>NC_058118.1:13890000-14201562 GCF_914725855.1 Thunnus albacares | reverse complement strand
AATAGGTTTGATGTGCCGGCAGCAGTCTGACACTAAATGGGCCTATAGCTGAAATATTCTGATAGAGGAGACTTATCACTTCTTGCCTAAAATGATGCACAAATCTAAGCAAACTCTGAAGTGAGGTGGGGGGAAAAATGAGTATTCCCCGTCTGATAAGGACAAACACACGCCTAGAGCAAAGACATGGCTATCTCCTGAGAATCCTTTGTTTGTGTAACCACAACTACACATTTTCTTTATTCGCAGCTTCTTTACATCCTCTATTTTTCCCCTTCCCTGCATATACTTGCATGTGCGGCCATTCCCCAGTATCAGACACACAAATTAACTGACACACAGTTACTCCTGTAAATATCTACACATACGCATGCACGCACACACTGTCCCCTGGTTGCATTAGGAGACAGTAAAGGTCTTACAGTGGCCTGAGGCACCAGGATTGCTGCTTAATAACTTGCTCGAGGCATCAACCTCACAACACTAAACACACAGACGTGCATATACACAAACACAGGCAGACACAGAGTTGCAAGCTATCTGTGTGTTTAACCGTCAGTCTCTAAATGCATCTCTTCCCGTCACTCTCATCTCAATAAGAGATTTCTTTATTCTCAAGGGAGGAGCCAAGAAATGTCCTAACAAAGGCCAGCTTTGGCATTGATCAAAACTTGCACAGGTAAGGACAAAGCCCAAACACCAGAAATATGTATTTCTCACACTGTTTCCATTGCACACGTTTGGAGCATCAAACTAGCCTACTCTGTCTGCCCCACTTTTTGGAGCATTGACCAAAGAACAATACAACTAACCATATATTTAGAAATAAAATGAAACTGTTTAATTTCCCCTTAAAGACATAGCCTCAGATTTAGTATAGCAAAGCTATTTTATTTTGTCTGTTACAAGGTTTTTTACTAATTCATTCAATTTTTGTCATTTGTGTCTTTGTCAAACCACCAGACTGATGGGAAGAATACAGTACTGCCTTCAGGTCAGGAATACATGTTGCACCTTCAAGTGCTTTTCAGTAGAAATAATATCAGACAGACTTCATTGCAAAATGAGTCTTTGAAGGCTGATCTGCTTTAATGAGCTGCAATGACTGAATAAAGAGAAAATTAAAGTGAAAATAGAGTAAAATGAGATATGAGGCATGTCACTGATGTATAATTCAGTTTTGTACTATATGCATAACAGCTTGTAATAATCAAACACGTAAAACAAAGAAACCCCCACATTTATGTAGTATTTCATTTGAATTAAAAAAAAAATCACCAGTCATGATGGTGAGTTAGAAATTCAGTGGCTGCAGTGCTGATTTTTCAATTCATGAGTGTGATGAGGGTTTTAAATGTAGTAGAAATACAGGAATGCATGATAAGGCTGACATGCTTGACATGCAGATATTTATGGGTTTAGTGGTAGTTCATATGTCTATAATCTTACGACCATACCACAAGAAAATGCTCTCCAATTACACAGCACAGCTTGATTATGGGCCCTTTTTTAACTATCTAAAGCGCACGGTCTGAAGCAAGCACAAGTGCATTTAGGGTGTGTCCAAATCCACCTTTGCTATTTTAACAGTGGAAAAATGGTCACTGCACCAGGCGCATGGTTCAAAGGGGTTGTCCATAGTCTCAATTAATCATGGGTGTGTTCTGGGCGTAACATGCAATAAACCAATCAGAGTGTCATCTCCCATTCCCTTTAAAAGCACTGTGTGCTTGCACCTTGGTGGATTGCTATTATGATGGCACATTTGCCAAGTAGTAAGAAGGGACACTTCTCTGCAGAGGAAACGGATCTGCTCGTGCGCAAAGTGAAAGCACACGATCCATAATGAGCACACTGGCCCCTGCTACTCCTGGACCTCCCGTGGCCCCAGACCACCAGTTTAAGATCCTGTTCATTAATTTATTGCGATTGTATTTTCGTTTGATTTTTTAATTACAGCTCTGATTTCTTTAAAATCGTATTGTTCAGTCAAGGAGTAACAGCTAAAATCAGCAGGGTTTTAATTGCTGAAAGTATGGAAACCTGATCGCTTTACTCTCAAAAATGTTAAAGAATATTTGTTAAATATTGTTCAAAAATTAAATCATTAATTTTAATCATGTAAAGAATCAACACAGTTATCAGGACTTGATCAGCTCTCCAAGGTGCTGATCCTGCTGCTGGCAGCATCTAGAAGCTGTCTAGATCTATTTCCTTCTTTGGTTTAATCATTGTTTTCACCTCATTTATTTCCTCATGTGTTCCTCATGTCATCATGTATTAATGTAGCAGGAAAGTCAATCTGTGTCTGATCTGTTGTTGTCCGTCTGTTTAAATACCTACGGTTATTGCCACAATTTGGTCAAATAATTAGACTATTTTATCCGTCATTACTGCGATTAGTTAATTCTGATAAATATTATGACTAAGCATTATGACGTATTTTTAAAAATATGTTGATGTACACAATAATAATCTTTCACACCGTAAGCCTTTTATTTGTCATCTTTTGTACACATCCGTGTGTGCGTAAAAAGCAGAGTGCACGCGCATTGTGCACCCACCTATGTAGCTGCATATTACCGTCTTGATAATGTGCCCTTAAAATAACAGTGAAACACTGCGCCATTGACTTCAGACCAGGTTTTTGTTGGTCAATAGCGCAATCGCTCTCTGCTGCCTCAAGATAGCAATGCGCCAACAATGCGCCTGACCACACCTCATTTTAAAACCAACACGCCCATGGGCGCTCTGATGGGCACAGGTGCATTTGCTATTTAAACAACGTGGGTACTGGACCGGAAAATGACAACTGTGTTGGTCTTTAACTAACAAAGACACTTGCGTCGTGCTTGGCGCCACTTTACACCGGGCATAAGATAGAGCCCTATGACTTACAACTCTGCAGGTTGTCACCTTCAGCGGCAAAAACAGCTTGAAACTGTCATTTATTTCTGAGACTCTGATGAACTCTAAAACATAACTTTATACATTGTTGACCTGGTGGCACACTACTACTCCGATGTCCAGTCTCTCTCTGTCTTTCATTTAATGTCAAGTTTCTCATCCTCCTCTTCAGTATTCAACCTCTGTCATGTAACTCAGCCAACAGCCTCTTCCTCCCAACTTTAAACTCTGTCCCTCTGGATATTTGTCTTTCTCTTGATGAGAAACCATAAACCCCTTCATATACCTTGACTTTTCAGGTTCCCCTGTTGATACTGTCTTTCTAACCTCTATGGTCATATACTGAATTTGAATCAGATTTCTCTCCATTTATCTCAAAGTATTGACCTTCATCTTGACCTTCATAGTACCAACTTAGATTAATTTAATATAGAGGTCCTCCCACTAGCAGCCAAAATATCAATATTTTTGTATGTTCACCGCAACACAAATATGTGTTCCTCCAAAAAATCATCTACTGGATATCATATTGGATCATTTAAATGGACAAAATACATTTCTGTTTATGATTGTTGTTTGTCAGAGACAACAAGAGGACTTCCCATTTATCAATTTCTAGATTTTCTAGATTTTTTAAAATGGCAATTAAACATTAGCCATTGGCTCAGCTGTCTGGAAGAGACATAAATGCACACATAGACATGTGCATAATCTTGTTATAACTGGTAAGTAAGTATTTCATTGTGAGCTACAATTATTTCCCAGCAAATATGCTCAAAAGATACATGGGTTGCCATGGCAACAATAAATTGCTGATACTTGTCTCAATGAGGCAATAGAAAGTTTAAATGGTGTGGGGAATATGCAGTATGCCAGTTTTCATATGTGTGTGCATTCACAGTGTGTTGAGTGTACACAGTGTGTGTAGTGTATGTGAGCTTGTATGTGTATCCAGTGAAGTCTCCAGTCAAACAGAGGGCTTGTGCACCAGGGCTTTAAGTATCTCTGGACATGTACAGTAGCTCTGTACCAACTCTGGCTCAAACATATGGTACAGACCTACAGAGAGACAGAAATTGGCCATTTTTCTATTACAGAAATTGCAAAAAAAAAAAAAAAAAGACCCATCAAAATTCATTTGTCTCCTTAACAGAGCAACCATCATTCTTATCATTGTCAAAATCCCTCTGCTCAAAATGAGCAATAAGTAGGTCTCCATCTGCAAGCCTGTTCAAAGGTTCAATTCAATGAATTCCATTAACCAAAGGACAATTTTTGGTTGATCACACCGAACAAGATTATGGCTAAAAATAAAAAGAGAACAATACCGGAAAAATAATGTAAATCCAAAGTAAATGAAAAACATGTCTTGTCCTAATGAAAATTGTGACTGATCTTAAACCAGAAAAATTACAACAAGCCTTAGATTGACTTAAAGTGCATCTTGACCTCAAGTGAAGGTAGACCACCTAGCCTGAAATTTCCATCATGCTTGTGGGGCCTCATCTGCCTCTGAGAATACTGCTCATAACTTATTGTGGTATGCATTTTGAGAAAAAATGATGCCATTCAGAGTGGAATATGTTATTAGCTGAGTTCGGGAAATATTGTAAATAAAAGGTGAAGAATATATGGGAGGGAACCTGTCCTATCCCCATATAAGCACACACTAATATATGTGTTATTTAGAGTAGACCCTACAGAGAAAACTTCATGAGACCTTTCTGGGACCTTGTGCTCTTGCTATTTAACACCAAATTTCAGTTACACATGGTGCACACTCACTGAAAATCTCATGTACTTACACATGGACACAGACACACTCAAGTGTACACACACACATCTATTGTACAACAGTCAAACAAGCCACAGGAGGTTTTTAGAGGGGAGAGAGATGGAGACGACTAGGGGTGCTTGAAAAGTACAAAAGACTTGCACAGACAATCCCATGATACTTTCAGAAAACTCAAGTCCGCGCTTGCTTTCATTTCAGATACAAAGACAGACAGAAGAAAAAAGTTGAGCAAACTTTGCTGAAAGCCTAAGGCAAAAGACACTCCAAAACTATAAGCTACAGCAAGTGAACTTTTCACATGAGGATAGACTGAAAATTATATATCTTCTCTGTACTGTGGTAGAACCAAATCAAATACCAATTTATTCATATAGTGCAAGTTCTTTGAAAATCATGCATGTGTTGGAACTTACTAGAATTCATGGGTCGCTGTAAGCATTTCATTATGAAGTAAGTATTTGCTTAATGATTAAATCATGCAATAAATAAATGATGCTAAGGTTCAAAGACCTGTATCTGTCTCTCAAAAGGAGCAAATATAACACTTCCTCCCAACATAGTATGCAGATGTAAAAAATCAGTGGGAACCCAAATGTATGTGGCGGTGTTAAACATAAAAAAATGTACTTGTTTTTTTTCTCTTTCTCTACCTGTGAGTGAATCAGTATTTTTACTAACACACAATAGTAAAAATTGTCGTTAGCCCCAGACATCCTGGGGCCAAGTGAGATTATGCACATTCAACCATAGCTTGAGAAGTCTGCATAGTAAGGAAGGGGAGAAAGGTGACCCAGTCTGCTAGAAGCATAAAGTGACATGACCAACATTTTCAATCAATATAAAGTGAGATTATCAAAAAAAAAAATTAGTCATTTGTAAGAGATATTAATTTCATTTAATTAAAAATGAAACTTTGCACAGAACCAAAATGTGGGAGCCAAGTTATATATGTTTAGTTCGGTAAATAAGCACAGTCTGTATTTTGTTTAACAGTTTATGTAAACTGAGATACGTAAGTGAATAAGTTAATTAATTGTAATTTGTTAAAGGTCAGCGAATAATGATTTTATTTAATTCATGTTGTTGTAAGCATGGTATTTGTAAAAGGCAACACTATTTAAGCTTTCTGTTAAAACAGTGATGTAGGTTGCTGTCGTTTTAAGAGATATAGGTCCCTCGTGTTCACTAGAGTGAACCTGTGGTTAGTTAGATGAGGCTCAAGTAAGGATCAAACCACATGGTTTTCTTACTGTAGTACAGTTTGCTGATTACAAGAACTTAGCTTTGAATACTCCTGTAAGAGGATACTATCAACTGTGGAATAAACACTTCTTTATCCCTTTTACATGGGAGTCCTGTGGAAATTGTTCCTCCTCAAGTTAATGTGCACGAGTTAGAGCGAGGCCATTGTTGAGCTTCAACCACAACACAAAACATCAAACTTCAGGTTCAATAACTGAAAATGCCAAGAGCTGTGTGAAAAAGAAATAAAAATATTAATTTTGTATGTAGAAAAACAGATGCACTCACCCCTTTTAAATTAACCAAGCTAAAGTCACAGCACTGACAAATACCAAACCTTTTTTTTGTCTTTGTGATTTGCTTGATACAAATTAAAAATAGGCTACAATTCACCCACCTTTGATAGGAAGATTTTAAATGAACCAAATGTGATTCAGTCAGTGTTATATCTGAGTGTCCCGAGAGTGCATAAAGTTGATTAAAGTTGTTGTAAAGTTGTGACAAAAATATTTTCTTTCCCATTTATATCCCCTCCTCATTTTCTTGCTGCAATCCTTATAGACTATAGTAGAATTAATTAATCCTCAGTGAAGATGTGCTGACAGGAGCTCAGCCTTCCTTTACACTCTAATTGTTCCAGTGAGACTGAAACTCAAAATGATACTCATCTTGAAGGGTGCGTGAGTTTGTGTTGGTGGGTTGGTCCCCCCTTGACAGCTGCTTGCTTGTCTCATTGTTGCTGTGATCCTTTGTTCCACTTTGCTCCTGGCTAGTCCTGAATTACTGCGTATGTTCAGCAACAACTACTGTATACTGTATGCAGTGATGTTTGTTGAATATTTGTGAAAAGCTATGTCATGATTTGCATGAATATTTATCAATGTTTTTCACCTGTAGAGTATTTGATAGTTCCAGAATGTGGTGGTAAATGGGGATTGGATGAGTTGTGCTAGTGCATGTGTTTTCTTCTCTTTTCCAAAGGAAGCCTCTTTGTTCCTACTTGTGTCCACTTCTCTTAGTTTACTAACAACCTTCAGAGCTTGCGCTGCCCATTTTGTCATCATGAAATGTGACGGTGAATAATTTCTTTAATGCTTTGGCTCCGATTATGGATTGTGTTTCACCAGCTAAAGCTTAACAGTTACATGGTCCACCAAAAACACCTTGGAGAAATAGTGATACAGCCAGGTTGAAAAAGAGAATCTGCCACAAGTGTAAATTATGCAATACAAAACACAAGTAGATTTTGAAATATACAAAATACGGTTTATGATTACAACCAAGAAATGAAATCATCCAGATGATCGCTTGTTTCTCAGTTAATTATTAACAATCAACATAAGGCTTCTTTCCTCTTTTCCGTCATTGACAAACTTTTAAACCCCACAAATTCAATTCCAGAAGAACTATGCTCTTCAAATGAATGTGATGAGTTTGCTCAATTCTTTTATGACAAAGTTTTATTTATCAGAAATATTGCAGCTTCCTACAGGAATACCTCTGGTATACTTGCTCCTCCACACCAATATATGATAAAACAGCCACAATGGAATTTTTCAACAAATACCTCATTAGATCTGGATGAAATCATCAAGCAGCTTAATTTTTCCACCCGCTCCGTTGACTCCTAACCTTGTGAGGCAGCTGGATTTGCAAGATCACAAGATCTCGAGATCACAAGATCACGCAATCACGCGAGAATCCATCTTGACAGGCTTCAAGTTATGTCCTTGTGTCCAAACCATGAGTGGTTCACTGTTGTCCGAACCATGAGTGGTTTGGACACAAGACAGATGGTTCATCCAGTCACCTGCCAGGTATTTTTTGAAAGTGACTGCCCTTTTCCAAACAGTTTCCATGGATGAACCAGATGGTTCTGTGTAACAAACCATCTGGCATATCAGGTTATTTGACTCCATCCCCACCAAACTGTGGAAAAAAAATAAATCTTTTTTTAGTTTTTCTTGATCTCACTGCTGCATCTGGCACTGTCAATCATGATATTTTAATTGAGAGACTTCAAGATTCTGTTGATCTATTGGGCCCTGTTCTTAACTGGTTCACTTCTTACTCAAAGGATAGGGGTTGTTATGTTTCCACTGGTTGTTTTAAATCATGTTTTAAATCCAAACAAAATTTTGTTAAGGTGTTCCACAAGGATCAATCTTAGGACCATTATATTAATTTATATATGCTCCCACTTGGCTGCATTTTAAGGAAACATACGTAGAATATACTATCACGCAAATACGAACATTCATCAGTTCTTTAATCTCTTCACTGGCTCCCAGTACAGCACAGAATTCACTTTAAAATTCTGCTGATATTTTATAAAGCACTTAATGGTTTGGTTCTCAATTATATTACCGACCTGATATTAAGCATCTTGAACTACCATTGTGTATGACAGGTGCTATACAAATAAAATTGACTTGACTTGACTTGACTTGACTTGACTTGACTTGACTTGATCTGACCTGCTACAAGTGCCTGGAATGTCTTTCCTTAAAGTACCAGTGTGTAAGATTTAGTGGCATCTAGCGATGAGGTTGCAGATTGCAACCAAATGAATACCCCTCCCCTCGCCCTCCCCTTCCAACTTTGTAGGAAAATCTACGGTGGCCGCGAAACTAGTGAAAAAACATGAAAGGCCCTCTCTAGAACTAGTGTTTGATTTGTTTGTTCTGAGCTACTGTAGAAACATGGCGGCTTGTGATATAAAGGGCTCATTCTAAGGTAATGAAAACACAATACTGATTTTCAGGTGATTATACACTAATTAAAAAATATTTAGGGATATTATATTCCATCTCTGCCAAGTTCGTTCTGCTAGATGCCACTAAATTCTACACACTGCACCTTTAAGGAGTAGGTTGGAGCTGACAGTTTGTGACACTTCATGGTGAAGCACAATGCCAAAGCATAAACCACAATGACTCAGAGCTGATTTTTTTTTTCTTCCAGCTCTAGCCACAATCTTGATTATTGTGACTGTGCATCCACATGCAGGTGCAGCCTAGACAGTGATGTGATGCCTTCTTGAAAAGTATGTACCACTACAGACTCTTTACGTTTCTTGCTTGGGAATGATTCATTTAAAAAAGTTTCTTTTTACCCAGCATTAGCTCTAGCCACAACTGAGAATGTGATAACTGTCAAATTGTTCCGCTGAACCCCACTGTCAGCATTAAATCCATTAGACAGAGCCCCATTGCTCTGTGCACTGTCATGCAGCATGTACAAGCACTCCAAAGCTCACACTGTAGACACCTCAGAGATGTATGCGCACACATAAATATGAACACGATCACGCACACTCACACAAACACACACATACGCAGTGAACATATTCAGGAGTGGCAGTTTTAAAAATCCATTTTCCCCTTGGTTAAGCAAGCAGCAACAACACTTGACTAATGGAAAACCCTGCGCCTAAATGAGGTCGGAGAAATTCTATCTTACACATGCTGGTTGTGAATTCTAATAAAGTTGTGTTTTCATCTACTGTAGGCTGAATTCTTACACTGCTGTCTTTTGCCAACAAGCCCATACCAGCTAGCCTCACAAGCTGGTATGTCTTCCAAGTCGATCATACTACCTCCCAGAAAGAGAGATAGGAATAAAAGTATACAAAGTGTAAAGTGGACAACGTTATAACAGCTTTTGGAGGCTCTAAGTAAAAAGGCGAGTCTCTCCAGAAGTTTTCAATCTCATTGCAAGAATTCATGCAAATTCAACCAAACCTCACAACATTTGCAAAAGCATGACATTCTGCATCCATATTTGCTAACTTAAATTGTGAAATAAGCCCTGCTGCCCTCGTAATCACCATTATGAGGTCTGCCCAAGACTTTTTCTCCACCACTAAATGGGAAGCCACACAGAAAGTTAATCTGACAGGAAGTACACCAGTAGTTGTTCTTTTCAGCCTGGGAGAAGGGGCTGGCAAGTGTCTCCAAATGTCTTGTTTTCCGTAATAATGCAAGCATGCACTTTATATATTCACTGATTTTCCCTTGGTCTGCAATATGAACTGAAAGTCACCAGACACTTAACAAGTGGTAAAAAGGATGCAAGCTGTTGTCACATAAAAAAATAATGCAAGCAAATTAAAAAAAAAAAAAAAAAGATCCGATCGATTGGGACTTCTCCACTCTGTAAGCGACAATGCAACTGATCTTTATCTTCGTTAGGGACCACATCTTCCCTCCCTGGTGGAGGAATGTACTTTGCTGCACATTTCTGAAATACTGAGACTCCTCTGGTTCCTGGTCTTTATCTGACAACAATCCTCATACAGCTGGAGATAGGTGATGTCCAAAATGTGTGTCTTCCCTATGCCTATTGTTCCCTGCATACTTTCTCATAATTGGGCTCAATACACTCCCACCTGTCATACTGGCTCCCAGTGCCGCTGGTATTATCGTCCACTTTCTCCTGTCACTCTCTGTTTGGCCACAGTAGCAGCCCTCTTGTCCCAGCATGCCTGTCTTGCTGCCACTGAAGGTCTCTGTTGGGTCTTATCCATGACACTGCTCGCTGGTAGCAAGAGTTATGTCTTTGTCGGGCTTGTCAACATCAAACAGCTGCTGCGTTGACCTGGCACTGACCCGACAACAGTCATCTCTTCAAAGAAATGTGCAAGTTGAAGGCACAGTTTGCAAAACACACTTTTCTTGCTTGTTTTTCTTGCTTGCTTTTTTCCCTCTATTTTGTCCTGACCCTTTTCTTGTTATAATCGACTTATGAGTATAACGGAAATCCAAAAACTCAAGTCATTAAATATATATTCTTTTTCCACACTGGCTTTGAAAATCTTTCAGGTCTCACAACGTGATATGTACTGTATATTCTTCCCAAAATGTAATGCTTTTGACTGCTTAACTGATTGCTAGAAAGCAACAGCAAAAGTAAACAGACATGTATCTCATTAGTGCATATATGCATCAGACTGTCATATACTGTATGACAGAACACTAGGTTATGTGTTTGAGCAAATAGATAACATTGTACTTTGAAAATATGTGAGCTGGAAAACATAGCCCTATCCAAATTTAGCAATACAATTCCCGTACAGTACAAGATCTGGTGCCTGTGCCTAATGAACAATATGATAGCACAGTTGTTGTAGAGCTTACTGTGCACTGTGCATATATTATATAAGAGGATATACAGCATTGGTGATTTCATGGAATTATTTAGAAGTATATATGTATGGTAAGTCCTAAGATGATAAATTCTCACAAGAACAGAATGGAGGGAGGTAATAGTTTTAAATAGTGGCAATGCTCAGACTCTTTGTGTTTATTCTACCAGTTTTCTAATGTTCATACCCTGTTTAAGAGCCAAACAAAGAGGATTCCTTTGCTGAGGCTTGAAAACAATTATTACTTAAATAATCCTCATTATCATTATGTAATATATAGAAAAAATAATATCAACACGTTACAATAGCTAGTATTTCACAGACATATAGATATATCTGTCTCTAAACTCCATGCTTTACATACAGTATGTTTACATACATAGCCTACAACACATACTAAATATTGTACTGCCACATATACAGTAAGTACATAGACATCTTACCCTTACAATTCTGAAAGTGTCCTCTTTGCTACTCCTTGTAGTTTGGAGCTTGATGCTTATTAGCTAAGGTGAAAAAGGTCATGTTGCACTCCAACAAATCATTCTCATAACCGTTATTTCTGTATACCTCACCGTCCACTTGAGGAGACTGTTCATGCATGAATAAAGACAGCCTATATGGTATATATACTGTACATACGCCTAACTAGACTCTAGAGGTTGTTTTTTGTAAAATTAGAGTAGGTTTCTCTAAGCAAAAGTAATTTGGATTTATTTCTCAAAATTATCCAAGGAACTACAACACATACTCAGCAATTAATGTTGTAATTATCCTCTAAATATTTACAATTGCCAAATTCACTGTATTTTTTGATAGACTTTTATGCTTGTATTGATACTTTTACACAATTTGAGTGGTTAAAGGAACAGTTCATCAGTTAGGGAAATACAATTATTAGCTCTCTTGCTGAGAGATGAGAAGATTGATACCACATCGCATCTGCACACTAAACATAGAACTAAAGCCAGCAGGTGATTAGCTTATCTTAGACTGGAGCTAGCTGTCCAAAAAAAAAAAAAATAAATAAATAACCAAGCAAAATTAATTAATAATTTATATCAAATTGGTTTCATTTGAATATAAACAGATATGTAAAAGTGAAAATTAGTTGTTTTATGTGCTAGAACTATGTCTTGACTGGGCCAGTGGCTTTCTGGAGTCTTGTCATTACCATGAGTTTGCTGGGCATAAGCGGAGACTTTTTCTTCTAAAACTACAACTTGTCATTTTTACATTTCTGTTTTTGGAACCTAGCTTCATACTCAGGATACAGACATTAAAGTGGTCTTGATCTTCTCATTTAACTCTTAGCAAAAAAGCAGAGTAGCATATTTCCCAAAACGTTGAACTATGTACTTCTTGTTGTTCTCAGTTGGAGACTGGTGTAAACAGTTCATCACAGCTGGCAGGTTGTATTTGGGGAGCAATCTATTTACTATTTGCTAGTTAAAAGTTACCAACAACAGTTTCACTCCTATCAGGTGTTTTTCAGCCACTGGGAAGGTCATGCAAGTGAAAAGAGAATTCTTCCCACAGTGATCTATTATATATAACAATGCCACTAACAGATGTGCCTGAGAATGCTCTGTACCCCCACAACCCTGCGCTTAACTCTACAATATGTCCACAAGGTCTTTTTTGCCAATTGAATGCAGCAAGTTTAACACTTGTCTTGTTTGACTTTGGTCTTATTTCTTGATGGTCAGTACAGAAGGACAGATACAATAATAAAGTTTCTATGTAAGCCCACAAGCGACAGAACAAAGGGGGTTGTCTCTAAAAGCAGAGAGAAAAAAAGTTTGGTTTGGTTGGATGTGTTAAGAGAACTCTGGATATTATGCTCCAATTTTCAGCTCATACGCAAAAAAATACTTCTGGCTCCCTCAGGCTCCCAAGTTTTGGGTCCCTCTCTGGCTGTGCTGAGCGACATCCTGCTGACTGCTTGCAAGCATGAATGACATGGAAAATAATTTACATGGCTCTTTGAGACTTTGAGAGAATTTGTTTGTGACACTCAGACAAGTTTATTCATTGCCTTATAGCTGTTTGTTTTGTACAGCAGGGTATTGCTGCACCATGACAAAACAAAACAAACAAACAAAAAAAAATGCTGTTTCTCATTATAACAAGAATTTTTTTGTTATAATTTTTGTCATTATAACAAGTAAAACAACTTGTTATATTATGCAAGTTATGCTGCTCTTAATGTGCTCAAGAGCTCATGAAGAACCTATGACATAACCTGCAACAGGACCATTATGACAAATGACAGAAACAAAATGAAAAAGAGGAGCCTTTAACGTATTATTCCAGGGAAGATATTTACTGTGTGCTCACTATGTTTCACTCACTGTTAATGAGAAACTGCTAGAATACACAGACTGACAAAGCACAGCAAAGTGCTGTTTAACAGCTTTTCACTTTCTGATTGTTTGGGGAAAATGTAACTTACGTGCTGGTGCACATATGTGTTACCATGGTTACATACTATACATACACCTTGACTGAGTTCATGTCCAGAAAGTGGATTTAATGGTAGTTTAGATACATTTTAGCTAGATAGGTTTGTTATCGGCATGTGGACACATGGAAATTGTCCACTCTCCATCTCTATTGGAGAAAGAACCAAGCCCATGTTTGTCACAATTAAAGTACCTACTACTACTAATAAGGAAACATGAAAAAGTATTTCTTTACAACAGGAAAATATCTCATCATAGGCAAGAATGTAAGCTTTTTTTTTTTTTTTTTTTACTAAGGGTGGCAGTTTTGTGCTGTAGTTTTGTAATGAGGTTGTATACATGAAAAAGTCGTTTCTAGACTCTTCTCCTCTGTAGTTCCCCGGTGGTGGAATGAGTTACCAAACTCTGTTCGATCTGCAGAGTCCCTCTCAATCTTTAAGAAAAGACTAAAGACCAAGCTCTTTCACGAACACCTCTGCACTTGATGAACTGTAGGGAGAGAAAAAACAAACAAACAAACAAAAAACATGCTTCTATGCACTCTATGCACTCTAATCATTGCCTTGTTGCACTGCCTGTTGGCATCTACATCCTATCGGGCCAGTGTGTAGTATTTAGTAACATCTAAAAGAACAGACTTGACAAAAATTGAATAGATTATTTATAAGTATATCTTAATTAGTGTCTAATCAGCTGAAAATAATAATTGTTGTGTTTTCGTTACCTTAGAAATAAGCCCTTTATATCTACATGGGAGCGGGTCCCCCTCCACGGTGGCCGGCATGTTGCATTGTCATGTTTCTACAGTAGCGTAGAGCGGACAAACCTAACACTGGCTCAAGTGAGGGCCTTATGCGTTTTAGATTCAGTGGGCGACTACCGGAAATGCACCGGTTTTAAAACGAAGAAGAAGAACGGACCAAACACTTTGTATTGTGAGAAGTTTTTGAAACCAAAATCTGATAAATGGAGGATCATACTTATTTAGAAAATCACAGGAGCGTGAATTGTCGTCGTCAAAGAAACGAAAACACGAAGAAGCTAAATGAAATCAGGACAAGCAACGGCATAAAACGAGGATAAACCCAGATGGAAATCCCTGATGAGAGAAATGTTTGCAGACTGACGCCGAAGTTTACTGTTTACTGCTGGACAGGTAAGAGTGTAATGTATATTTATTTTGCCCCGCTGGTAATGGTTCAAAACTTAGATGATGTACAATGTTTATTAGCAGTACATTAGAAACACCACCACATAACGTCAAATATTAGCACACTTTAGCTTCAGTTTGTGCCTCTCATGGAGCTGGTGGTCTGACAAGAGACAACAGGGAGGCGACATTGTGCTAATAACCCAACGATTTATTCATTTTCTGTGGCAGTAAGACAACACATTGACTGAGATATTTAGTGCTGGTGATGTGCTAAAGACAGTAAGTCAGAGTAATGAGTTAATGTGAAAGATAAACTGAGGAGAAGTCTGCTCATCACTGAGTTAATACATCCTGTGAATTTATATTTATATTTTTCACAGTGCTCCATGATTTCATTGTTTGCTCCCAATTTGTCATTTAGGAGCACATGTACAAATTGGCGGGCAAAGTTAGCTTATAGTCCAACACAAGTAACGTTTTCCCTGTTTCAATGTTGCTACCAGAGTTATATTTTACATTTATCAGTCAGAAGTAGAATTTTTATGTTATTTATTTTGGTATGTTTATCCAGGCCAGCCAAGGCTCCCAGCATCTTAGGACGTAACATAATGTATTACAAGGGTTTGTGACTGTGTCATGTAGCACTTATTTTCTTGATGTTGCTGTTGTTTCTCCAGCTATGAGAGAGGTCCTGTAGCATCGATGCATGGTATTGCCTTTATCTTCATCCTAAAGTGAGTGTGTAATAGGTCAGGGGCATTTCACCGTGTGCCATTGATGGCTGGGAGTACGTTGGTTTTCATTACAACCAAAGACAACAAAAGTTGATTTCACTGAATAGCTACTTTCTGACTGAAAGTGTGTTAAGCAATTAAATAATCTGATCTAGTCTGTTGTTGGGATGAAAATCTGCATGGAATAAGGTTGAACAGTTTCTGGTGAGCACATTAGATAAATAAATAGATAGATGATTTATAAGAGTAAATTCATTCATTTGTGCTGTTTTATTTTTCTCAGGCACTATGGGTTGGCATTATTCACCATGTCTGGGACATTCACACCCGCCATATCAGAAGTATTACAGACCAAGTCAGGAGAGGTCTAGGTAAGTGATACACATTTGTTTGACTATGTAGCATATTAACTCATCCTGCAAGTCCTACACTTGGTTAAATAGTACTATTTTTACATGTACAACTGTATAAAATGTATGAAATAGTAAATTAACTCTATGTGTAATGGTACTGTCTTCCACAGAAGCAGTTTTCCATGCAGCTGCTGCTCTACACACAGCTCCTGGAGCAGATGAGGAACAGCAGTGCCAGTGAATCATGGGTGTTGTTCCTGCCATGAGAGCATCTTCATCCAGAGTAGTAAATTACCAATACCTTTGGTGTGGTTTTGGTCTGACCCTTGTCAGCTATTATATGTGCAGCAATTTGACTGCTGGAAGGTGATCAGATAAGTTTAATCGAACTGCTTTTAGTGTTCAAACAGACTAATGATTTGATAGATTATTCTGTCTTTATCAGAATCAACTCTGAAGAACACAGAATAAGCTGTCAAAATGTTTGTTTGAACAGTAAAAGCTGCATGTTTGTTGTTGCATGTTACAGTTAACATAACCCGAAGTGGCAATGAAAATTAATCCATAACATGTACTACAGTGCCCTGTTCTGAGGATCAGTGGTATTCCAACTTCACTACTGTTTTATGTTGCTTTATAAATATAAATAATGACAATATAAATTAATGGTGGAAGTGGTAATGACAATATACTGACTGCAGGGAAATACCGTCATTGTATAAGTATATATTAATATGTTTATCATTGCAATTATCACAGCACATCTGATGAATATCTTTTATTTGGTAAACTTGCACATTTAAGTTGAACAAATGTGAATATATAAACAAAAAATGTAATAATTATCCAGAAAATATATAAATATAGAAAATATATAGAACAAGTATAAAATAAACAAAATATCAGGAATGTAACAAATAAATATGAGATGATTTGATGCCTTGATGATGAACAGGCAGGTGTGCGAGTACCTGAGATACTGTGTGGACGTTCCAGAGGACCTGGAGGGAAACTCAGAGGCCAGGTGTGAAACCAGTGTGATGTCTTTGGAGGACCAGGGAACTTATCCCTGATCCTCCAAACACAGCAACTGGGGATGACAAGTCGGTTTCCCTGGCCTAAAGAGCCATGCTGTCAATAGATGAAATGTCTATAGGCAGCATAACGGTACTCCCAGTTGTCATCCCCAGGCTTCCTGGTTTGGCCAAATACAATAATGTCCCCCCAGTACCGCCTGTTAATGCATAAAAAGCATTTTCAAGACAGTACTGGGGGAAGTGCGGTATTAGGCTCACACATTCTGCAGGGTACTGGCCACAGCATTTCCTCTCCCGGTCTGTAGGCATGTCTGTACAGTTACTACAAGTACACCATAGTACCCCTGGCACTACAGCAAACGGTGGGACACCATGCCTGCACTGATGCATCATCAAGGCATCAAAAATGAACCCTGGCTGCCTCTGAAGCAGTTCACTGGTGAGCTGCCTGTGCTCCTCCAAGGTCATCTCTTCAAGAAGTTTCTGAAAAAATAAAACACAGGAAAAACGCAGATAAGGCTTTATAGGTAATAGGTTTCATGATATGTTGGAAATATGGTAATGGTAGAGCAGAATATGGATTGTAGGCTGTCCAGTGTTCCCAAACATGTCTACAACAATAACATGATTTTTAAAAAAAGTCAAAATATTGCTGCTCGATACTGTTCCTATATAGTATTTATATACTCACTCAGTAGTGTTGCTGATGTTTTCAGTAGCCTCTTTTATACAGAGAACCCGCATTATAGCTGTAAAGAGGATCCAAGGGGAGGACATTTCTCTTCATTTGATAACGTTAAAAGTAAAGTTAGACTTTTCTGTCGGCTTCCTGACTCATTTTAAAAAGACGAGAGAAAGAGAGAGAGAGAGAGCAGTTGTGGTTGAGTGAGCTAGAAGATGATCGCTGGTAGTGAGGAAGCCGGTGAATCAGATCAATAAACGGTTATTTTCTGATTGTTTCACAGTGGTTAGCTTCTAAAGCACAAACATACCCATACACCTCTTCAACCCTGCAGCTGTAGGCTGCCCCGCCTGATTTGGTCTGAATACGGGCTAAACAGAACAACGAGGCAGATTACAGGAGCAGTATTCCCGCCTTGAACGGGCTGTGTAAAAGGGGCTACTGACTCACGTTACACTGATAATACATCTAACTATACAGACTACAGTAATGTAAAGCACAGAGCTGCTATGTAAATACAACTTTGTGTTGTATTGGCATTTTTAATATCATGCAGAACGAGTAGGAATATGATAAAATAATTGTATAAATAACGTCACAAACCTCAGTCGCTTCAGTCCCTTTAGAGGGTTTCAGCCTCCCTTCCTCTCCCTCTAACCTCCAGTACCTGACTCTGCAAACGGATAATAAAATATGTAACGTTATCCTGCCAATGCTATCTCGCTATCAATAATGTGTAACTTTAGAATAAAATAACATAAGTTTTGTTTAGCATGACGTTGCTAATGTTAGCATGTATTACCAAAACAGTAAAACACTCATATTGCTATCTTACTTGTGAGCTATAACCTTTAGTACTATAGACTAAATAACTAAATACATATTCACCTCATCGCTTGACTTGTTAGAAATGCTCAAAGTTGTCGTGGACGATGACACCTTCAGCAAATAACTTCTTGTCCTTGAAGGCCACCGTAGCTTCTGGAACCTCTCCAAAGTCTTAGGGAGGGGAGGGGTGAGTGGCGGAGTGCTTCAATCTAGAACCTCACCGTTAGAGGCCACTAAATATCACACATATCACACACTGGACCTTTAAGCTTTATGGCACTTACTCGTGTTGTTGTCTCCTGACTAGATCCCTGCTTGTGTTGTATCAGTCTCATATGTACGTTGCTTTGAATAAAAGCATCTGCTAAATGTAAATGTAAATGTAAATGTAAATGTAAATGTTTTGGGCCATTAGATGACCTGAAATTCCAACTGTGGCCAAAATCACTCTCAGCCCAGCACTATTCCCGAGGGCTTCATTAGAATGATAATGCACACAGCAGTTTCAGTATTTCTGTAAATGACAGGATTTCTGTAAAAAAAAAAAAGAAAATTGAGAGCATCTAAGTAAACATCTGTCTTGGACAAAAAAAATCACCATATTACTATATAGTCTCTATACAGTACAGTCCATTTAATACAATATTAAGCAAAAGCAACTCTCAAATGATTAAGCAGCCGGACAAGTTGAGGAATAGGGACGAGAGGAGAGAGGAGATGAAAAAAAAACTTTTGACAGCTAACTCATTATCTATGTGGTTATCCTCCAGTAGCAGCTCTTTTCCCCTCTCCCTCTTTCTGTCTCTCTCTATCTGTCAGTGGAGGGATAAAATCCCTCTCTCCTGAAGGCTTAGCAGAGATTATCCTGGTGTCCCAGGGGAGGGTGGAAGGGGTGCTGAGATGCCACATTACAGATGTAGCAGACGTTAAAGTGAATTTAATGGGCCTGAGGTAGAGCGAGGGGGGTGGGAAGGAGAAATGGCAATAGCAGGTATGACCTACCTCCCTTTCTATCTTTCTCCCTGCCTTCATCTCTACCTTTCTATCCATGCATTCCTTCATCATCATCCCTTCCTATGCTATCACTATGCTCTCAATTGCTCTCCTTATCCCATTCTTCCTGAGCTTGGTCTCTTTTAAGTAAATCAGAGATATACTGTAATAATAAACAAATGTATCTAACCAGATTTAGTTTTAAAATCAATCCTCCCCCGTTCCTGCAGCCCCTAGTTGTTACCTCTTGTTACCAATACCCTTATTTTATTTCATTACACACCAAGTAGAATGCACCACTGCTGCCCTGCCCTACTCTCCCTGTTGAATATGTAATAGCTGGAAATGAAAATGACATCCACCCACACCTCTGTCTCTCTCTTGTTTTCACTTTGGTGAGACCTATGCCATCGTCTCTCCTCTTGTTTGACATTAATAAGCTGGAAGCTTTAATGGCTAAAGCAGCTGGAGGGGACACAAGAGACCCACCCTCACCCACACCCGATGACTCACACACACACACACACACACACACACACACACACACACACACACACACACACACACACGTACACACATATAGTACACAGATGTAAATGCATATTATCTTAGCTGTACAGTATACAGTTCAGTTACCATTCACTATATCACAGTGTGCAGTTGCATGTAATAATAAAAATAATAATTATTTTATTTATAGCATGGAAAAACCATCTCACACATAAAAACAAAAGCAAAATACAATCATGCATATTAAAAAAACAGCAGTATAAAATACATTTACATACACTGTAAGATCATCCATAAGGTCAAACATTAGCAAAATAAACATACAATCTGGTGGTAATATGGCAAACTATAGTGTGCAAACAATTAAGTGTAGGTCAGAGACGAACGTGGGTCTAAGAGACACTGTCAGCAGATTGAATATTAAATGGAAGACTGTTGCAAAGCTGCGGTACCAGTACAGCAGAAGGGTGATCACCCCTGACCTTAACCTGGACTCCTGTACAGCAAGAAGGCCATATCCAGCAGATCTAAGAGTCCTTTGGGGACAGCAAGGAGTTAAAAGTTCACTGATATACTCTGGCACCTGGCCATGTAAAGCCTTGTATATGATGAGTAGGATTTTAAAATGGATTCTAAAAGAAATTGGTAACCAGTGAGAGCACACTAAAACAGGGGTGATATGAGTAAGTTAATAAAGTTCATAAAACAGACCACTGACTTTAGGGGGGGATAATTCCATGTTTATTATAACATGGAACTTATTTTCATGGTTTTGGTCACAGTAAAAATGAATACAACAGGCCTTTACCTCCTTATCTGCTATGCAACCCAGCTGTAGCTACAGCTGACTAACAGGTAATGCATGGCTGCATGTTTTAAGCTTTAAATGAAAACTAAACAAGAGAAAGTTACAATGTTTTGTTTTTTTTTCTTTCATTTTCTTTTCCATTCAGTCAAAGCCACTTATGCATGCCTACTGAGACAAACCACATCTTTAATTGGCTTGTTCCATCTTATTCAAATTCATATTCTAAATATCATTACGTTGTTTTTTTCCCTCCAACCCATTAAAGTTGTGTGTTGAAACAAGCCCCTGAGACAGGACCCCTGAATGGCAATGTACCTTATCAAAAACACAGTCTGAGGAGGGGAATACTAAAGAGAGCCTGTGAGATGAAGCAAGTCTGTTGTAAAGGCTCCATCAGTGATGTCTACTGTATTTTTCACATTTTGGGGGTATTTTACAATGATGTACTGTATATTTTTCATAAAATTCAGTTTTATTTATGTAGTCTTTATAGACACAATTGAAAACAGAACTCTGCACAGACTTTAATGATGTATTGAAAGCAGTATGAGGAAGGCCTTTTACAGTAGGTCACTGTGTGCCATAACAAAAGAGTCACAGGTTTGATTCCTGTGTCTGAAATAAACAAACGAAAAGCATTTATTGTAGAGTTTGTTGTTGAGCACAATTTTCTCAAATGACTTTAGTAAAACCCTAAATGCTGCAGTTAGCACAAAAATAACCATAGAAATAGCTGAAAACACAAATTAACCAACAAGAAATAGCTGTATAAACTCACATTTTTGTTGATCACACTGGGCTTGGACAGTACTGGATGAGGTTTGATGCATTCTCTGCTTCCAGCTTTCACACTGAAATGACAAATTGCAGAATCTGAAAAAAGTAACCCATTGCAGCAACATGTGCACTTCAGCGCCAGCCTTCTTTATTTACTGCCAATATGTGCTATGTGACAGCGGCCCCAGATGGCTTGAAACATTAACAGAAGTCCCAAAACCACCCAATTATAAAATTCACACACAAACACACACAAATATATTTGTGCACTACGTCCCATCAGGTGCCCAAAATGATTAAAAATTTGGATGGCATCTGGTTGATGGTGCCTACCTTTAAGCTGGAGGATCCAAGGTTTCGGAGCACCCACCAGAGTTTGTGTCAGGAACTGTTTCGTCCTGCAACCACAGGGTGTGTGGAAGATGAATAGAATAAAACTGATAATGGATTCAGGAAATAGGTGGAGGCTGAATTTAATGTAAGACTGCTGTAGGGCAGAGGTGGAATAAGAGTGATCACAGTGTTAGGGAGTGGCTGCTTCTACATTCATTCAATGCCATCACACACACTGTGGCAGTGTGTCTGCAAGCAGAGGCAAAACTGGCCTGTTCTGCCATTTACCTCTATATGGCTTTCTGCTTGGCATTCTGCTACACAGATCTTCTTGTACGAAACATCTGGGATGAGAAGAGCCTTCACACTTCATATACAGCCTTACAAAGAATTCATCCCCTTTCTACAAGAAATGGAAGACATATTTTAATTTAAACCATCAGCTAAAAGTCATTTAGAAAACCTGACAATCAGTTCAGCCCACAGTCTGTTCGATGCTCAATCTCCGCCTACAAATTACCTGCCGTTTGGAACAAAGATTGACATGTTGCTAAGGCACATTGACAGAGTTGTTAAGGCAGGGGACAGGAGAACACTGAGCAGACATGATTCCTGCCACAAATGAGACGCATGGCGAAAGATTGTATCAGAGTAGAAATGTCACGCTCTCAAGTAATGTCTCCATCAATAACAATAAATCACAAGGTGTTAATACACCTGCATTTCGATAAGCTGAGGAAAAGGATCAGGCAGTTATCCTCCTCTTCATGTGTTTCATCTGCTAATAATTGGTTGTTATTTTTGTCATATCCGTCAACAAATCAAGATTTAGAGGGAGGTGATGCTGTGTAAAAGATTATTTTTAAGAGGAAAAAAAAACAGGATACAAGAAAGATGAGCAGAAGCTTTGTGTGTATGTATGTGCCTGCATGTGCCATAATGTGAAAGAGAGGAAATAAAAGGATAAAAAGAAATGAGAGACAGCACAATCAAAGGATTGGATTTAAATGAGCTTAAAGGCATAAATATTTTACTCCCCTTCATTTTTAAATAGTTTATGTGACGTATGAGTAACTATATGTGGCTTGTTTGACTGTGGAGAACTTTCTTTAAAAGTTAGAAATACATAAATTTCACATTCATGAGGGACCAAGTAGAGGTAATGTTGAAGAAAAGCATAGCATCAGCTCCCCGATGGCATGGGGAGACTTGTGCTGACAATGCGTGACTAAAACACACAAACAAACTCTCTCTCTCTCACTATCTTGTCAAAGGATGACTTTAGGTAAGAGACGCTGACTCTTAACAAGCTTGAAATAACATGTATTTTCACATGCTCTCACAGTTTCTCTCAATCTCTCTTTCTTGCGTTCCTCCTCTCTGTCTCAAACACACACATACTGTCCATCCGAACTGTGAGTCGTGAGCTACCATCCACGGTTATCGAATAATATAATGAGGGACACAGGAATAGGATGTTAAAAAATAATATATATATATATATATGGATAGCTCATGCTTTATCCTCTGTATGTCAAGAGATACAAAATAAAAATTGATCAGTACCTGTAGATAAATCAAAACTTCTAAAAAGAAATGAAAAAAAAACAACATCACTTATGCACAAGTATATGCATAAGTGAGCCTTGTGCTGTACCCATACATGGGTACAGCACAAGGCTTCATTTACTTGCACAAAAATAGAGAGGGATATTATCATATAATCTGTATCAAAGCAGTGAAATAGAATCTGGTGATATGCGGCCTGGCCTAAATTACCACTACCTATTAATAATCAGCCATGACATGAAGATATTAGATCTGTGACAAGACCATTTATGTCAAAACCTTTGTCTAACCCCAATTACAAGCCACATTATCATTCATTTACTTCAATCAAAAACCTCCCCATATGAGGAGAGCTTTTGTTTTTAGATAAAGAACCACCTTTTCAAAATCTATTTTTTCTGGCATGATATGGTTATGTACCATGTCCGGTTTCCTCAAACCACATTTTTCACAGAAAATACATCTGAATGCCACATTCCTCCTTTGGATTCAAGTGGATTTAATTCTTACTCTCCGTGTTTATTGTCTCCTCAATAGCCAACAATGTGTTTTTGTACATTTGGCCCCTTTTTTATGTGCATGAAGAAAACTAAATAAGGAAAGAGTCTGAAATTCCTGTATAGCAGTTGACAAACACAGCATGATACAGTTGCCCCTAAGGACAAAACACATACAAAACCAAAAGCACAAACACTAAAAGAGTATTCCACTGAATTAACATTGCCCTTCTATAACATTATCAGGCTCACAATAGACAGTTTTTTCATTTTTGACTGGTCTCAAGTATCCCTTCATAATTTGACTCCATACCCAATTTTGAATCACAAATATGTATGTTTTGAATTCATAAATACCTTATCAATCATTAATAAATGGTTTTAATTCTCAATTAATGTTTCAGAGCAGCATATTCTTTATAGTGCATTTAGGTTTTACACTCTTTTGGATGAGGAAAAAACATTAACAATCACACTAAAATTTGATCCTATATTACCTAAAACAGGGGGGACATAACAGCCATAATGATTTCAGTGCATTTTTTTGTGAAGAATACAACTGCAATTTTGAATCTTGGGTTTCATTATAACAATTCATCAATCAACATGGTTCACAAGGTTAAATTAAAAAAAAACAACAACAACCAAACAAAAAAATGCAAAACTGGTTTGCAAATTGCAGGCAAAAAAAAACTGCAAAAAAACCACTGACATTGCAGATGTCAGAGTAGTAGAAAACTTTGAATGTGTGATCCTTGCATGTTTTTTCCTCACTTGGAGAAAGTTGTCCTTTTGCAGTCCTTTTTAGTAATGCAGAAGTTGCATCTCCCTTTCGTTTCTCCCCTTGTGTCAACCTAATGTGGGGCTGCAGATTGATCAGGGCCAGATTCGGACCTGCCCTTACAAGTGCTGCTGCGGCTGGTGTGCAGAGAAGGTGACATCGCCTTTGCATCAAAGAGTCTCCTCCAGTTCCTCTTGCTTGACCTCCGGGGTCGCTCCATGTATACAATGTGTTACACAGGCATTGTGATGCATGGGAAGTAGCCAGTCTTGTAGGTTCTGGAGTCATCTGAATAACATTTTGGCTGCCACCCTGCCTGCAGATTGACATGCTACTCAAAACCAACAGATTGTGTTGTCCTTGAACATGAATGTTTCCCTTGCTATCTGCAGTTCCTCCGCAGAGACCTTTATCTTCATCTGAGGAGTTGTAATCTCTTCTGATACCTCCTCTTCACTCCCCCTATTTGCCATTTGCAGCTGTGTTTTGTTTTGGGGTGCATTTTCCTCAATGTTTTTGCTTCTAAATGTGTTTCAGTATTTGGAGTATTTTTGGATTTGAAGCACATTATTCTTCTTTGTACATTCATTTGTTGCATTTCTCCTAATTTTTGTGTTTTCACTTTTGCATATGTTTTAGTATTTGTTGCATTTTTGGATTTGAAGTGCATTTTCCTTAATATTTGTGCTTTCATTTTTGTATGTGTTTTGGTATTTGTTGCATTCTTTTTTTCATTGAGAGATAATTTCTCTTAATCTTTGTGCTTTTGCTTTTGGATGTGTTTTGTCCTTAGGGGCCACCATAGTCAGAGCTACCAAGGTCCCATTAGTAAAATTAACACAATAATATGTTATAAAACTAAATACCAGACACTTTATCACACAGTAGTGCAGCAAGAGAAAGAGGAGAGACATGTGGAGAGAGAAAGAGAGAGAGAGGGAAGAGAGCAACATGAAAGCTACACCATATTACATCACATTATAAAAACTCTTGCAGCTGCAAAATCAGTCTGGAATCATCACTTCTAGTCTGAACTGATGACCAACTTTCCAACTTGACCCCAGAGGAGTTTCATCTCAGTTATATTATACATCATGATGTTGTTTGATGTGCAGATTTAATTTTTTTAGTTTACATCTTGGTCAGTTCATTGCAGTCCAAATTAATTAAGTTCTCTAAGAGAGCAGGAGCTTGTAATCCTTGTAGGCCTTAGATGATAGAACAAGACATATTATGACACTGGACAGATCCAGCAATGACTCAAGCTATAGTAGCAACTACCTTAGACACATTTAGCAACAGTGATCAGTGGTCTTTTTCATATATCCTCTAGTTCCCTCTGTGGCTAGTTATGCCAGACTTTTATTGCCCATTACAATAAGGAAAAAATAACATTTTTTCCCCAGAATTCAATACACATAACATAGCTACAACTTGCAATAGCACCAAAACAGAGACTAATGTACAATAAAATCTCTGATAACACCCAACCAGCTTCACAGCTACTCCAAACAAGAGGTACTTGAGCTGCCAAATGTCACACAATTTCTCCTTATGAACATGCAAATTTATGCTGCTAGGTGCTCCAAAACCTAATCTACTCTATAAGTGTGTACCTGCTGTGTAATTTCTGTATTGTGTATTGTTTTTGAATTATGGCATTTACATGAAGGATACTGCACACACAGGCACACTTGATCTCATGACATAAAAAAACTTGGAAATGTGTACAGTACTGAATATAGATATGTGCAGTAGATACATACATTATGCAAATAGATTATTATTAATAGATAACGTAACACTGGTATTAAAGCCAATACATACAATAATAACTCATACAAAATTCATCAGGTGGGGCCTCTATATATATTATATCATATTAGTTTCTATAAAAACCTACAAGTAACACTGCTAGAATAGAATAAGTTATTTTTATTTTTTATGGAGAAGAAAATGGAATTTGGTAAATAGGCCACTTTATTAAAAAACACTGCAATGAGCCATTTTGATGGTGTAGGAGAATTGTTTCCTTTTATACACTGTGGCTTACATCTGGTACAGTCCATGGAACACCCACACAGCTAATTATTTTACTAGCCCCATCAGTTAGCCTGTTAGTGCCGGTTGTACCAATTCCACTGCTGTGTCTCAAACCTGCAAACCAATCACCTGCACTACCTCCCATAAACTTGAGGCATTTCTCCTCAAAAATAAGAAGTAAGCATATATTTATCACCATATACACATGAATACATGCATATACAAACTCGAACACTCTAGTAGCCTACACATTGCCTGCTCTTTATGCATAAAGAGCAGGCCAGTAAGCTATCCTCCTTATTAAGGTGGAGTTGAAGCTACGGACCTCCTGCTGTGATGGAGTGGGTGTGCAGCCTCTAAAAACATCTCCAGTTATCTGTTACTCTTTTCATCTCAGTGTACACACACACACACATACACAAACACACACACACATAACATAACCTCCCCCACTCACCCACAACATCAGAGTACACTAATATGTTGGTTAGCATGTGTGTTAATAACTACGTCTACAGTTTGTGGCCCATAGTATTGTGTGTGTGTGTGTGTGTGTGTGTGTGTGTGTGTGTGTGTGTGTGTGTGTGTGTGAGAGAGAGAGAGAGAGAGAGAGAGAGAGAGAGAGAGAGAGAGAGAGAGAAAGAAAGAGAGTGAGAGACAGAGAGAGTATTTTTAGACCTTATGAGTGAGAACAGTTTTGGGAAATGAAGACATCTTGCCTGGTTCTGATTTTACATTTAAGATTTTTTTTTTAGATTTTAGGTCAGGTCAAAGTTAAGGTAAAAGTCTGAAAAATATGATGAACACTAAAGAAATTTTCTAATGTCTTGATCACAGTCATTGTACATACAAGTGACATTAACAATTTAACAGTCTGAAAAGTCATGCACGTAGAGAAGTATCCAGCAGTGTTCTCATTTTGAAGAGTGAAGAATCTTTTTTGAGTTCAGTTTTTTTTAATTATTTTCTCCAATTCTTAATACAATGTTTACCTAGCTATCTGAACTTTTCATACAAAAAAAAAAAAAAAAAAATACAGTATCTATTTTGGGGTGTGTGTGCGTGTGTGTGTGTGTGTGTGTGTGTGTGTGTGTGTGTATGTGTAATCCCACAAGACCATTTCCCCTCTTGCTGGATTGCCGAGAGGCACACTCTACTGGTAAGCACACATGTGAGATGGCGCACTGGGAACTCATAAAGTAAAAAGTATAAAGTAGGCTCTTACCTACTGATTGGTATGATTGGTATGATTCTGTAGTGGTGACAGAAAAGACATGAGTTAGTGACATGTCAACTCAGTGGGGCCCAGAAAAAACAATTATCTCTAATCTCTTGCATGTCCCAGGACTCCTGACTAGCTGAATATTTCAGTCCATCCACCTTGCCTGTGGCTGTCAGGTAGGAAAAAACCTGCTCAAGCAACAGTGGAGAGCATTGAGAAAGCTGTGAGTTTCTGTGAGAATTGGCAGCTCCTAAGATTCCTTGCTCTCACCACCAGTGTTTGTGTTTTCTCCTCTTTGTCCAAAAGCACTTATTGTGTTCATAACAGAACTTATAATAAGAGCCTGGGAGAATCTGTGCTGAAAAAGAAGTTGGAGCGAGCTAACCGGCTTACAAAGAGTAGCACTGGCATGGCACAGTGGACCTCAGTTTAAATATCAAAACCTTGAAGTGAAACTATTTTAAATGTGCAAAGGGTACATTCTTTCTCCTAAAAAAAGTTGGATTTCTCAGCAATATAAATAATGTACCATGGCCACCAAAGCCTATATTTCTGAAGCAGGCAGGTATGACTACTTTCCAGATGGCTGAAAGTATACCATCATATCTGTGTTCCCAAGCAGTAAATAAAAAATGAAGGAAGGGGACCACAACAAAGGTTTGTGTCTAGATGGTAACCCTAGATGTGCAAAACTCTTGTGAGATTGGGTTAGGTGGCTGGTTAGATCCTAAATTAGTGTAGGAATTAGTGGACTTTGCTGCAGGAGCCCACCGTTTGCTTCCCGCTTCCAACTGTGAGTCGCGACAGTTTTTTAAAAACTGTAACTACGATTGTGATGGTGTTTACTTTTGCTACAACGACAAAGGTTGCCTAACTTTAAGGAAGTAGTAACTTAAACTTAGACCACATTTCAAGTCATGATTTTAACCCAAATCATGATCTTTCCCTAACCTAACCTGCCCATAACCACCGCGTTGTCACCTCATAAAACATAATTATTTTTAATAGTGATTTGACAAATGATGTTGTCCTGCCGATTACTGCTGATAGAGACAAGAATATTTTGAAGCGGCTTCCTGTGTAAATAACACATGCATGATATGCAAATAACAGCATTACAGGTAAGAAAGGGGTAATATTGACAGAGGATCAACACACCAAAAAAGACAAACTGTGGAGTAAGACAAGAATAATCTTTGGTCCAACAATAACACAATGGAAAGAAGCAAAGCAACAGCTAGCATAGGTTTCTGAACAGACTCAGAGATGGTGTCTGCTTTACTCTTACTCTACTTTACCAATAACATAACTTCTAACTTTGATTGGTTTATGTTATGCATTGGTTACTGTGGTGTAATTTCATTAAGACTCATGGTGTGCTGACAGAAAAGACATTGGCGTGATTCTTATAAGTAAGATAAGCAATAAATAACAATGTGTTGAATTATCATTATGATGCATATGTAACCTCACAAATCACATATAATCAACATAAAATAATCTTAATTCATACACTGGATAAATTTGAGTGCGTTTGTAGTAAATGTCACCTTGCTTGGGTTTGCATTAAAGTCTTCACCTTTTTTTAAAAAATAAACCGACTAGAGAAGATCAAGAAATAAGGGTGTAAAATGACAAAAATAACTTAAAAAAATAAGGTCAGGAGACGATTTGGCAATAATGGTGTAAAATGATCCTCAACAGTTATAAAAAAAAGAACATGATTGGAGAAAACTGGATATGCCAATGCATATCCAGTTCAGCTCAAAACCTATCTTGGAGACTTTTGGCCAACAACGAGTGACGAGGATAAATTATAATGGTGTAATTGGCTATGATAAAGAGGATAGACAATAGGTGTGACCTCTACAGACCCAAGGGTATAAAAGACTACGCCCTGAGGCCCAGAAACTTCAGAGCAACCTGGTACATTGTGTGTACACTGTTTGCTCTCCTTTTTTGCCGGCATTAAAGAACACTTTGCTGCTTGGAACTCTGACTTCTGATTTTTTTTTCACAACAAGGAGTAGTTTTTGGCCTTGTGTTTCTCCAACTCCAACCCATCAATTTGACACGACATATTTTTGGCGAGCCAGCCAGGAGGATCAGCCGCCTCATCGCTCTGCGAGGAAGAGAGAGGAAGTATGCGATCAGATGATGAGGCCATGAGAGAATATAGAAAGAAGGCACACTCCCTAGTGGACGAACTGGATTCGACAAAAGCTAGGAGAGTGTACGCTGTGAAAGGGTCCTCATGTGGAACTGAGGGACGACTCACCCTACCTGTATGTGGCCAGGAAAGGGAAGAATGCAGTCAACAAAGACCTCATTACACAGAACGCCGATACTCAACAGGCGACCTGTTGTTAAACTGTGAATATTCCCTTCCAAGACATGAGGGAAAACAGCATCAATCACCCAGAAGAGCTCTCACAGTGGAAGAAGAAGTGGAGGGGAAAAGGCGCAGAGGAATACTGTGTGAAGAATTTACGAGGGCACAAAACCGATTAGAGGAGCGCCTGCAAAGAAAGCAGATAGAGCGAGAAGAGCTAAAAGACATGGAAAGCCGATACAAGGTATATCAGGAACTGCAGCGACTGGAGGAAATGGAACAACTGGAAGAGACGTGAAGGAGTCAAGAAGGGGCAGAAAGAATAGAAAAGGAAGACCAAGAAGAGCAGGAATTCAATGAATTTCTGATAAGGCAAAGAGACACTATCAGCCCTCTAGACATGCGACTCCAAAGTGGAAAAACTACAAGCCATAAACAGAAACCCAATCGGGACAACCTAGATCAAGGGGAGGTAACTATCGCCAGGGGAGAGGGAGAGGACAAAATCCACAGATGTACAGACGTGCACAGTCCCAAACTTAACTAAACGCAAACCAAGATGAAGAAATGTTGTGCTGGGGGTGTGACCAGAAAGGACATCGCCGAAGGGATTGTCCTACCAATCCATGGGTAGGACCAGCCAGGGACTGCCAATAGGGGTGCCTAGAGAAGCCAGAGGGGATACACATGACAGAATACAGAATCGAGAACACACCTTTATGGTGGACACAGGAGCCACCTATTCCTGTATTGGCAGCGGAGGCTCCTCACTTCCCCTCTCAGGACAATCCATCCAAACTGTAGGCTTCTCTGGGACAACCCAAATAATTCCCCTGACACGACCGGTACACATGAAAGTATCAATAACAGCGCCCCTACTCTATTCAGAAAACACCCCTATCAATCTATTAGGATGAGACATCCTGTGTCCACCAAAAGCAACCATCACATGCACCCACAAAGGTCTCAAATTGGATTTTATAAAAGGAAATGTTCCAGGCATGATGGCAGTCCAGGTGTTAAAAGATCTTGAAAAACCAGCTACCCACGTTCAGCCTGCAGTATATTGGATCCAGTGGCCACCCAACTCAGAGTTAATGCATCAGTGGAACACCTGGAAAGCGTGGGTACAAAGAGAGCTGCCCACTGCATCTGAACCACAACTACCACTACACTGTACCATGATGTATGATGAAACCCAACAACACACAGACTACAGAGAATGCTGGAAAGAGTTGGTGGGTGGTAAAATATTCTCCATGGTGTGTCATGACCTCTATGTTGGACCACAAGGAGCTGCAGCAGCAGTTGTCTTGCCACCAGAGCTGCACCACTGGTTCCAGGCGACTAACTCCGGCCCACATGTCACACTCATGGTAACTGAAGGACAGAAGGCAAAGGACATGGGACCAATGGTGAAGGAAGCATTGCAGGTAACAACATGGAAGCCAACTCAAAAAGACCATGTACAGTCATCCGCCAGTGGACAATATCTGAAGATATCCCTGCGAACATATGATGAAGGCACAGGAATCCAAGTGTTGCTCAGCCAGAGATCCCCTACTCAAGCGCCACTCTCAGAAGAACACAGTGTGCTGCTACTTCAGATACCCCATGGACTATGGTCACAACACAAGACAGATGTAGGGTTGGTTAGGTCAGCACAGCCAGTCCAAATTAAAACAAAGAAAGGCATTGTGTTACCATACAAAAAACAATACCCGCTAAAGCCCCACCAAATAGCAGGTATAGAACCCACTATCAAGGGCTTGGTAGCAGCAGATGTGCTAAAACCAACAAAAAGCCCTTGTAACACACCAATTTTTCCTATCAAGAAACCTAACTCAAATGACTATCGAAGACACTGAATGTTTACAAAGACTCACAGTACGCATACGCAGTGTGCCATGTTTACGGAGTCATTTGGAAGCAGAGAGGATTTTTAAGAGCAGACGGCTCCCTAGTAACCCACGGGGAGGCTATCTCAGCTTTATTAGGAGCTATACATCACCCTAAGGCATTAGCTATCATTAAATGCGCAGCTCACCAGAAAACAAACTCACTGATAGCCAAAGGTAACAAATTGGCAGATGAAGCTGCAAAACACGCAGCTACTTCCACTTGTATGGGACCTCAGCTAGTAGCTGAAGATTGTGAACCACTAACAAACTTAGCATCCCTTATTGCAGCACAACAGCAATCAGGTCCATATGCACACACTGCATGGCTTCAAAGGGGGGCTTTTAAACTGACGAATGAGGGTCCCTCACGGGGGCTATGGCACAGTGCACAGGGCCATCTTGTCCTCCCCACGTCACTAATACAAGTTGCAATTTGTGATGCGCATGGCCAGGACCATTGTTGGTTACATACTACCAGCCATAACAATTATATATATATATATATATATATATATATATATATATATATATATATATATATATATATATATATATATATATACACACATAATGAGTTGACCACATGTAAAACCAAAACTGAGTGTATTTGACATTCAACTTTGTGGTCTTGTGTGGTTTATGTTCTCGACTTTAAAGTAAGTTAGAGAAAGGAGACAGAAAGAAAGGCAAAAGAAGAAAGAAGACAGAGGAGACAAGGAGCAAAAGGAAGAAGGAGAAAGGAAACAACAAGAACAATGAGGACCACAGGAAGAAAAAGTAAGAAAGTTAGATAAGGTGTGTGTGTGTGTGTGTGTGTGTGGTGTGAGAGGGAGAGAGAGAGAGAGAGAGAGATTTTTTTTCCCTTTTACAGGAGCATCAAGATGTTAAAAGTAAAGGAGGATATGGAAATTTAAATGCTACTTTGGTTTAAGGTAAATATACATGTCTATGAATGGTGATATGGAAATTATGGCAATTTATAGAATTTTTTTCAACCTTATTCAAGTCATGAAATGTGCCTGTAGATGTAATTTTGAGTTTATTTTTGACTGAAAATGTATATCAATTTACAGATGCCAAACACCTGACAACTTCAAAAGAAGGAGAGGAAGATGAGGAAGTGGACCCCAGAGGCCATGGGATAGGCCATGCAGGAGTTGGAGGCAGGCAGGCTCACTTGCAGGCAGGCAGCCAATGGTTTGGGTCCCAAAGTCCTGCCTGAATGACTGAGTCGGTGGAAGGGTGGCCTTTGGCTGTGTCCATGGTCAGAGGCCATTTCTCACCCCTGAAGATGAAAATTCTGAGTACTGTTTGTATTATGCCAGTCATGGATTTCCATTCACAAAGCCTCAGGTCCTGGCCCATGCTCTGGCCATTTGTAACCACTGACACCCAAATGCACAGAAGACTGTGGTTGGCCAGATGTGGTGGATTAATTTTAGATAATGGCACCACCTCACTGCCCGGACCCCAGACATCATTGACTGTGGGAAGGCATCCTGTGCCAAAAGGGAGCCCATAAATTGATAGTTCAGGCTCCTCACTGCCACTCTGAAGGAACACGGCTTGAGGGAGAAACCCTGTCAGATCTACAACTGAGATGAGATGGGGTTTCAGCTGGACTCCATGAGCAGGAAGGTCATCGTGCCCCGAGGGACCACACACACATATAAGCAGGATGAGGGAACCAGGGACCACATCACCATCCTGGTCTGCTTTAATGCTGCTGGGGAGGATGTCCCCCCTTTCATCATCTACAAGGGATCATATCCAGGTTTCCCTATAACAAGGAAGGGATCCCTGATGCCCTCTATGGTATGTTGCTGGCAGGGTACATGGATGGTGAGCTGTTTAGAAAGTAGTGTGTCAGGCATTTCCTGAAGTTCACTGCCCAGGATCGCCCACTGCTGCTGATCATGAATGGACACCAGTCCCACCTGAATCCAGAGCTGGTCCAGGCGGCACAGTGGGAGGGGGTCATTCTCCTGTGACTTTCACCTCATATGTCTCACAACCTGTAGCCTCTGGATGTTTCTTTGGACCCTTGAAGGCAGATTTCTCTGATCTTACAGGACTTCTGTTGGCTGTGAGTCACTCTTTCTTGGTTTTCAATAATGAGTTTCACGGGTCCTTAGAAACTCATACCAGAGGCTTAAAGATCTGAGAGTGGTGTTGGCTGGTTTGAGGAGGTGCGGCCTCTACCCTCTGGACCCAAAGGCCATTGACTGGCCTTGGGTCACACTGTCCGAGCTGCAGCATGGGACATCCTCACCACCTCTGCCAACCCTATCAGCATCTTCCTGGGCCATGCCTGATGCTACCCAAGTCACAGAATTAATTGTGCCAGCAACCTGTTATTACCACCTGTGGCAGCAGAGGCTGCTGTTGCCACTGCTCAGCAAAAGTTACATAGTCTTGCTTTAAAGGCTATTTGCTGTTCTAGTAGTAAACAAATTAAAGGCATCATATACAAATCAGTGAATATGTGACGATTAGCCTGTGAGTTAGCCTTATTAAAGGTTCTATATATAGAACTGTGAAGCAATTTACATGCATTAATCGTTTTTTATTGTCCACGAGTGAATGGGTAGTAACGTAACTTAAAAAATGAGACTTTCCTCGACTTTCTCAGTTGCCTGTAACAGCCTGTGGACTGATTTCTATGTGAACGCCTCAGGTCGGATTTTGCACAAAAATCCAACGGAAATGACATTTTTGTGTGCTCCCAAGTGCCTTGCCTTTCTCCCCCTAATGTCAACAAACAACTGGCATAACCACACAACAACACAACAAAAACGGTGCTATCCAACTAGATGCACTCTGCAGATATTAGCTCTCCAGCTAATGAGACAGCTAGTTGGCTCCGTCAACCACATTTCACAACAAAACACCCCTGCAATGACAAGTTGCCCACTCCTGAGCACACACACACACACAGCTAAAACAACATTATTTCCTCAACAAAGGAGCAGAAAACAAGCTCCAGAGTGATAGCAGAACATAGCTTACCCCTTTTGTTTTTCCTGTATGTAGTCCAAAGGTCATAATAAGCATACATTTCACAACAAAACTGCAGCATGTTGGTCCCTGACAACAGCTCATAGCTGCCCTGACACAGCCTGTTGCTCCCCGGCTGCAGCGCGTTGCTCCCCGAGAGCAGCTTGTTGCTTTCTGGACATAGCCTGTTGCTCCCCGGCCACAGCTCACTGAGCTTACCGGTGTTTCGTAAACCTGGTTGGTAAAAAAAAAAGGGGAGGGGAGGCTGACTGACTGGGAATGAGAGATACTTTGCTGAAACATGGTGCAAAACACAAAATTAGAGATCTTTTATATAATTATGAGAAGTGTAAGGAAAAAGATATCACCTGCAATAGTCTCACGCCACGATCATGCGAGCACCATCACCAGGATGTTGGCCGCACCTCATTTAACAGCCACAGATGTCACTAATGAAAAGGAATTTCTGATTCCTACATACAGAACCTTTAAATGGATTTTCAGCCAAAGGATAAGAAATTGCTGATTTTTTTTTCAATTATTGCATATTGTCTCTCTTTTTCATAGACATTCTGCAACAGATGAAAGACTGGCTGAGTATATATGAAAGACTCTCAAACAGACCACTTTGAATTACTGTAAAAGGTAAAAGAGGACCGTGTTTAGCTTCTTAAGTGCTTCACACTGCATCAGCTCCCATCTGGCCCCAGAAAATTGTAAGGACTTAGCTTTCTTCCTTGTCAATGGCTTCCTTAAAGCCAGGCCAACTTCAACCGTCACTGCAGATTTAATGGGATATTATTCATGCAGCAAGACAGGGTCAAGGGCAATAAAAATCGCAAGGCTTTGAAAGCCTCTGTGTGAAAAAGCAGTGACATGGTTGAAGCAGAAATGAGAAAAAGAAGAAAATGAGAAATATGAGAGCATGCTCACATTTATGTTTTTCTGAGTGTCAGTGAAGTGTGCTGATTTCAATGAAAAATTGAGTTGACAGGCTTACCTGTTTCACCTGCTGAGCAAGCAGCAGCTGCTGAGAGAGGACATATCATCACCTTTGGAGTTGTTCAGCATGTGTTTTTAGTACATTCATTTCAACTGGATGGAATATTTTACTCACCATATTCAACAATAGTGTAGCTTTAGCACCCAGACCTCTGCGTACCCCCTAAGACAAAAGTGTCTGTTGGAAAATCACAAAAAAAGCACTGCTCCAAACAGCCACTTTCAGCTGTGCATGCCTTGAATGTGCAATGAAACCAATTTTCATCTAGGTGACCTTTGGTCTGTCATCTTCTGTCTGAACTGGGATATGGGGTGGCTGTCCCAAGGTTTTTTATCTCAGCAGCTCTCAAGATATGGCGCTCTAATTCATGGTCCTGCAAGACAGACTATGCAGCCGTAGGTGAAATTGAAAGGTCAGAAGCGCCTATAAAACTGCACAGTTGACATACATAGCAGTATCAAGATTCTAGGAATGCACAGCATTCAAACCATAAGCAGTACTACTGAAAGCTAGTGTACACCTCAAGCACTTTGGCTGCATGTTTAGCCTGTCCCACTCTAAGAACACAATTCATGGTACTATGAGTATGGAAAGTCATTTTTTCCCTGTGTCATTCAGTACATACAGAGTACATAATGTTGAATCTTTTATTTCTGGTTTAGACTTCTGCCATCATCAAAATATAGTGTTGGTAAATGGAATTTCATGTGTAACACTAAAATAAAGGTTAGTTGAGTATTCAGAGTAATGGTAGGTTGCTGTGCCCCAAAAGACCTGCTGCTGTTTAGTATTTCAAATTTCAAAGGTTTGAACACCACAAACAAATTTTTAATTTATCCCCACTGTCTCAGTAGAAGATAACAGATTTGAGTGAACTGACCCTTTAACACAAAACTGATAGTCCATTGCATTAGGTTGTATCCATGGCACTGCTGCAGAAATAAATAATCAAAACTATAATTGCCAAAATAATATATTGAATATTAATTAATATTTATAACTAAACACTCAATATACTTCTGAGAAAATTAATATTTTATGAAGCTACTCAGTATTTATTCAGTGTTACACAGCGCCACATCCAAGGCCTTGGAAAGGTCAACAGTAAGCTGCTTCTGTGGGTCAATAGTCGACTCTACAATCTCCTCTGCTAGCTGATGAAGCATTATATTTATTGTCTGTATACACTGATGAGTATCTCCCTGTCCAAGTGTTTCGAGAGTCTTCTGCCATAGTAGACATCAGTTGGCTGCCCTGTCTTTAAATTATCCAGCAGCTTTCCCCTTTGAATGTGCAACTGCCAGAGGTAAGATTTGAGCTGATTTGTATCTCACTACACTAGATTTTTGTGTGTTTATAAAAATCATGCCCACCAACATTTACTGTATGTTCTGTATGTTCCGAACAGTTTTTTGATTTCAGAACTGAGCATACTATTTCTGTGTTGCACTCTTGCCTCCTCATACTGTATACTAGAATAAAAACTGATCTGTTCTGTGTATCAAACAGTTGTTAAACAAAGCAGAGTTTCAGATCTTCCCTTCTGGTTCGCTTTTTAGAGTCCCATTAGCCAAAAATAACAAGAACTTTTTCATACTCTCTGCCAATTTAACTCTGTGTGGAACACATAATATGAGCACAAATACCTAAAGAAAGATTTTTAGCCATGCTAGCAACAGGGCTCTGGGGGTGGCAACCACATTGGTCTCATCTATCTTGACAAATATTTAATGGATTGCAATAAAATCTTATGCAGAAATCCAAGATCCTGAGATGATGAACCCTAATAACTTTTGTGATACCCTGAATTTTCCTCGAGCACCACCATTTAGTTGGCATTTTAGGGTTTGTATGATATGTTTTCTATTTTCAGAATGTACACACAGTGAGGTGCAAAACAGTTTCAATGCCAAGCCCATCAGATTTAACCTGTTAAGCAACACTGTCCCACCCGTGGCACACTTTAGGCTTGGTGACATTATTTTCAGGATCACTTATACTCATCCTGACTTTTTGGTTGTAAAATTTAAAGATTTACCTTTTAAATGAGACCAGGGTTATGGCTGTAACCAAAATGATTGAAGAAATGTAACCTTCTTAATTTTGGTACATTATTTTTGGGCCTGTGTTCAAAAACAAGGTGCCTGGTAAAAGGTTAAAATACATTGCACAACTCTTCGCCAATACACAATCTTTATTCACCAAATGTTTGAAGTGGCCTCAGATAGTAATTACATTGACATAAAAAAGCTGCCCCAGCCTACTTGGTAGTGTAACAAGGATTGCTGCAATTATCACAAATTTCTCTACACATGGGCTTGTTTCACATTTATTCAATCAAGAAAAGGTTTTGCCTGCCTATTTTCCTTATCATCCCGTTCCTGTTTCACATCGATTCAGCTACATATTTTTCTACTTTTTCATGATGGCTGGGAAAGTGGTACAAGTTTTTTGTCTCTGCCTGTCTATTGGTGACTAAAAATGTACAATTTTAGTTTCGGTGTTGGCAAATTCTGTGAAGTGCCGCATCGAGAGGTGTCAAAACAAACGTTGTTCCACTCAACTTCAAAGTCACTGGTCATTTAAACTAAAATTGGTGCCATTTTTAGGGCTGAATTTAAATATGCTTCCCTAACAGCATAAAAGAGGGGAATGATCTGCTTGGGAAGAGGATGGAAAGGGCAGTAAACTAATACCTGAAGCATTTGGAGAACATGTGGAAGATGGCATGGTTCTATTTGTGCCACCAGGCAGCTACCTCTACCTCTGTAAGTACCCACAATCAAATAAGAGTCAAATAAAGCATATTTTCTTTTATTCACACTCCTGCTTGCTTGTCAATGTTCTCACCCTCTTGCTCGCTCTCTCTGTTTACATTGCTCTTTTTCAGACAAAATATTCCATACATAAATTTTAATAACATTCAACAAAATTCCCATCCTTTTTTCTCAGAATACACTGAGCAACACAGCAATATAATGTATTACTGTATCACTTCCAAATAAAGATAATTTAAACTGTCTGTATGTTCACTTAAACACAGATTACACCAGAAGGACATCCATTATCTTTTGGGAGTGTCTATGGAGGATCTGCTTGATTGTTCTGTCCATCATGAAATTGGCAGAAAGCCATGGAAACACAGCGCACTGGTTTTGAGGGGAAGGTAAAATGTGATTTCATTGTTCATAACTGATGGCAGAATTGATGGGTTGCCATTCCCGATTCCACACTATAAAAAAATTGTATTGATAAAAAATGTATATATAGAAAATCCTTGCGATAGTAAAACAATCCTAAAACACAACATACTAGACATACTTGATCCTCAGTACTAAGTTTACTGTTCATACTGTGTCCTCATGAAAAACACAAAGAAAAACAGGCACAAAGCAAAGCAAGACACATAATGTTCCCACTAATGATGGAGCAATAGGAACAGAATTCATTCACTTGATTTTCAAAATCTCACTGACAGACTGGGAGAGGCTGTGGTCAGTGTGTAACAGCTGTGTAGTACATTTCATCAAGAACAGAGCATAAAAGAGAAGCATAATATAATGTGATTAACGTAATATAATTATGTTATTTGTTGTATATAAACTAATCATCTGTCTTTGTTATTCTTTACAAATATTATCTCTCTTTCCTGTTTTTTTTCCCCAATAACTTGTGCTTTATTATTACTGCTGTTAGTTGAATCATCTGATGTTGATCAGTTCCTTTTGCTTTGGCGACACCACTCAAATTTCTTTCTGCTAGAGCTGTCAAATCCCCAGCTGTGCCTCCAGTTATTTCCATTATGTTTTCATGTGTTTCTCTTTTCCCTTGTGTCTCCTGTTTTCCCCCATCTGTCTGTGTGTGTGTGTGTGTGTATTTGGTGTGGGCGTGGCTTCCTTCATTGGCACTCTGTACAGTAGTATTCTCTCGCTCTCGGCTGCTCTGCAATAGCATATTCAGAGTTATTCCTCATGTTGTTTGCATTACCTGTACTTATCATCTTTTCTTGTGCTTCCATCACTACCCTCTGGTCCTCCTGCCTGCTTGCCTCGCTTGCTTGCTTACTAAACCCCCAAGCTTATCCTCAGCCAGCCATGCTCACTCCCTCCACTACCTGTCCTGCTCAGCTCAGCTCTGCCATCCACCATCGCCTCTCTACCTTCTGCTTTGCCTGCCATCCTCATTCCCTTTGATTCCTACAGTGAACCCCTTTTTATAGTACTTAATTCCATCGCCTGTGTGTGCGTTTGGGTCCACCTTTACTGATCGTAAAAAGAGCCCAATGAATTGAGATCAATTTTGGATTAAATTCTCACAACTGTAAGAGCTTAACTTGTAACTGCACACACACAGCTCAAAAATTTGACAAAGGATGTGATCAGCTGCAAAAGGTTACAAATCATTTATACGGATTAGACACACCCACACACATTCTGTCATGTTAAACTGAACATTATTTTTCTATGACTATTTAGCTGATTCTCAGAGCTAGCCTTGATTTAGCATCTGTTAAATCAAGGTAAATCTACAACCATGGTTGTATTCTGTTGCGTGCTCCAACTTTGCTCTTTCGGTAAGTGACTGAATGGATTTGAGTTATGACAGATGTTTGTGTGTGTGTGTGTGTGTGTGTGTGTGTGTGTGTAAGCGTGTAGGTAAATAGGTGGCAAGCAAAGCAAGGCTATTGGTCTGTTGGTTCATGGCCACTGATGATAAACTCTATCCTCCAACGAGTCCTCCAAATTAAACATAAAATAGGTTGTTGGTTCATGTCCTTCCAAAACCATTACAAATGAATGTCCTCAAATAAATGTGTTTTATGACACTTTGTTTTGGGTTAAAATGACTTCTTTCTTCATGTTAGGGGACCTTCATCATCATGGTTATAGTAACAACAATGTAGTTAAGGTGAGAGGATGATCATGGACATTGTTTGAAAAACCCCCAAAGACAACCATGACTTGCTGTAAGAAACAGGAAACGTACCGCAATCTCCCATGTTAAATTACAATGTATGGTAGAACCATCCATTCACCCTGACCTTCTCCTTATGCAAACTTTGTTGTTCTGTACTAACGTCACCTCAGTTCCTCCTTTTGCTCCTGTGATAATTCCCACGGCCACTAGAGGGCTTTGTCACTTCAGTATCTGAAAATCAAAACAATACACAAACAAAAAATATGTAACAAAGCGCTTGAGGGAAAAAACAGAGTCATGCCACTAGTATGACTAATAATATTGACTATAGCCACTTTAAGTTAGGGATGTCAGTTATTGCGATTTTAAAAAGAGATCCTGTGCAGTGTCGACCAAGGTCTGATTGAACCTTCAACACTATGTCCTGGTTTGGCTGTTTGTTTGTGAGGAGTAAGCCAAACTCACCAGAGTGGTCAACCGGGAAACCAAAATCACAGGCTGCACACAGACTCTGCTCCCAGAACTTCATACCTCTTTCGAGATGATGCCATTTGGGCAGAGGTTCAGAGTCCCCTGTGCACGGAAGTGCTGTTTTAAAAAAAAAAATCCTTTATCCACACTGCCATTGCACCGCTCAACAGGAACTAAGAATGGAACATACAGATTTACTGAGCTGAGCTAGCATACAGCACTTTATATTTAGTATTTAATTTTTGACTGCCACTGGTCAACTTTTTAACTTCACTGCTACTACTATGTACTGTGATGTCCTCTTATGTGCACTTGATGTTCTTATATGTACTGCATTGTATGTCTATGTGAACTATCCACCAGCAAAAGACAAATGTTATTATTGCCTGCATTAATGGACAATACAGTTTCTTGATTCTTGATTTCTTTAACTTTTTTTTCATAGTTGTTAGTAGTACTCTAGCATTCAGTCTCTGTGGCTGATTGGGACTCGGGGAAGATGCACTCTTCTCAAGTTGTGTCTTGGCCACCCTCAAACAAGGCATAATTGTGTTTTGACTCCTTCGTTGACATTCTGTGCAACTTAAACCACAACTGACCAAACTACACTACAGGTACTGTATAGTTTGTACCTTGTTATCAGTGTTGCAGCATTTAAATCATGTAATTTTACCATGAAAGCTTACATAAACATACTGTAGGTGTTCACTGCAAGGGAGCAGTTACCCAGTGGGCCTTTTATCCTGTCTTGAAAATAAAATGAAATATCAAAGCAGATTTTATATCACTGCATAAAAGACCTAGAGATGAAAGAATGCATCCACCATAATTTTCAACTTGATGTTACAGAATAGGAAATTAAACAAAACATGTGGTATAAATCTTTGCACCTTCTATACTGTGCCAAAGGCAAAACAAGCAAGCCAGGGGGAAGGGAGAAAAGCAGACAAGCAGCTTTAGAAAATTGATCACACACTTTCATACATATTTATCATAGATATACAATGATATTTCAAGTAAAAGAAGTGGCTTTGTGAAAATCTGCAAACAGGTGACAGAGGCAGGTGTGCATAAGGTTTGGGACGCATTAAAATAGTGCTTTTTATTAACCACATTTTGATGAGGAACCCAAGCCTTATCTTATCCGTCCACTTGCACTCAAAACTGTTTGTGGAGGTACTCATACAGCTAACTGGCAAGTGTGGCTTTATTCCAGTTAACATTTTTTACAATTTAGCAATCATTATCATCTAGCAGTTACTATCATGTAACACTTTGTATACACTGATGGAGTGTGACTTAGCAAAATGTTAAAGTCTAACAGGCCAATAAACTGCCTCTGTGAATGTCCCCTGAGGTTCCCTAATAACCCCATGTAGACTGAGGGCAGATGTGCAGGCTGACTTTCTGCTGACATGTTGTCAAAGTTATTGAGATTGTTAGGGATGTTTTACATGTTTCTACAACACTTCAACATGAATACATGCTATAACATGTTTTTATACACAATATGGCATGTATATGTTAAGTATATGAGGAGCAGGGAGAGATGGATGTATTGCTTAGGAATAATTTTCCTCAAAATTCTGTATTAGAAAGAGCAAAATGGCAAGTTTGGATATGCAAACAGTATGGGTGCAATTCCCCGGGGTTTTGGTAACATCTGCCTCCTCTTAAAAAGTTTTAAAAATCAGTTTTATTATTTTTTTATTATGTTTTCTCCCAAAAATTGTGCTCACAACAACAAAACGATTTATGGAAATGTGATGTTGTTAAAATGGTTTTCAGTGTGGGTGTAAAATGGGGTTAGATGATGTGACCTTTATATATTCACATCTCTGCAAATACAGTGTAATGCCAAAAGCTTTCAGTAACAAAGTCAGATTTAGTTTGTACCATCCTGCTGGTCACAGGGATCAAGCCTAAAATTGTGGTTAGTAGGCAGACTCCCCAGCAATTAAAGTAATTACCAAAAAAATCAATCAAGAATTCATTGCAGCTGCTCATCTATGTTGTCTCCGCAATATTCAGTGGATTTTTGAATGTGATGATTGTGATTGTGTTAAGCAGCACACTGTACAGTATGTTATTGTAACATAGTGTAGGGCCAGTATGTATCTACACTGGATGATCCCTTATGACTAAAGGCAGAAGTAAGACTTCATGTACAGGAGGCAGAGAATGCCTTCCTCAACCTCTAACTAAAGTGTTATATACGGTAATTGTCCCCCAAAAATAAGAAGTAATAACTGGTAAAACTGTAAAGTTGTGCTTAGGTATTTTTAAGGCAAAACAGCCACTGTAAAAAGAGTGCTGATAGAGTACTTTTTTACCTCCTGTCTTGTCACTTAATTTAAAGGTTTTAGGTGTGATATTTGGTTACTGCTTCAATGTCGGTGGAATATCACTTGCATGTTGGCTGCATTTGAATCAGATAGAGGAATGTGTATCTAAGCAAAGGACAGCTGCTGCCATGATAAAACTGTAGTGCCTTATTTGTTAACATTAACAACAGTGCCCAATAGTAAAGTCCTTCACAGCCAACTGAATGAGCTCATGTCATACAAACACCAGTATCAACAGTCTTTTCAAAGGTTTCTCACTGCCAGTGTTCACTTTTGTGGTATTTCCTCTATTCACAGTGAAAACCTTTTATGTGATAATAATGTAATATAAAACAGAAAATAGAAAAATGAATGAACAGGAAAAAGCTATTATAACAACAAATGCACATAAATAAAAAGCTACTTAAAAATGAACAACATTTAAATCCCTCATTGGCCATCCAGTAAAGTTCCATTCCCTGTGGTGTAAATGTGTTTTGAGAAATGATTGTGAAGAGTTGCACCTATAAATGCAACATCAAGTTTGAGAATGTTACTCCTATATAGTCATAGAATTAAAGTCTACTGTAATCTGTCATAAATTCTATTTATGATAATACCAGATTACTGAAATCAATGAAACATTTATGTTTTAAACATTGTGACAGTTGGCTTTAATATTTTGCATGTGAGGATTTACACAGTGAGCATGTTGATGCATACAATAATACAGTTCAATAGAGAAGCAGTGTAATCATGTTTGGTCACTGAGACTAACACAGTCAATCACTGGACAATTTGTATCCTAATACATTTGCACCTATACATACAGTTGACATCTGTAAGAAATGTATTAACAGTTGTGAGAAAAATTATTTGAGATTTGCACATAGTGTTTTGAGAATCAAGAGAACTGAGAAAAAACAAACAAACAATAAAACACCTATATTTGACTGGGAAAGCGAACATAGAGGACATCTTCTCTAACTGGATGGACAGCTATTTGTCTTATTCTATTAATTGTTATGGCAAGTGTCACAGAAGTTTTAAGAAAACCCAACTTCAGCAGTAAGTTTTAGTGGTAAATCTGCAAATATGGTATATTTACCGCTGATAGTCTTTTTTTTCTTCACAATCCCTTTCACTCCCTCAGACAGCAGAGTTATTATTGTTACTGTACTGCAAGTCTGCACTAATTAAATTTCATGAAGGTTATTCATCTAATTAGTATAACAAAAGAAAAATAATGTGACTGTGTTCTTTGGTCTTTGGTGTATATTGGAGGGGAGTTGTTGATTTGGGAGTGCGGTGGAAGAGAAATGTAGAAGTAGATTAGATAGATAGATAGATAGATAGATAGATAGATAGATAGATAGATACCTCTTTATGTCTTTGCCTTTTTGTCACTCCTTTCTCTTGTCCTGGGAGTGAGGAAGGTGACTGTAATATTCCACCCTCTAGCAACAGTCAGGGAATGATAATGTGTCTGAGTTAAACCCCTGCATAGATATATCCTTCATTCAGGACTGTTTTACAAACGCACAGTGAGGGGCTGTTGAAATGGCAGAGGTGAAGGAGAGACATGATGATAATATTCATATGATATAATACAGGGGCTTTAAAGGGGAAGGCCAACGTCTTGGATAACGGCTCCTGTTAAGATACAGTAGTTGTTATTATACTTCTTGGCCTCTGAAGTGTTGTTCAGGAACAGTGAAGCAATCCAAGATCGCACATGCCTCTTTTGCTCAACGTAGAGAGCTGCATTTTCACATAAGTAGCACTCAAGTAAGGTAGCACCAAACACACATGAATGATTACTCATACACAAACCCACGCAATCACACATGCATCCACACGTCTCCATGCCTCACTCCTATTTACACACAAAAAGAGAGCAATAGAAGCACAGTGTGCAAAAAAACTGAGCCACCCTGCCGGTTAAAAGAGCCTAAATGCCCTGTTTAATATTAATTAACCCCTTCTGGCTCCCCAGCATTTATTCACACACCTCAAAGAAGATGGTACCCTCTTTTGCTTTCTCATAAAATACCCTTTGACAGTTTATAGAGGCAGGAGATGGGCACATTTGTGTATGCATGTCTGTTACAATGGAAGAGGCACAGTCTTAAAGGGATGCATTAATTTCCAGTTTATGTATAGGCCCTCACCATTCAAGGTTTGAAACACACAAACATACAAAATCACAGTAAATTATTAGCTCTGGATAAAATGTGGTTTGTAAAATTTAATGGCAACACTTCTTTGAAGACAAACTCATTTAAACATTTATTTGCCAACCAATGTGGCCATGTTGTGATTTAACGGCGCGACTAAGACAGTGAAACACATGGTTGGTCAAGCTTTAGGACTTTCATGAATTAGAGAATAGAGACCAAATAGAGTAATACTGTTGGTGCATGTGGCTAATTTTGTGCTCCCAAACCTTGAAATGAGGGCATAATGAGAATAGCTGTGGCCATGGTCTGATCCTCCTTATCTAGCAAGAGTCCCTCATGAATAACTATGAATGTTATGTTGTCTCTGCAGTGGAGATTTACAATGTTATTCCGAGTTACCCTAATAATTACTTACTTACTGTGCTCAAATGTAGCATCTAGGTCAGGGGGCAGGGTTGGTGGTGATGTGTGTGTGGGTGTGGGGGCTTTAAATGTAAATGTACACTCATGTGAACACAAGGTTTTTATACCATATTTCTGAAAGCATAATAAGAAAAGCTATTTTTTTTCTTCTGAGAATTTCACATCATTTAAAAATCCACAAACTTTACATTCAGTTTTTGAACCTATAATAGCACAATAAAATGTTTTTGGGAAAGGAGAGCAACACACAATTCCTCTCACTGGAATACTAGTATCATACTTAAAGAGTAACACCATGAAAAATAGTGTTTCACTGCCCTCTCTGGTTGAAAGTTTCAAGCCTGTTTCACCCTCTGACAGGTGTGGTGGGGTGCAGTCAGTGTTAGTGTAGTCAGCGTAGTCAGGTGTATAACACCTGCAACCACACCCACCAGTGATGTCACATGGTCCTAGAGTACACATGTACATCATGAGCACTATATACTCTTATATGAATCAGAAGTGTGTAATGTAAGCTATGTATGCTGTCATCAATAGATGATAAATGTAAGGGTCACGTTATGCTCAAAATGAACTAGTTCATATGACATGTCATCATGTCACATTGGAAGTCAAAAGCTGTGACGTGATAATTGTTTATACTGTATATGGGGACAACAGTGCTAACTTTGAAACAGTCTCTCCCGGAAGGTGTACAGAGTGTTGCACTCGTTTGTACAAAGCGGAACGGAAACGGAAACGGAAATAGTTGTATAACAAATGAAAAAGAGAGAGCTTGAGAGAGAGGTTCAAACTCTGCTTACTTTCTCTCCTTCACACTCCTGGACAATCATTGTATGTAGTGGGCAAGACAGTCTGATTGTTGGTTTCGGAAAGTTACAGAAACTGTCGGACACAGACCCCCATAATTTGGATGTTGGAAAGGTGTGGAGCTGTTCGGCCACCTGACAAGTACTTTGGATGAAGCATTCTGGCCCCTTACCAGTCCCTCTCTGTTTTTTTCTTCTTCCTTCATTACCTCTCTCTTTGCTAACCACAGAGAGGACAGAGTTTGTGTGTGCGGTATGGTGTATGGTTACATGGGGTGGGAAGACATATCCATTTGCAGCACCACTGTGCCAGCAGTTTCAGATCAACAGCATGTCTCAAGGTAGTAGCTTACATCAGTAAAGTAAAGTGTAAAACAACACTGGAGAAGCTTTACCATGCATTTTAAAGTATACTCAGTGCTGGTATGGTTGGAGGCTTCTGGTAAATTAAAAAATAGAAACTGATGTCAGTTAGGCAAACATCGGGCCCGTGCAGTGCAGCATGATACATTTGATTTGTCTGGACTATACAACACTCTTTTTTGCTTTTTATGCATGAAAACTTGTGGTGGTGGCGTAGGACCTTCAAGCTTTGAGAAGGGTGCTTATGTCCTTAAGGCTGAATAACTCTCATCCATTCTTTAACAGCTTCTGCAAAATTCTGATGGCCTTGAGAGCATTACCTCCAGGTGCTCAGCCCTCATCCTGGAGACTACAGATCTTAGTTCCCAGGTGTGCAAATGTGCATCTTTATGAATGTTGAAAAGGTTGTTTCTCAAAAAATATGCTTCACTACCCCAGCTCTTACAACTCTCTTACGAATATCTGTGAAAATAATACAGCGTAAACAGTAAACATACAGTAAAAGCCCTCATTCATTTTCCTGTGGACCTATGGTTAACCAAATGCATAAATAGAAGTAGAAAGATATCTGTTAACATGAAGCTGTATTCACCTGGGGCTGTATCAGTAATAAAGGTAGGCATTCATAAATAATCAACAAATATGAAACATAATCCAGACTACATATTTTTATGTAGTGAAAAACTAAAGTCACCAAAGTTACTAAAGTCAGTGAGCACACTGATTTACTGTAGGGACTGGGTGTCAGAGAGTAAAAAGCGACCCACTGCTAGCGTTCAGTCCTTTGTGTTGTGCTTCTGGTTTGGCCTGGTCAACATGCATTATATTTATATTTATTGGTCTGACAGATGCTTTGTCCCAAGGGATGTACACATGAGGTAGGATACAAGCCACAATAGATCAAGGAGAAGCCTTTGTTAATAAGTTTAACAACACACAACAGTTCCATGTTTCAACTGACAATCACCACAAGGTTGCACATACATGAGGTAACACATAGGTGGATGGCAAATTAAATTTTTTGAGAGATAGATATAAATGGATCGACAGAGAGAAGGAGACAAAAAAAATTGGACGTGATAGTGTGCTCAGTTGATGAGGGATCATTTTTTTGTCACAGCTCTAGTGGCCTTTACTTGTCAGCCTGTCCACTTTGACTTCTGTGTTTTCTGTTTCCAAGGAAAGACTCTGAGTTAGCAGCAAAAAGCACAATTTTCTCAGAATTGCCTCATGATTATAACATTGTTTGAAAGTACATTACTTGCGGTACATAATTGCACTTTTGATTGCACAAATGTAGGGACATGGATAGACTTGCAAAATTGTTCTTCAAGAGCTATGATTCTGGTCTGCTTTTTTCCTGACAGTGAAGGACAAAATGCCACCATTGGAGCCATAAACCTCTCAATATTTTTTTCTCTTAGTTTTATTTAGTCCCTTCTTGTCCTTTTACCAGGAAGTAACAGGAAATATTTAGTTTGAACGTTTAAATATGTACAGCAGCCATTTTACTGTGAAATATAATTTGAAAACAAAAGACATATCTGTAAATTGAATGTGGCTGATTATTCCTTTTGAATTAATGAATATTGATCAAATGGCGAGTGGGGGGGTGAGTGGGCTGCATGTTTTTTTTTTGCTGTTTTTTTTTTTTTTACCCTATAATCCTGCAAAACAACTGCATCATGCTTTCACCTTAGATAAAAGTTCACAAGAGCTGCTAAAGTGGACACAGTAAAATAATGGTGCAGAAAAAATGCATATTTCTTCACTTTAAATTGTCCAAATCCAAATGAAGGGTATAGAGAAAAAAATGACACAGTGTCCAGTAGTGAGTGAGGCGCATGTTATCTGGACATCCTCAGTAAGATTTTCAGAATTTACACTAGTTTGTACACAGCTTTACTCCTGTAAATCCACAGTTTTCTTATTGGAATGGAATCTGTGTCCTCAAGTGCACACAGAGCAGCAACTAACCCACCGCTGACGTGTGAAAGGAGATAAAAACTAACACTGAACAGTACTGAAAGTACTGACAGCTGCTGATTCTGAGGACAGACAGATGAGACACTATCTGAAATATGACACATCTTAAATAATATGTTGAGTTTATTTATAGTAATATACACACTAAAAATCACGGGGTAAAAAAATTACCCAGCTTGAGATAACGCCAACACAATATTTGGTTAATGTTACCCAGACTTGTTTTTACCCAGTTTTAGTGTTATTTTTTATTTTACTGTTGGGTTATATACCCAAACTAAAGCTTGTTCTAATCGACTCTACTCTTTTTAAACTTACATATTTCTAACTGATTGTTAATAACTTGTGTATCTTTCGAATGCCATATGCAGATTGCTACTGGGTATAGTTGTATTGATGATATATTGACCCAAACTGGGTACAATTTTAACCCAGTGATTGATTTTTAGTGTGTAGTAAATTATTATTATTATTAGTTTTGAATGAGTCAGCAGCTGAGCTTGTTGCAGTTTTAAATATCCTTGAATATTTATATTGCATTTCCACATAGCTTTCAGATTTAACTACAGAAAATGTTCATACACACATGCATGTAAACATCCTGGGCACTGCCCCACCCTCCAGAAAATATATTCTCATGCTACTGCAAAGAAGAACCCCATCACTTCTCTCTCTCTCTCTCTTTCTTTCTCTCTCTCACTCTCCCCCTCTCTCACACACAGACACACACACATGCATACACAAACAAATGAAAAACGGCCACTTGTTCAGAAGCCAAAAAGAATCTTCAGCCCTCAGCCTTTCCTTATCCCCTTTCATCTTGCAATTCAGTGACAAGTCTTAGGCCATCATTTGCTGATTGAAGGCTGTATTCAGCTATAAACCTCATAGCCAGTAAACAATCATTTTGTGTCAGAGAGGGTGGGTGTCCATTGTTAAGGTCATTTAGCTTATTTCAAAACCAAATGATTAATTATAATAAATTCAAGATAAAATCTTTTTCATCAGCAATGATAATTACACTCATTATTATTATTATTGCTACACAAATAACTGTATCATCTAAGTGAATAGGCTCATAAATGATTGCATTTAAGCCATCAAAGCTCTTTCTCTGCCTTCAGTTGATAATTTTGTTGCATTGCAAATATGTCTACGGTCATAATGACATACAGTTATGTAGCTATCATAGTCAAAGCCATTGTTACGTGCTTCCTGAAGCCTTGCTCCAGTGTGACGTGCTTTGTACAAAATGTAATAGTGCTGGTTCAGGACGCAGGAAACATTTGCGCTGACACAAGAAACAAGCTTCTAAAACTACTGCAACACAAATGATGTGGATGTTACAATCTAAGTCACTAAGTCCACTGCCTTTTATTATGAAAGTCCAACTGAAATAACATTTAATCATCCCTCTGCAGTCAAAAATAATGTCAACATGTTTTTTTATATTTATATTTTAATATATTAGTACTAGTTTTGTATTATTTAAATGAAGAAAAGGGTCTTTTGGGAGGTTACAAGAATGGACAGCAGTGATGCACGGATCACAGTTATATCCGCGGCACCGCAGTTAATCCGCGAATTGGGCGGGCTGGGTCATAAAAATTAACATTCTGATTACTATAATAGTGGATGGGTTATGGGTGGGTAAAATAACACATTGTTAATGAGGAAAATATTGATAATAATATTAATATTAGTAGACAATAAAGAGAACAACACTCTCATGAAGCTGTCCGCCATTGTTGTTATTGTGCTTCTTCTTCTTTATCTTCCAATGAAATCCAGTGCCACTGCCACCATCTGTTTTGTCACCAATACGACAACATTTCTGCAAAGCTCCATCTTCCTTGTACACACTACAACCAGTAGCGTAGGCAGAAATTACAATGTGGGTGGACACAGAGAAAGTCAGGTGGGCCTAGCCCATCCAAGACCAATCATACTTAATAGGTTCATTAAACACATATGTTAACCACAATCAGCCATTACAACTATACTTGCCTGAATGCACCAAAGTTTAATCATACAAGTCTTATACATCATCAGAGGTAATGTTACAGGCACCAAGATGAACATTAACAACATTGCATAGCCTGGCACAATGGTCACATATTCACACACACACACACACACACAGCTGACAGACACAACAGCACAGCATATGGATAGAGGTACACCAGTACCAACATGCACAGTAATATTAAAAAATGACATCTGAACATGCCTGGCACGGCGGCAACGTAACTCACCCCATCCCCTGTCCCCCCCACACCACCACCACCACACACACATATACACAGATGGCAGATGCAGAAACAACAGCATAAAATTTAATTGTACGCCCAACAGAAACTATACCCAATAAACAACAATATATTGAAACAGGCAATAGACTACTACAGTCCGAAATTGTAAATTAGCTTACTTTGATGATTACAGCAGTAGACAACGGGGCTTGGTGTTGAACATCAAAGAGAGGGACAGGGAAAGAGTTCAGTCTGTATGTCATCATTGATACCCTGATGCCAGTTTTTACTGACAGTTGAAAATAGTCTTTCAACAGTACAGCTTGTTGCTGCTGCTGACGGGGAAAGGGTTGAATTAGCAGCCACATACATGCTGTTACTACTTGGCACTTGTTGAGGAGAAACTGGTGCAGGAGTAGGTGTCTGGGTTGAGAATGATGGCTGAACTTGAGCTAAATTCTCTTCCTCTCACTCCTCATGACATCTTTTTTTGACTGTTTTGCCATGGTTTTTATCTTAACCTACATTAAAAGCAGCTAGCTAGCAGACAGTACGCTTCTGTTCCTCTGTGCAATGTGTGGGCCCAGGCCAACCTAGGCCCACCCACACCTACATGCCAGACTACAACACCAAAAAAGAAGAACTTTTACTTGAAATAAGTGTTTCTTTATTTTAAAGCAGCCTACCTCATTGTAATATGCTACCATATTATCATGCTTATATATATCCCACTGAGAAACAATGGTAATGATCGGATCTCTAAATCGGAGAAAATAATTCATTTGATTGGGTGGTGGATGGATGATTTATACGAACATGGGGATTCGGATGACATCAGAGCTGATCCACGCATCACTAATGGCCAGACAGCATGCTGCTAAAGGGGAATTTAGCAGGAAAGCTAATGTGGGTTGTTCAGAGTCTGTGGCTCTTGCGTTGTGTAAAGGGTTCCCTAGTTGCATAAGAAATATCTTCCCATTCCCACTCACTTATTTAAATATAGTTTTGTCTTCAGTCGTGATTCAGTCCATCTCTTTCTTTTTCTTGTAAGTTGATGTTTCGATTGATTCTCCACAGACCACGTGCTCTCACGAACGTAACAGGATTAAAGAGATACACAAAACAGTAGAGATGATGCTGAGTTAAAGACAGTCAGCCAGGGGGTTTCAGAGAAGACACAAAGTCCTGTTATTTCTGATAATTGCTAGAATCTGGATAATAATGTTTTTAGTATGGAACCGCAATGGCCAACATGAGGGAGAGGAGCAGACTTTTAATTTCGTGCCTGCTTAGTTGATTTTATGGGCTGCTAAAGTGGATGAAAGGTAGATATACTGTAACATGTATCTGTCTTAATGGGGAGAATTAACTACTGTAGGAACAAGAACAACCAGAACAGCCTTACTGTTTTACAGAGTGTCGTCAAAATTAACAATTCCAAGCAAATTGTAATTAAAATTGAAAGATTTAATTAATTTTTTTTTCTTTTGTTTGTTTTGTTTTGTTTTGTGTTTTACACAGTTTTATCTAATATAAAGCGTAACAGTGGGACACAGTTCATTGCATTTGCTCTTAATTTGATTACTTTATAAGATTTTACATATTAGTGTTATATGGAGATACAAAATATCAAGAAAAATATTAATATTGTAAAGTTGATTTCAAACTTAAAGCTTAGCCCTAATATGCATTTGATTTTCTGTGGAAAGGGGATTAAATTTGCTCTGTCAAGGCTTAAAAAGGTCTTAAAAAGCATTAAATTTGATTTCAAAAGGTGTGCAGCAACCCTGTGTGTAGCAAGATGCTATCAGGCTCAGTCTGACCATCTGCTCTGCCTATGATACAATGCCACGTTATTGCTTAATGCAATATTTGATTTGCTGTGATGAAATAAGGACTCCAGCTAAGTTAGCAGAATGACATTTCATCCAATTAATGCAAAACTAGGGGGCGCCATAATGAAACCAAATAATTTAAAATAAAAAAATTTTGATTTTTTTTCCTCAGAGGAGAGCACATGACAAGTGATTTATAGAGTAGATATATATGATGTGGCAGACAAAAAATGCATTTGATGGTTAGTTAATAGACTTTGCAGTTTTGTCAAAAACTTCAAAGTGAGTGCAGGTAGTCCATAAATATTTGAAACGGCCGTCACAGGTATTCAACTGGACTTTGTTACACTGTCAGATGGGCATATGTGAGATAAATGTGACATTTTATTTTATTAATCAATTATATTAATTACAGCCCTCAGTCTCCAACACTTGTCTGAGCAAAGATTCCAGACTATTTTCAACTGAATACAATCCTCCACTCTGGAGCCACAGGACAATAAAGCAACTAAATTCTCTCCCAGTGTAGCTGTGCCATCTTCCTGAGTGGCAAGATGACAGACATGGGCATTACAGTGTGAGAGCGCATGTGTCTTTGTGTTTGAATATGCACAGGTTGTTTTAGTACACGTGCATGTGTGCAGGCTAGTATAGGAAGTAACCATTGAGAGTTTCCGTCTGTTTTCTGCCGTCACACTGTGAATGTCTGAACCACAATTCTACAGGTCATCTCTTACAGATGGCTCCCCAGCCTACAAGCCCTCTGTCTGGGGAAAGGACCCCACTGTCCCCCCCTGGTGACCTGGTGCTCAGGCTTGGAGCTGCTTGGTACCCAGATGGTAGACAGAGTGTGCTATCACTGCTCATATGCATCCATCCACACACGCACGCACACACACACACACATACACACACACACACACACACACACAAACATCCCCTGAGCTTGCTCTTCTCGCCCTTCTGCCCTACTGCTACGATGTTAGGACCTCGTTTTGTCCTCCCTTCAACCTATTCACCTTCTGTTGTCGCTTGTCTAGCACAGGTCTGCACGCGGTGGGTCTTCTCTCCATCCAGGATGTGAATTTGAATAGTCAACAGACAGATGTCCCTCGTGTTTCATTCACATGACAAACTGGAGACTGACCTGAAGAATTAAAGAACTGTCAAATAATGAAAAACACACAGTTTGACTGTCTTTATTACATTCACCACAACCTTTCTCTCTATTCTATATTCAGTATTGGTCCAAACACACTTCTTCTCGTCATTTTCATTCTTTCAGCCTCTTAATGCTGGTACACAAATGCTAAATATATTTGAAAGACAAAAGCAACTTATTATCCTTATCCTTGCTTTGTAGAGACAGAATAGAGTGGAATATTGGCTCCTACAGAAAAGCTATGCATTGAGCTGACTTCACTCAAGGACTGGTCTTCTATTATTCAACTCACCAGTGAATTGTGCAGGTATGAAAAGGGTTGGCTGGATGTGCTAAGAAACTCTAAGCACAGACCTTCTCTTCAAGGAGATGTTCATCTCTCTCAGTTTTGAAATCCATAACATTATCAAATATAACACCACAAACAGTTCAAGCCTGGGTAGGTGATAACCATATGGAAAGTACTGGGACTCTTTGAAAGAGTCTTTGAATGTTTGAGGCTCTGCTTATATCCTTAGAGGGAATCTGCAGAGTTGGAAAGCTCAGCTTCAAAGAATGAATACCTCACTTGGCTAGCAAGTAATTAATAATTCACCAGGCAAACAAACAAACACTGATCTTAGAGAATATACTTTTAAAGCTGAAAAAAAAAAAAAAAACGCACACACCACACACTGACATCAGCACAGACAAACACACACAAACTTAGTTAGTAAGGAGTATTAAAATCGCACCCACTATTTGATCAGGAGAAAGTGGCACAATAATTAATACTCTTTTCCCTCATACTTTTGCTAGTGTATTGGATTTAACACATTCCACAGACACACACAAATAGCACACTTCTCCTTGCCCTTTTAGACCGACACTACAAAGGTGCCTTCCAATACAAATCAATTAAAAGGCTCTCGTGAGAGAGCTGCGACATTTGCAGTTAGTAGCTCTCTCCACCAGGCAGAGAGGGGCAAAGAAAATGCACTCTGTCAGCTCTGCCAAGTATCTATTTCTGTGTAAAGGAACTCTTTTCAAACCCTGTCTAAAAGTTATGTGAAGAGAATGCAGGTGCAGGTGTAAACTGGATCTGAAATTGCATAATATGTCAAATTTAGTTATTTGAAATGAATACATTCAAAACTAAAACTTGTAAGGCATATTAAAGTGTACTTTCAAATCAGTGCCTTGGAATCAAATGATTGCTGTTGAATCTTATGTTTTTCTCATGTTTTAATTAAAACTTTGCCTCCCTTTTTTCAGTTGACTTCTTGTGACACATACTGTATCTGGGCACAGGAGACATCTGTCTTCTTTCTTGAGTGTCAACTGCAAGGCTGCCACCTTCTAGGTCACATGTACTGCACCAGTTGTTCTGGGTCAGTGTTGAACTGGATCATGAGGCCTGCATGGCTGTGAAACACTCCCCTCTCGAACATCCCTTCAGTGCATCTGTGGAGACCCATTATGCTCGCCAACCAAATAACAACTGTCTTTTCTTAGATACATCAACCTTTTGTTATGCTAGCTCTGACTCACTGGGAAGCTAATGATCAACTTTCAGTCCCCCGCTACTCACGAATAACCCCCCCCCCAACACACACACTCACACACACACTCACACATTCACCTATCACAGAAAATAAATGAAAATCCTGCTCTTTTTCATCAGCCAACACTCTCTCTTTCCATCTCCCTGTGTTATGTGTGCTGTGTGTGTGTGCCTACTTTGACATATGTATACAAGCCAATCACTCTTGGCAACAGTCACAAATAATTAGTAGATAAAGAGTTCCATTTACACAGGCTTTTCTCTCTAACCTGGCCTCGCAGGCATAGCTTCTTACCTTTGAGAATTAGTGCACTGAAATTTTGCATACACATGTGTAGACAATCGGGGAGAACTTGCTCAATCCTAAGGGGTCTGGACCTATTCAAGTCTAGTGATCACCCTATTTCTTATCCACTGATGATAATGTAGCTATTTTCGGGACATTTTGCCTGCTTCTCCCGTTCAGTTTGACTGCTGCTGAGTACGCAGCTGTGAGTTTAGATCTAGAGCCCACTGGACTGCAACAACTACCTAGCCACAACAAAAGCAGTGAGAATATTGTCACACTCCTCGCACATGAAACTTCTTGAGCTCTCATGGATGTAATGACTCTCCTGGGCACTGCCCCTCAGCCTTTGATGCTCAACCCTCCAAAAGTGAACAATGACTGTGTACTCAGCATGAATGACAAGGTCTAATATTGTAGTTCTGGTGGGGAGATGTTGTGTGTCACATATAATACATCAGCATCCACCTGTTTCCTCATGGCTGTAAACTCTAGATTGCTTCACCTCTTGATGGAGCCCATACATTGGCAATGGCAGAGCAGCTTGCTTTCATCATTTCAGGAATATGATGTAGCAGAATCTGTCTCTAACTTCCTGCTGGAGGAGAAGAATTTTTGGCTAACCCATAGTACCACCTCCCCCACTTCACAATACATTGGCTGCCCACATTATCCCTTTTATGTCAGCAAAACAGGGATTTTCAGTGGCAACAAGCAAAATGGGCAAGTTATATGATATTCCATCAACTGGGTGTGATTATCAACCAATACCATGTCCATTAACATCTTATATTTCACATTCAGGGGCAAAGGAATAATCCCACCAAGGATATTAGTATAATCAAATAGTACCATTTAAATAAATGTGTGCTTTGGAGTTATTGTGCAGGTGTTACTCTTTTTATCAGTGCTGATTTCCAGTAGCATTGCACTGACATGTGATGTTCATATAATTACACCCCTACACTTCAGTAGAGAGGGAACCGAGATGTCATGGTTACATTAAATGCATTTTTAGAAAGAATAACCCTTAATTCAACACTCCATTTGACAAAAAAGAAAAGTGAATGTATTTTAGAGGTACTGAATAATAATCATCATTTTTTCCACATAATTTTCAGCTGAAACCCTTTAGTTCATGTAATTTTATCAATGTGATGACAGACTCTAGCTGAAAGAGTGGCAGACTATTACTGTGTGTTTGTTTGCTTGCGTCTGTGTTTACAGGACTGAGATGGGACAATATAGGGATAGACAGTGAGTGACCCACTGTAGGATTTACTGGAAAAGAGAGACCATCAGAGAGGAAGAGGAGGAAAAAAACTGTGATGGATTGACAGATGTCGGGAGACAGATGTGGAGTGATTGGCATGGGGAGAACCAGTGATTGATAGGCATAAAAAATGTAACTGATAGCTGTGACAGCTTGGTGGTGGTGGTGGTGGTGGAATCTGTGGGTGGGGGTGTAGCTAGTCACTTGACAATACGTCAGAAGTACAGCATGACTCTGCCTATTCACTCACTTCCCTGTTGACCAATTCACACAACTGTACACACACACCCACAGCACATTGTATCTCTTCCCAGACATACAATATTAAAAAAAAGCAAAAAAAAAAAACACCCCCTTCTTTCTCCACTAGCCCTCAGTCTCTGCTGTAACCTCTAACCAATTACAGTGAACTGGCCTCTCTTTTGTGTCTGGATATAAACAGCAGCCTCTCATCTACAATCAATGCAACACTTAGACCAATTAGCCAAGCCTAAGGAAAGGGCTGGAGTTGCAAGAGAGTGTGCTAAAACACCACTAAGGGTTCAGATGTCCATTAAAGATTGGCATCAGCAAGAGATTTAATAACTGGAATAATCATTTTCTTCTAAGAGTATTTGTGAGACAATTTCAGAAGCATTTCCATTTTAGCTGTTTATTTGCTCTAATCTGACACTTGTGCCCAAAATAGTCCAAACAAAATACTTGCAGTGATGTAAATAGGATTAGCCAGATACAAATCTCTGTTTCCTGAATCACAATTACAAGAATTTATTCCCATGAGAATGCGCAGGAGAGGTAGGCACTTATTTTGGGCACACATTTTTGGAAGAAAAAGGTGCATGAATGCAGCAAAACAGAGAGCAAAATTCTCATTTGTGTGAATGTCTGATGTGAGTGTGTAGTATGCGTATTTCTGAGTGGAAGCGTGTGTTTTTCTGTCAGAACTCTTCTCCATCTCAGTAAACCTCTGTAATTACATCCCAACAGAGGGAGGAATTAAACCCAGTTTCATCTATTGGGGTGATGAATATGACAGCATACAGTTATATAGACTTCATATCTGCAGACAAACACACATAAATCTCCGCCTGTGATGGTGCTGCTCTGAAGGCTGTGTAATTAAACATTGTTATATGAGAAAGTGAATTAATCTATAGTCTGTGAATGTGCCATCAGGATACGGTTGATGGCAGGCTGAGTTAGAGAGAGGATGATTTAGCTGACGAGGCTGGTCATATAAAACCTGGGGGACTCAGTCTACGGTGAGCAGTAATGGAGTGTAATTTGCAAGGTTCCTAAATGATGCCACTTTATTCATTTTTCAGGGATGAGTGTCATATTGATGGAACAAAGAAAGTCACAAAGAACAAAGAAAACAAAGACACAAAGTCATGACTGAAGATGTCTCAGAGTCTGCATTTATGTTCTGACACAAGTCTGTGGGTTTATGTAATTTAAGTTACTTGCCGCTATGGGAAGTCATTTCCTGTCACATAATACTTAAATGCAACAGTGGTTTAATTCTGTCTTGGGTAGGAGTAAGAAAACTTTATGAACAGAGATCTAACCTTGGTGGAAGTGATTAGCAAAGTCTTCTTTGGTCTTTTCTGTGTCAATTTGTTTCATTGTTTACTTTAAAGATGGATATGCAGGACAACACATAACACTGTATCAAGGGTAACATAGATATTTCTCAAAGAATCAGTCATGAAACATCTTTTGCATTTTTACAGATACATTGTTGTGTTTCTCACCAACAACTGTTGATCAATGGAATAGCATGCAACTGTCAGTAAGTGCATGTGTGTCCTCCTGTGCCTACTAATAGACAAAAAAGATACAAACAAAACCTGGAGCCGCTCAACAAATCATTGCTCCATAGCACCCCTAGTTTTCTAAGACTCCACAGGGTACCTGTAACAACAAACTGTTGTTTACAAACCACGTTAGCAACGCGGCCCATGGGAAGTGGTTTGTCTGGCTGTTGGTCCAGACTAAAATATCTAAACAAATATTAGATGGATTGCAATGGAATTTTGTGCAGACATTCATGGTACCCAGAGGATGAATCATAATGATTTTTCTGATCCCCTGACTTTTCATGAAGTGCCACCAGCAGGTCAGGCCTTTCACTTATCCAGCGAAATAATTAAACATATACTTGATGGACTGGCACAAACCTTTGTACAAACATTCATGGTTGTCAGACAATATATCTTAGTGATCCTACATTTTCCACTAGCACTACCATAAGAATGGGTTTTGTGATCCTGAGTGAAATGTCTCAACACCTACTGGAAGGATCGCCATGACATTTGGTACAGACATTCATGTCCTCCTCAGGATGAATTGTAACTTTGGTGATCCCTTTTCATCTAGCACCTTCATCAGATCAAATGTTTTATTTATCCATACTTTATCATCAAATATGTGCAAAAGTATAGACATACCCATCAGTCTTACTTGTACTGTGTTTAGTGCTAATTAGCAAATGTTAGAATGCTGACATGCTAAACTAAGATGGTAAATATGGTAAACATTGTGCCTGCTAAACATTAGCATCTTATCATCTCTGTATCTATGTACAGCCTGACAGAGCTGCTAGTGTAACTTTAGACTCTGAGTCTTGTCTTTTGTTGTCTCTTCCACATAATGCTATTCACAATCCTTTAAGACTAGGCTGAGCCACACATAGCCACAGTTTGCAATTTCACAAATGCTATTAGATTGCCTTGTAGCATACCTAGGCATGAAGCCAATTACACAGGGCAGTCTAAAGATAGACATGAATTGAGCCAACTGAGAGGCAAAGCAGTTGCAGATTGGGTTGAAATGTTACATTTTTTAAAAAATGAAATGTAAAGTGTGTGTGCATGTTTGTGTATGTGTTTGTGTATGTGTGTGCACATTCTTTTTTTCAGCAGGCTAGAGACCTATGGGAGCCAATTAGGGTGTAATGCTGGATATGACAAAAGAGACTCAGTTTGGTCCAGCCCACCCGTCTCTGCCTTGTACCCCCCTGGCTTGATAGTCAAACAGAGGTTTAATAAGAGAGGTGTCTGGCACTCTCATCTCCTCTCAGACACACAGGAAGCCCAGCGGTCACAGAGTTTGGGTTTAGATGAGGTCACTGCCCCTGTGGAATCAGCTGGAAGAAAGGAGACAGTGAAATAAATGGACAAGAAACTGGAGAGCAGAAGAACCAGTTACTGAGCCGAAGCTTGGTTTGTGTCTCAGAGATATTATATAACAGAATATGGGATGAGATTGCAGATCAAATGTGTCCTATATCACTGGAAGTCAGACCCATCTCTCCTGTGGGGAAATGTGATAGAACAAGTTCACCTTTCTACCTTCACTTAGTGAACTTATTTTAGTGGTTATTTTGATGACTCAGGAAGAAGACCACCAATGACCAGAATAGACACTCATACAGACATTGATGCAATTTTAATATTGTGCAGCTGTGGTGAAATAGTTTGTGAAAGCAGAAATGTTTTTTATATAACCCTATCCAAGTGAAACAGTGGCTAAATATGATAATTATAATAAGTATCTTGTTCTTGTTTAACATAATCACTATATTGTTTGATAATAGCATAATAATAAGCATGGGAGAATGCCTTAAACAGTCTTGAAAAACATTTTCCAGTGTCCTTTGACCTCATCAATTTCTACAAGGGCACACCAAGCTCGAACTGGGGTAATAATAATAACCTCCCCTGGGGGAACTTGAACTCAGAGCCTACAAGTGGATGCTGCAGTGGAGGTGGGGCTGATCACATGCTACAATGAATAACAACAGCAACGGCAGCAGAGGCACCAGTAACAGCAAAGCTTTCAGGTGAGCAGTGCAGCAGCAGGTACTGTAAGGCAGAGCAAAAGAGTAAGCACCGATGACACCACCATATTGCAGAGGGTGTGTTGGAAATACTGTATGTTGTAGTGAGTAGAGTATGACGTGAGAGCAACAGCAACCTCAAGTTGTCTGCCTGAACCAGCTCACGGGCATTACTGCACTTTATGTTGCTCTTTGCTTATTATACAAAATATTATAAGATAAGTAGCTTAACATATATTTTTGTTCATATATTACATGTTTTTAGTGCAACAATGGTATTTAATTATAAAAAGACATGTAAAACAATTCTAAAAATTAAGGATTGGGTGTCATTCCATCAGTATCAAAGGTTATTTCTGTATTCAACAGCATCCACAGATGTTTAAGACTCTACAAGAAGGAAACATTTGGTTGTAGAGTACAAACAGATACTAATATAATCTGCTCTGAGAGCAGTCTCAATAGACCATAATACAATAAAGCTACAAGAAATGTTGTGTTTGGAATTAGGGAGGTGTACTAAAAAAAAATGTTTTTGTTTTCACATGTTTAGAAACTCAAAAAATCATTAATGCAGTTTTCTATTAAAGAATTTATCAATAAATTGCATTGCAAAAAGTAATGTTTCAGTGAGACAGGCATATTAAGTTAAGTATTAAATGTAATGCTAATCTGTACTAGTAGGGTTTGATCAAGATTGCCTCTGTTCTTCTATCTGTGGATGCTTTCAATTTCCTGTACTGTCTGTTCATAAATCTGTTTATAATATGGTTTTACATTTCTACCGTTTAGCCTTAAGTTATAATAAATGGTAAGAACACCACCTTGTGCACTTTCTATCACTTATTCTGGTATATAGGAGTGTATATTTTTATTTAGAGTCCATCTATACATATGTTACAGATATATGGCAATGTAGCAGCAAACACCCTTTAAGCAGAATATCATTTTAATGATATCTGATTGTTAAAATTAGTCCCTTTTAGTCACATGTTACATTTTTTGGATCAAAGCCGGCATTCCCCTTAGGCACTGCCTCACATCTCTTGCATTGTCACTTGCAGTGGGCTCCACATGCCTTTGTTCTTCAGCTGGCAGGGTAAAGGTCTCTGGCAGAAAAGACAGTTGGGAAGCATCTAAAGTCTTTCTGTCACTCAGTGTGTAAATGCAGGTTCCTACTGAGTCACTTCAGGCTCCCTTAGCTTGGATTTTCCTTTGTTTCTTTCAGGTTGTCTCACACACAAGGCGTGTAGGGTGCACTTTGTGGCTTTTTTCTATGTCTAACAGCAAATGTTGCAACTTTGCAATTGTGTCATTGCTCCTTGATCTATACAGCCAGGAGCTAGGACTTTATAAAGAGTCAAGGTTATGTCTTTCTGCCATATCTGAGCAGCTGATGGTAGTCATTAAATTTAGAATAACTCACAAGTATGCCATTATTTGTATGGGTAACTTATTTTGCAAAAAGGACGTTGTCATCTTCACAACCTATTGGATCTCATGGTGTATCTTTCTTTCACAATGACAAGGTATAGTTTGGATTTGTTTGATATTCCAGCAGAAACACCTCTGAGGAAATCAGCTGGAGACCATTCTCTGACCCCAGCAACACAACATTCCCCCTCTGGCTAATCGCAACATTTAGGAAGCTAATCATAGTAGCAGCAATATTCTGTTAGGTGTGAACCAGTCAAGGTTTGGGTTGTTCTTTGTAGGTCAGGTGGAGGACTAGTCTCAGATGTACAGACACTGACAAGAGTAGACTCTTACCAAGCTCTTAAGAGCAACTTGTGTCAGTGGTTGTTGGTTGCTCCTTGTTCAGGTCACACAAGAGGTTATGTGACACTTGACAACACTTGTTGACCTACTAGAAGAGTCTCTTTTGTTTAACCAAGGTGTGTTGACACTGGGTGTTTTGATGTTTTACTGAGGGTGTGTTACAGAATGGCTAAAATACAGCCTTTATAACGAAGGACACATTGCGGCCTTAGCTTTAATTCAGTGGTTAAAACAACCCTTCTTTAATCTAAAATTGAGGAGGTGAGTGACATGGAGAGTTGCCGCACCCCTGGTCCCTCAAACTGACCTTTTTGCCAAGTGCATGTCTGACAACATGATACTGACCAAAGTTAAACACTGTAACAAAATGGAGATTGAACAGACCTCCTGAGAGACCATTTCTGACCACTAATTAAATTATGACCTGAACTAAAAGCACAAATGACCTTTGGGATCATTTGAACCAGGAGAAAGGACCAATAATAACACACATGGACAGAATATCCCCTTTTCTTATTTAACAGACCAGAGTCATAAACTCTAACTCACATCCCTAAAGGACATTCATGGAGCCTCTTTGCAAATCCGAGCCAAATATAAATTTCATGTGAATTAAATGTCTAATCATTATGTAAATCATGTAATGTTGTTTGTCATAGAAAGATATAAAGAATGGTATAACTTAATAACAACCTATTGAGGAGATTAATTTTTGATTTTATTACATTTTTACTACATCTGACAATACTGCCCTCTGTTGAAAGGTTAGAACTTCATGTTGAAGTTCAAATGTTAAGAGTTAATGAACATTTATATGATAACTATGCAATGGTATCTTAAAATCACCTAAGTATTTAACTTTTGAAACATTAACCTTATAGACAATTATATTTTAATAGTTAAAATTTGGTAAGTGGTTGTATTGAAAGAATGACGTTTCTGAAGTAATAGGAATGTAAAAAGATAATGTGTGAAGAATTTCAGGTTGAATGTTTTATTTTATCATGAAATAATAATAATATTGAATGTTTTATATTATGAAGTAAGAGTTATGTTTAATTTATATTTGAGAGTATGTTTCCAAAAGTTTAATCTAATCACATAATTGTTGCTTTAATCTTTCACTTCACAACTAGAGATGTAGATGGTTTTAGAAGGTTGTAGTGGTAAGATGAATGTTAATGTTTGGTATGTTGAAGGAAAGATTAACTTATTATGAAATGAATGTATTATGCTGAACTGTTTTTCTGAATGGTTTTACAACAAATGATTGTATATTGGTATGATATTAAGTATTCAGATGTGGTGACTCTGACGTGTAAATTTGTGTTTCAAATTGAAAACTTGATTCCCTAGTGTAAGAAAAGTTATTTGCCATCTCAAGGCAAAGTCAACCACACCTTAAAAGTCCCTGAAATAAAGAAATTGAATATTCATCAGGAATTTGGTGCGAAAATATTTAAAACACACCCAAAACATATTTCACCCATTTCATCCAAATTTATAAAACAACTTCAAAGGGATTTCTCTCTGAGTTGGTCTCCAGAAACTCAACTTAAGACATCTCTTTTCTTTGTTTTTAGACCAAGGACATGCATATTTTAATCTTTTATTGAAACAAGTTCAGGTTGTTTTTGTTTTATTTGTAACATTAAGTCTCATGTTTCCACGTACAGTATTTCACTTTTGAAGTTTATGCCACTAAAGATTTGAGTGTAGTCAAGAAAGTTTATTCAGCACTCAACTAAGATTTCAAGAAGCCAGCCAAAGCCTGAATCCTCAACTCAAACTGAAACGTCGCTTTGAAGAAGATAGCGACGCTTAAACTGGATCTCTGCCTGCTTGCTGAGAGCAGTACTGCAAACTGGGAGTTAAGCCGACCGAAAGACTCTTTTTCAAGAGCAGCAGGAAACACAGATTGACTCCTCTTCACCAGTGTTCAACACCGCTGCACCCACAAAGACTTGCCCACAGCCCACAACTCGATCCGGGCTGTGCAACTCCCAAACATTGCAAGTGACTCAACACGTCAGCTAACTCCAACTGCACCCAAAACAACGCTGGACCTGCTGAGACGACATCGACTGTGACAAACCTGTCAACAATAAGGCACAACATGGCTTTGTGATCAAGGGTCAATGTCGAATAACATTAAAATTAAATTAAAAGATAATTTCTTTAGAGAAGATGAGTTAGCTTTCCCTTAGCATTCCCTGCAATGCGTTAGCCTTGAGTCACACACTTCGAGCCACTATTGCTCAACAGTCTTCTTTATTATTTCATTTTATTATCATTTAAAGGCCTTATTATTCTTTTACCGTATTATCTTATGCTATATCATGTATCCTCAAGATGTTTAGCTATTAATAAATGTCAAAAAGATGAAGATATCCTGTGCACAGCGGTGCTTCTCTCCTGGGTGCCAGCTGATACAGGGCAAATTAGAGAAAGTCAAAAAAGTATTCTAGTGCACACCAGAATACTAGGATAGACACTATTTATTAAAGGATTACAATAAAAAACAGAGGAGCGAACTACACGTTTCGCATGTTGCTTCATCAGATTTGCTCTATGCTTGACGATCCAACTGGTTCACACACAGCATCTCATTTTCTAATACAAATGCACAAAATGTAAACAACAGGCAACAGTGACTATGATTACACCTTACAAAATCAGATTTAAATGTACATTTCCATAAGACTCATATCCACAGATAATGAGATGCAATTAATTCCAGAGTACAAAATGCACAATAAGGCTTTCCCATCTCTAATATTACAGAGGATGAGTACGTCCATGCACACCTTTACATAAAATATTATCACAGAGTACAAAATATACTTTTTTGACTTTATATTAATAAATGTCTTCATTTATCCCAAGAAGTTGTTGTTATGATTTCTTTGAGCACAGCAAAACAGAGGTCACTGCTTGGACAAGAACTTATGGCTATGAGACTGATTAATTGAGCAAACTGAGCATTGAATTCAGGGTTTAATGTTTCCTCTGGACATTAAAGTCTGTGTAAAGCAACAATAAATTTATATTCTGAGTTAGTCACACCACAGAAAAATGTGTAATTAACCACCCAGCCAAATCTGAATGATTAAAAAAGTTGCCAAGTATATGAGCTTAGATTTCAAAATAGTGGAAAAACATGCAGTATTCTCCGCCTTGAAACGCTGGGGATGTGTCCACTGAAGGTGCTGAAAGCATGGCCCCACTGAACAGCCTCTGAGTTAACAATGCTCAGACCAAACTCCCATATAAAAATACACAATTTAAAATAGGCCTTGTTTGTAGGTGTAAGGCAAGCAACATGGATGATATTTTAAAATAAGCCACTGTTTAATTCGGTTCATATTTTGTAGGTAAATGTGGACTTGTTTCAGTAAAAATGTAACTTGACCAGTTAACAAGTGATCCATCACCAACCATCATTATGTTAAATTGTTGTTTTCTTCAATGGAGTTCGGTGCACTTAAGGTTACTCACTTCTCTGCTGAAACGTCCTTGGCGGCTTCATTGTGGCCATCACCCTTGGGGCAAAAGCCTCTCATGCCATGGTTTTCGGTGACTACTACCCGGCAAATGCTGTTCCTCTGGCTGGGGACTTCCCAGCTGCACAGCCGCTACCAGCACCGTATCAGCTGACTCTACCCGTCCTCCCAGCCACACAGCCAGTTCTGAAGCTGAAGCTGCTTGTGGTTCCACCCATCAACAGATACTTCAGCTGGGTTTAAAATAACTCCTTGAGTGCTATTGTTGACTGAAAATGGTCCCATTCACTAGTAGCAGCGAATTATCTGAAGTGAATCCCAGTTGTCTCTGATGAAAGTTTGTAAAACTACTCGGTGTAAATATAGTAACTAGTCAACCCTCTATGTCATGGATCCACCATTTCAGGTCTGCCCAAAAAATCCTGAATACAGAAATGATGAAAAAGTTTTTAAAAAGTTTAACGCTCTAACCCCACAATTCAGTACTACATAGTTCACAATCTTTTGACATGTTTTCAACACATATTTTCTAATGTACAATTTGTTTAAAAAGACATCTCTTAGTTTCCTTTACACAGAGTCTAAAGATTATCCTTAAGGAGGTGGTGCTCAGATGAGGTTATATATTAATAAATGCCAATATTCCAACAATATAATGATACTTATCTAATGGAATGATAGTCAAAGCCATCATTCCATTAGATATAGCACATATCCATATAGATAATAGCACATATCCACAATAAATTTAAGCCATCATTCCATTAGATATAGCTCATATCCATATAGATAATAGCACATATCCACAATAAATTTAATGATGTCAATGGTAACATCCCTTGGGAATTGAGGGTGTGAAGATGGTGCAAATTTACAAGCAACACTAAATTCACTTACCAAGTCACAGGTGAAATGAATATGGAATGAATAGAACACAGGAATGCTACTGAAAGGGGAAACATAAAACTTGCAGACATTTTTTGTGGCCAAAAATTCAATGATGGATTTTTAATTTTTTTGATATTGATAAAGTCAATCTGAGATTGAGAGGAAGTAACATTAACTTTCTTAGGAAATTGAGGTTTTGTAGTTCTTTAAGGTATTAGCAGTTTTTGATATCCTGTTTTGTGATGGTATTTTGTGACTGTGAGATGATTTTTGCTGTTTTTAATAACATTTTGTTTGTGTACTTTTCTTTTGAAGTTTAGGCATTTGAGGTGCATCGTCCTTTAAAGGTTGGCCATCTGTGTGTCTAGTGTTTATTGAATAACAGACAAAGATTCAGCCTTCTTGTAGGGAATACTATAAAACAGCCAAACGAAGGCCCAGTGACGAAAAGTGCCATTTAAGTATCAAAGACTCTTCTTGTAAATCAGCTAATGTTGCCAAGTTATTTTTTCACACTTGGTTCTTTGTGACTTGAGCACTTAGTTGGATGGTGAAACAGATGCACCATACAGGCAACAGTAACTGTCTGATTGTTGCTGTGATGGTGTACATTACTCGAGTAACTTCATCATACATTGTTATATCTGAGACAAAAAAAAAACACCCATCAGCAATGTAGTGACCTTGTCTACATGCATTCCTAATTCTGTTCTTTCTTAGTTAGTTGGCATATTGGCATGCCATAACTATGTTAAGATAACAATGAATACTAATGCAGTTAAAATGCCTGAGGTACTGAGTTGCATACATCATTAAATGTCCTGGTGTCTTGGAATTCTGAAAGTGGGTTTTCATTCAGGTGCCATTGATTTCCATTAGTTTCTGCAACGGTGTGACCATGTCTGCTTTTAGAAACCATGGTGACCACTGGCTTCCTAAAAGGAGGAAAAAATCTAAAATGCAGAATCTGGAATGCATGAAAATGGTAGTAAATGTTAATCAATCAGCTAAATAAATAACACTGAAATGGTCCCGTACTGGATTCCGGTCATATGTATGGGTAACTACGTTACCTGTTTTCACACTTTGATCCATAAGCCATTTTAGTAAATTGTTTGCGATTGCTCAAGACTGTTCAGTTGAAAATCCCACATACATTCCCAATCACAAGATTACATCCCAGGTTTTACCTGGGGCTCCCACAGGAAACGGAGCAGGCTTTCCAAAAACACACACTAAAACACACACACAAAAGTTTTCCTTGGTCCATAAATAAAACATCATTATTTTACTGTGGACATATAAGTCATGTAAGCATACAGCATGGACTGCACTAAACAGTGAATTACCCTAATTCCGTCCATCTTACCTGCCATGTCTTTCTCCAAACATACAGGTGAGGCGGTTTTAGTTGTTACTTTTTGTCCTATACTTCCCAAACTATTTCCATTACCTTAAGGTCAGAGGCTGGCTCTGCCTGCCGGCTGCAATATTTATCAATCAAACAGGTCTGAGACAACAGAGAAAAGTGGAGTGGCACACCAAAGAGCACTTAGCCTGGATAAACAGGTGGCTAGTGCCATGGATCACTGCACTGCTAAGCCTGTCACTAGGAGAGGGGCTAGAGGGAGACAGAGGAGGGAGAAACTCCGGACACAGTGTGTGTGAGTGTGTGTGTGTGTGTTTGTGCATGTGTGACTTAGAGTGAGGCTTTGGGGAGAAACACAGGCCTGGTCAAAATGTCATCAGCGTCCCAGCTTATAGTAGCTTGAAAGGCTTAGAGTTGTGATATTTATCCCGTGGGCTTTGGCAGGGAGGTGGACTGGGAGAGAAAATATCTGTAATTTCATGGTGTCTTCAGGGGAAATTTGATTTCAGATGGCTGGCAGTCTGATAAATAGGAACTGCTGCCTGCAATCCTTTCCTAAAGGGATAGAAGAAAGGGTACAAGTCTCCCTTACGTCTGAGTTGGTATGAGTGTGAACGTGCATTTGTGTGTGTGTGTGTGTGTGTGTGTGTGTGTGTGTGTGTACAGCAATGTTGTATGTGTGCATCTATAAGATCAGAAAAAACTGATCTTTTTTGCATGTTACAGCGCTTGTCTTTGCACGGCATGAGTAACGCTTTAGAGTGAACTTCTGTTCTGATTGACTGGATTGGTTTTGATTACCCCCTGCACTGCACTGGTTTTTATTCCAATTGTCCCTTGAGAGCACTTGTTCAGGAGTTAAACAAGGTCAGAAATTTTTATCTTTTTTATGTGACTGTATTTTATCTTGTCCCTCTGTCCCTCGCCAGCCCTGCCTGTCGGTTCTCGCAGAATTAAAACCAATATCCTCACAATCTCATCATGAATTTTTAATGATGAAATCATACCCTATTAATTCAATAGAGACCTCTAAAATTCAATATGGTGTCTAAACAATTAGATTTCTCTGCCCATCATTTCTCTCTATTTATATTTAATGTGACTCTTCACACAGTTGAGAGAGGGATATGGAGATGATAGAGAGAGACGAAAGAAAAAAAGCAGTTAAGAGGATGTGAAAAAAAGAGAAGGAGAAAATCCTCATTTGGTTTGCCTGCACACTTCATTATGGTGGATCAGGCCCGTAAATACAGTAATAGCTAAGTATTGATAAACAGCTCTGGTTAGTCTAGATTAGTCCTCATTCCTATTGTTTCCCTTTGTTTTACAACAATGTTTAATAGTAGCGCATATGGTTTTTCATACATGCATCATCAGTGATTGCAAAAGAGCACTCACATGCTTACAATTAGCAGGTACCTTGCAAAAAGTGAATGCCAATTCTGGGACAGATTCAGAAGAAGCATGACCTTTTTTGCAGTGAAAAAGCAAGTAGGAGGCAGAAAGGTTGGATTTACTGTAGCAGCTTTCAGGTGGGAACAGCTGACTCTTATGCCCAATAACAGGTCTATTCTCCTCATCTGCCAACAGCTCCAAATGCTTCTAAAAATTGCTGCTAATGCTTGAGAGGAGTCGAGCCCATGGCTCTCTTTGGCAGCAACTCTCTCTCTCTCTCTATCTCTCTCTATCTCTTCTCTCAGCATATATTAATCTGTGTGTGCACCAGTGGAGCAGGGATGGGTCTCAAGTGATGCCCAATAGCATTTCACATAGTGCCACAATTATGTTTTACATTGGGTAGCAAGAGGAAAGTGAGGTCAGAGCAGAGGTGATTGTTATTGGTGGTAGTGGTGGGTGAGTAAATGGAGAGTTGAAACACAGAAATAAAGTTTAGGTCTCTATAGCTGAGGTGAGGGTCACATGACTTGACTAGAGTCAGACTTGAGACTTACTTGACAAACATTGATAAAAGACTCGACTTGACTTTGACTTGGTATTCATGACTTTAGACTTGACTGATGACTCAAAAGGATTTGACTTTTTTTTACTAAATATTTGCATTTTTCTAGATATTGAGAAGCTACTTATTGTTTTTGAAACATGATTGGGTGATTTCTAGGGCAATGCGCACAAACCTACCAACCTATTAGGATGCAGCAGACCAGGAAAGGCCAATGCAGGAGGTAACTATCATGGAAGGAGCTAGCCCAAAAATAATATTCCTCCAGAAAGTGAAAGAAAGCTAATTTGTTTCCTCTATATTCAATGTAAAACTGACTCCAGATGCACTGGATGTTTATCCTTCACAGAAAACCTGCATCTTGTTTGTGTTCATGTCAACGACAACAGTGAACACAACAGCTGTGAGCATGGTGCCAAAGCTTTAGGTCCATCCTGTAGGTCATGCATGGCGCCATTGCTTCAGCCCTGAATGTTTTTAGCTGAGCCCAGCATATTTCTGGTCCTCAAAACTGGTATTTTCATGTAAAAGAGCAGAACTCGACGTGGTGTGTCCTAGGAGGGGGGAGAAATATGGTGCTTGCTACAGTGAGCAGCGCAGTTTCCAGTGTTTCAGGCATTTCTCCACATTTCAGCACAGAGATCAGTCCATTATGAGAAGTGCAGAAAGTGCAAATGCAACAGTTTGTGTGTCTTTAGTCAGCAGAGATTCGCACACACAGAGCTCTCCAACATCATAAATCAACTTTCATTTATTTAACTTATTCTACTTCTTTTACTTCTATAACAATCTACTGAAATGTCCATCATAATACAGCTATTTATGTGATTAAGATCGGTCTGAAAAGTGTTAGAGTAATGTCTGAATCTCACAATAATGTCGTTCAGGTGTCACTGAATGTATCCGGGATGTTGCAGAAACATCAGTACTGATGTTGTTTGTTGCTCACAGCTGCTGTGTGTCAGATTCTTTCCTTTGACTTTATTAAATACCTGCACACAGCAGCAGAAACGGTAAGTCCGTCTTTAAATTAAGAGTGATGTGCGCATATACACATGTGGCAAGTGGCGGTAACTTCATTAACATGCCAACAGGACGGTAATTAATGTTTTGTGTTCTGCTACACAATAAACAGTGCACATTATACAGTGAAACAGAGTGTAATTAAACAGCCCTTATGGATAAATCCTGGGCTCCATCAGAGCTGTCAGGGCTTGTTTATTTTAAGTAGCTAAAAGTCCAATGAGAAGCACCTTCGACAGATGCTGATAATATAATGATAATAGGATATAATATACAAAGATGATGCCAAGTAGAAATGGTTTGACCCTAGTGAAGGGGAGCCAGGGCAGGAGGCTTAACATTGTGATGTAAATTTTTTGTTCAATACTTCTGTTTTCACTTTAAAGCCCTTTAGAGGCATAGGGCTATATTATAATTTCAGAGCCCCACTCTCCATTGTTAATCATTTAGGAGGCTTGTTATTGATTGCCACAAAATGTCAAATAGCAGTAAGATTTATAAGGTGTAAGCAGGCTGCAACAGTTTTTGTTAATGTTGAAAATGAAACTCAGCTTTTCATGACCACTGTCTTTTAACTGATTTAAATGTGGGAACTGGGGTGGATCAGCAGTATGACTTGACTTGTGACTTGCTTGACCTGAGCAATGACTTTACTTGTCTTGCTTGAATCTCACCACAGTAACTTGGGACTTGCTTAAGACTTGAAGGTTAAGACTTGAGACTTGCTTGTGACTTACACATGTGTGACTTACTCCCTCCTCTGCTATATAGTATATATGAATGTGTTTCACCCAGAACTGATATTTTTCAAATCTATCTTATATATCTTCATTCTAAAGTTCAGCCAAAGCTAATATGAGACTTTAACGGGACCAAAACAGGCTTGTGCACCAAAGTGCTAAAACCGCTGCTCTTGAATGCCATTTAAATGAATTGAGATCACTTGTTTGAAGGTTACCAACACCAATTTAATGAGGGCAGCATCAAACCTTTTGTGACATTTATTTTTGTCTGTCTTGTAAATTACTATCATCTACTCCTTCTTCTTCTTTTGGCTGCTCCCATTAGGGATTGCCACAGTGGATCATTTGTTTTCTGTGCATCTTCCTCTGTCGTGACAACCACTTGCATGTCTCACCATATCCATAAACTTCCTCTTTGGCCTTTCTCTTTTGCACTTGTTTGGCAGCTCCATCTTCAGCATCTTTCTCCCAATATAACCAGCATCTTTCCTCCGCACATGTCCAAACCATCTCAATCTCACCTCTCTTGCTTTGTCTCCAATCCTGTCCATACTCATCACTCACAACGAAAATCTTAGCATCTTCAGCTCTGTCACCTCCAGCTCCGCCTCCTCTCTTTTCATCAGTGCCACTGCCTTCAAACCATAACATAGCTGGTCTCACTACCCTCTTGTAAACTTTCCCTTTCACTCTTGATGTTATCCTTCTGTCGCAAATCACTCCTGACACTCTTCTCCACCCTGCCTGCACTCTCTTCTTCACCCTTCTCTGCACTTCCCATTACTCTGGACAGTTGACCCCAAGTATTTAAATTTTTCCACCTTCACCACCTCTACTCCTTGCATCCTCACCATTCTGCTTTCCTCCCTCCCATTCACACACATGTATTCTGTCTTGCTCTTACTGACTTTCATTCCTCTTCTCTCCAGTGCGTACCTCTACCTCTCTGGGCTCTCCTCAACCTGCTCCCTTCTTTCACTACAGATCACAATGTCATCCGTGAACATCATAGTCCACAGAGACTCCTACCTGATCTCGTCCATCAACCTGTCCATCACCACTGCAAACAAGAAAGGGCTCAGAGCTGATCCTTGATGTAATCCAACCTCCAACTTCAACCCATCCATCACTCCAACTGCACACCTCACTGCCCTCATACATATCTTGCACCACTCAACATACTTCTCTTCCACTCCCAACTTCTTCATACAATACTACATCTCCTCGCTCGGCACCCTGTCATATGCTTTCTCTAGAGCCACAAAGACACAATTCAACTCCTTCTGACCTTCTCTATACTTCTCCATCAACCTTCTCAAAGTAAACAAAAATCTGTAGTGCTCTTTCGTGGCACGAAACCATACTGCTGCTCACTGATCATCACATCTCTCAACTGAGCTTCCACTACTCTTTCCCATAACTTCATGCTGTGGCTGATCAACTTTATACCTCTGTAGTTACTACAGCTCTGCACATCACCCTTGTTCATAAAAATCAGTACCAGTACACTTCTTTTCCACTCCTCAGCCATCCACTCACTTTCCAAGATTGTGTTAAACAATCTAGTTAAGAACTCCACTGCCATCTCTCCTAAAAATCTCCATGCCTCCCAAGTATGTCTGGACCAATCGCCGTTCCACTCTTCATCCTCCTCATAGCTGCCCTCACTTCATCCCTGCTAATCCATCGCACTTCCTGATTCACTATCCCCACATCATCCAACCTTCTCTCTCTCTCATTTTCTTCATTCATCAGCCCCTCAAAGTACTCCTTCCACCGTCTCAATACACTCTCCTCGCAAGTCAGCACATTTCTATCTTTATCCTTCATGACCCTAACCCACTACACATCCTTCCCAGCTTGGTCCATCTGTCTAGCCTATTGGTACAAGTCCTTTCCTCCTTCGTTAGTGTCCAACTTCTCATACAACTTGCCTTATGCTTTTTCCTTAGCCTTCGCCACCTCTCTCTTCACCTTATGCCGCATCTCCTTGTACTCCTGTGTACTTTCTACATCTGTCTGGCTATCCCACTTCTTCTTCACCAACCTCTTCTTCCATATACTTTCCTGTACTTCCTCATTCCATCACCAAGTCTCATTGTCTTCTTTCCTCTGCCCAGATGACACACCAAGTACTTTCCTAGCTGTCTCCCTCACCACTTCTACAGCACCCAGCCATCCAGCAACTCTTCATTACTGCACAGCACCTGTCTTAACTCCTCCCTGAACTTCATTCTTCAACTTCCACCATTTGATCCTTGACTCTGCCTTCATTCACTTCCTTTTCTTGGTCTCCAAAGTCATCCTACAGACCACCAGCTGATGCTGCCTAGCTATGTTCTCTCCTGCCACCATCTCACAGTCTCCAATCTCAGATTGCACCTCCTGCATAAGACAGTCCACCTGTGCGCATCTTCCTCCACTCTTGTACATCACCCTGTGCTCTTTCCTCTCCTTGAGATACATATTCAACACAGCCTTTTCTATCCTTTTTGCAAATCTTCTCTCAAACCTTCTCAACACCTCTATTTTCTTCACCAACATGCCCACTGAAGTCCACTTCAATCACCACTCTCTCCTCCTCGGGTACATGCTCCACCTTTTCTCTTCCATATCACACCCAACTTGCAGGGCACATGTGCGGACAACATTGATCATACCTTCAATTTCCAGCTTCATACTCATCACTCTGTTCGACACTCTCTTCACCTCCAACAAACTCTTGACATACTCTTCCTTCAGGATTACCCCTACCCCATTTCTCCTCCCATCCACACCGTGGTAGAACCAGGCCTCGACTGATCCAGTATGGAAATCTAATTTATGATCCACATATTTGATTTGGAATAGGTTTTACGCCGGATGCCCTTCCTGATACAGCCCTCCCCATTTATCTGGGGCTGGGACCGGCACAAAGAATGCACTGGCATCTGCATCTCCAGTGGTTGGGTTGTGTAAAAGAAATGCAGAAATATTTCACATAAATGGACTTTATGATAAACAGAAAACAGATCAGGGTTTCAACATTGTTTAAATTCTCTGTTATAATGTACAATTAGCTGTCTTCACAACATCCACTCTCTCATGAGGCACAATGGTACAGAGCCCCTGATATCGCAGGTGTTCATTTTACAGACCAAGTCAAACACTTTGATAGACACACACAAAACACACTTTCACCTCTATTATCATTAGCTTCACACAATTCTAGCATATAATTTTATTTGCAGTAATCTCTAGGTCAATCACGTACAAAAACGGAGTGTGAATTTGCAAGGACATACACACACACACACACACACACACACACACACACACACACACACACAGATGCACACACATTATGAGGCTTTGATGTAAGCCATCCCTGTAATGATCAGGGCTTTGCTCATCTCATTTCCTTGATTGAAGCTGTAGAGCAACATAAATAATTCATTCTCATGTATATTGCAGTGTTTCGAATCATGTCTTTGGATCTCAGTTTGATCAGTAAATTCGGAACACATGTACACCTTTGCCAAGCTGTCTGTCCTAAATGTAATTCTATTTTAGATTGATCCCTCTGTAAGACAGGTGATCCTGTCTAAACATCTGCCTCCAAAGATCAGATATCAAAATACTGTGTGATGGGACTTATGACTTGGCTGTACATATGTTTAAATATGTGTTACTCTAATTTTTCCATAGGGCTAGACATTGCTTTCTCACAACATGCTAAATTATTATGTAAATGTATACATTTGTTTTCAGTCTCCAAGTCTATTAGTTCATATAACTTTGGTGTGGTTTCTGTTTCAGTAAGTAAGTAAGTAAATTTGACTCATAAAGCCCCTTTTGAAACAAGAGTTACAAGGTGCAGTACAATAAAAACATTGAAGAAAAATAAAGATAAAACCGAGAAACAGATAATAACAATATAAAGACATTAAAACTGCATAGAAGGCAAATACACATTACAAAACAAAGTGCTTACAAAACAACGTGGTTACGAAACAAATGAGTTTTTAACAGCATCTTAAAACTAGCCACTGACTGCGTGGAGCAACAACTGCAAAAGCTCAGTCACCCTTATTTTTTAGCCTAGATTTTGTGACAGCCAGAATGCCTTGGTCAGAAGACCTGAGAGATCACAGTGACCCCACTGTAGCCATGGGACACAATAATTCAGAATTGTAATGTGGGACCAGCCTGTGTAGTGCTTTATAGGTGATTAAGAGAATTTAAATGTAGAGTGGCCAACACTGGTGTAGCGTGTGACCTATTTTGTGTCATAGGCCCTGTTTACACCTGGCATTAACATGCGTCTCCACATGCGTCTTTAGTGACCACTTGTGATCGGATCTCACTTCCCAGCTCTATATGCAAATAAACACGGACATCATTTCCATTCGCAAAGACCAAATTCGTTCGTTATTAACCGGCAGGAGGACCAGATGTCCGCTCCGTACAAAGCTCCGTACAAAGCTATATATATATATATATATATATATATATATATATATATGTATGAGTTATATGCACCGATCTCCCCGCAGCTGCATCTCCCCATTGAGAGACGCTGTGCGCATTTACGCACGAGACACAGCAGCATAACTTCATTGATTATTTAAATCAACAGGATCGGTCAGGATCAAATGTTCATTAATGTTCTGTTTTCTTCTACACATCCAAAAGGTCAGCTGTTATATACGCTGTCCAGGTTACTACTGTTTGGAGTAAAGCAGCTGTCCTCCTGATAAATCCTGAGCTCATTATGTTGAGTAGCGCAGCAAAACTAAAAACTGTAGTTATCAACTTGATAGGACAGAGAAAACTATCCAGCAACATTTAGCTTCTGAAATATATTTTAAAGCGAAAAACAAGTTAGTTTCTGGTTAGGGGAACAGGAAAAACAGGAAAAAACAGGAGGTGGATTACGTTTTTTAATTCACATGAAAAACAAAATAATTTGTTTATCTTGTTATCAAACAAGTTGAACACAGCTTTGGACCAGGAAGCAGCGATGCAATTCCTGTGTCTAGTCTGCCGGAAAATAGAGGACGTCATTTGAGTAGGCGGTCCTTCAATGTGGTCCAGGACACATGGCGTTTACACTGCTAAAAGAATGTGGCCACATGCGGCCCAGACCACCTCTGAATGTGGTCTGAGTAGTCAGATCTCAATCCGTCCTCAGTGCGTCTTGGGTGCGCTTACACCTGTATTTAGAGCTGTCCACTTGTGATCGGATCACCCGAGACAGATGTTAATACCATGTGTAAACAGGGCCTTAGTTAAAAGTCTAGCGGCTGTATTTTGGACCAGTTGGAGCCAAGACACAGAAGAGTGACTCAGGGTGGCAAACAGTGCAATGCAGTAATCAAGATGGGAGGAGACAAAAACATGAATGATTTTTTCCAGATCTTGAAAGGATAATACAGATTTTGGCAGATGAGGAGACATAACCATCGATAGCCACAGAAAAACTCTATCTGAGAAATAGGAGGCAAATAAGTCAAGGGCAGTCCCAGTTATACCCACCCAATGCTTAAGTCTACCAAGGAGAATAGAGTGGTCAGCAGTGTCAAAGGCTGCACACAGATCAAGTAGCAACAGATTGGAACACTCCCCAGCATCAGCACGCACTAGGATGTCATTTGAAACCCTAAGAAGAGCAGTTTCAGTACTGTTATTCAGGTGAAAACTGGACTAGAAAGAAAGATATAATTGTTGTCCAAGGTATGTAGGCATTGCTTACAAACTACTTTCTCCAAGACTTTGGAAATGAAAAGAAGTTTGGATATAGCATGTTTAAAGTAATCAGGCATACAGCCAGAGCTAAGGGAGCTATTCACAATGGAGAGTATGATTGGTCCTAAGGAGCCGAAAACATCTTTAAGAAGAGAGGTTGGAACAATGTCAACAGGACTAGTGGAGGGATGTATTTTGGAGACAGAGGCTATGAGTTCTTCCAAAGAAACTGGGCTAACTGACTTAATAGAGAAACATGGGCTGGACTGTCAAAACCAGGGGTACAGGCAAGCAATATCTTAGACCTTATGTCAGTGACCCCGTCCACAAAGAATGATAAAAACTTTTCAGTCGTCATTGGAAAATATGGGTATGTGGGGAGGGGCAGGTCTCACCAATCTATCGATTATGCTAAACAAAGCTCTAGGATTTTTGTTATTACAATCAATCAGGTTGGAGAAATGGGCAGTTCTTGCCTCTTTCACTTCCTGATTAAAAGATGACTAGTTCCTTCATATAAGTAAAATGAACCGTCAGCTTAGTGTTCTCCACCTACGCTCAACCTTTCTGCATTCTCTTTTTAGACAACGTATGTTATCTGTCATCCAAGGGGATGAGTTGACAGTACAAATCAATTTGTTTTTAAAAGGAGTGACCAAATCTAAGGCTGACAAACAGAGGTTCTTAAAGGGATAGACTAAACCATTAGTCAGGACAGGGAAGGTCAAATCCTTACGAAGGTCTACAAAGACAGAGGAGAAGTTGTCAGCAGAGTGGATATTGAGAGTGCGAGAACAGGTTGTGTGCCTGATGGCATGGATGTCAGCATTAAAAACAGCATCAAAAATAATACACTTATGTTTAGACAAAGAAATCCTCAGTAGGTAGAGCATTAAGGTTCAAACCCAAAGTAAAAAGCAAATCATGAGTATGACTATGAGTATGTGTTGGCCCAGATACATTAAATTCAAAGAGTGAGTAGTGCTCAAAAACTCAGCAGCAATCCTTTTCTGATGCATCATCAACATGTATATAGAAATCACCAACAATCATAAATTTGTCAAGTTTGACAACACAGAAGATAAGACTTTAGCAAATTCAGTTAGAAAGCCATTATTTGGCTCAGGTGGGTGGTAAATCAACACAGAAAAGAGAGGATTAGCCAATCCAATCCTAAACATATGCGCCTCAAAAGTGTTGGCTAACAACCAGGCTTGATTAATCCCAGTGCCTGTACAGTCAGCAGTCACTCTGATCAGAAACCAATGTGTTTATTACTGTTATTCCATGTTCTTATGTATGTATTTTGCCTTATTTTTACTGGCTTGCTTTAAAATTCCACAGATACATAATAATAACAGATACTGTTATTATTTTAACATTGTGACCATTATTATTTTTATTTTTTTCAGTTATTGAGATGATTAGAAATGGCTGATAAAGTTGCAAAGGTGTTTTCAATTAAGTCAGTGATGAGGGCAATATATAAAGTCCTATACACATGTTTTTTAAAATGACATGCCACTTTATGGAGGACATTTGGATATCATAATTAAAATTAAAAGTCCAAATAGAAAATTAAACAAGATAAAATTAAAAAGATTATTATTTTACTACACTACTAGGAATAATCAGGCATAATTAAACTTAAAAGAAAAAGGGAAATTGAAAAAGCAAATTTTTAAAATGTAAAATGATAATTTGAAAGTGTAAAGTGATCATTAAAAAAGTGAAATTTAAAATGCAAAAGCTTAAATGGAAATTCTAAAACTGAAAGCTTAAATTGTAAAGATGAAATGGTAATGGAAATAAGAAAAGGGAAACATCAAATATGAAACTCAAAGTGGGAAATGGAAAAACTTAAATGGAAATACTTAAATTAAAAGGCTAAATAGAATACACACACACACACACACACACACACACACACACACACACACACACACATATATATATATATATATATATATATATTCCATATATTGCATTTGCGTTTGCATGTGCACTTTACCATTTGGCATTTGCCCTTTTTCGGCATTTGGCTTTTCAAGTTGTATGTAAGTTGCATGGCCCAAAGGCTGGAGGGAGGGTTTGAAACGGCTGGGAAGCAGAGGCACTTTATGGACAGCAGGGGGACCTGACTGCTAAAGAGCATAGTGAGTTTTGCAGAGTACTGTGAGTCCAAATCAAGTCACCAGGAACAGCACTGGGCTTTGAAGCCAATTGAACATAGTGGCCAAACCATGTAATTACAACACCAGGTGATCTTATTGCACCCAAAAAGACTTTTTCAAATAGATTTATGTTGTGAAAGAGACATCTGTACATCAGCAGATACATTTTTTTGAGCATCACAATCCACACAAAATGACCTGTTTCAAAATTACAGAAGTCTACAAGAGCCACATAATTGAATAGTTTTATCCCCATTCAAGTTAGCCGGGGGATGAAACCAGAAGCAGTCTTGGTTGGCGGAAGTCTCTGGTGAGCATGCTTCATGGACGCTTTGGCAGATCCGCTGCTGAAATGAAAAGATATGACAGCTCATTTGGCTGCCAACAGCCACAGGTTTTTATTAACTACTCTTACAGCAATCCAGTTATGATTATGTAGAGTTAGTCATTTGTTCTGCTGTCTTTGGGACAATCTAACTGTTGTCTAATTTTTTGAGGCAGCAAAATTATTTGTATTTGTATGTTTAATTTAATTATTTCCATTTAAGTTTTCACATTTCCCATTTTGACTGTCATATTTGATGTTTCCCTTTTCTTATTTTCATTGCAATTTTCAATTTCATCTTTACAATTTAAGCTTTCACTTTGAGCATTTCCATTTAAGCTTTTGCATTTTAAATTTCACTTTTTTAATTGTCACTTTACATTTTCAAATGATCATTTTACATTTTAAATTTCCTTTTTCTTTTAAAGTTTTAATATGGCCTGGTTATTCCTAGTAGTGTAGTAAAATAATTATCTTTTTAATTTAATCTCTTTCGATTTTCTATTTGGACTTTTAATTTTAATTATGACCAATTATATCTTATTATTCAGACTTTTTAGACAGTATCATAGATGATGAAACACTCATACAGAGAAAGGTTTTTCTGATGGGAAAGAGTGTTTCAGGACAGGTCAGACCCGTTGGCTTTTCTCGATGACTACCTGCATGAGTGATAAAGATTATCTGGGGATGGCATACACTACCTGTGCAGACTGCTGGGTCGCAAGATTCAGCACTGCACAACATGGAGCCATGCCCTGACCATCCCACAGATGGTCTGTATTGAGCTACGATTTTTTGAGAGTAGAATGTTCTTATATGCAGTAGGAGATACTGAAAATCTGAGCAAAGCCACTCTCTGCCACTGAACAATTTACCAGCGACTATCACAAGGTAAGCCGCATTTTTTTTGATAAGCACCTTGAAAATCATGATAGTGTCAAAAGTTTTACTCTGCCATTTATGTAGTTGTAACGATTACATTTTGTGCTCTCAGGTGAATTCTCTGGCATGTTGCTGGTAGACAAGGGTTATGCCTGTCAGTTATTTCTACTTATTCCCTTTGCAGACCCCCAGACTGTAGCACAGTACACATACAGTCTTGCACATGCAAGAACAAGGGGACGAATAGAGATGGCATTTGGCCTTTTCAAGTCCCATTTCCAGTTCCTTCACCACCTGAGGGTCACCCCAGACAGGGCCTGTGACATCATGGTTACCTGCACTGTCCTTCATAACATTGCCTTTCTCAGGAACGAAAGGGCTCCCAGAGTGGCCTTGGAGATGGACAGGGACAATGCTGGAATATTTCCTGATAACATCAATGGCAGACTGGTCAGAGAATACGTTGTTAATTATTTTAGTTGATTTATTGCTTTTTGATGTGTTCTTTAACAATAAAGGATCATGTATGTTACTCTTCCATGTATGTGTATTTTATTTGGCATTGGTAGCACACAATTTGTGGATATTAGGTTTCATTATTGTATAATCCTCCCAAATTATGGTCCCAGTTCACTGGACCAATCATTATATAGTGTACTGTACATTCATGAAACAACAGGGAGAGGACACCACAATGTTTATTGACCTTTTATTTTGCTGGGATCACTTGTCTGCTGGGAACTTGGGAGAGAAAAAAATAATTAACACATTGTGTTACAGTCATGCTTACAGTGTGCATTGAAATGATCACTTACTTCTCTTTCTAGTTTCTGGATTTCCAATTCCAATTTCCTCAGTGTTTTTCTTTTTATCTGCATATCTAGATCCAAGTCCTGCAGTTTTTCTTTGTGATATTTGATTTTCACATCTGCCAACTCTATTTGTTGTAAGTGTGTGCTGTACAGACATCTGACAGTTTGTGAATTCTGTAAAACACACATCAGTTAGCACAGCAGGAATTGTGCATGGTGTGGATGTCCTTCGGGTAATACTCACTATGTTGCCAAGCTGGTTCTCAGGCTGTACAGCATCTGGGCCCTGTTACAAATATGATATTTTCGATGAACACCACATCACTGATTTCTTATCCATTATGGACTAAATAGGTATTTCCACAAGATTGACATGATACCTCCAGCTTTCTGGAGTCCACCGACACAGTCTTCTCATCGTCCGCTGCAGAAGTACCTTCACCCTGCCACACTCAATAGAACTTGTACTGACCTAGTGTTGACGAGTGTCAAACCTATGTCTTTAATGAAAAATACTCACTGGATTAAGGTTATCATCTGTTGGCTCCACAATAGTGATTGTTTCGATTTGTGTGTGTGTGTGAGAGAGAGAGAGAGGGAGAGAGAGAGAGAGAGAGAGATTTGCACATAATATACATGGTTGTAATACATATTCTATCATTGTGGATTGATGGTTGTAATTAACCTTCATGATAAGTAATTCCTTGAATTGTCTACCATGCTTTTTCTCACTGTTTTATTACAGCAGCTATGTTTCCTTTTTTACATATTATATGCTTTGCTTCCTCATAAGCTTCCATTAGTAGCTGTTGCTCACTGGGTGAAAAGTACGCAGCATGGATCTTCTCCATTTCTGCATCAGTAGATTTGCGCTTGTAGTCTGTTGAAGAAAGCTGTAAACACACACTTATCCAAACTACTTAGACTTGGTTTCACCTCGTCGCACCTCCTCAACCTGGCTTAGCCAATGTGAAATGTATAAAGCCAGGATGCACTGACTGGACTAGGTCAAGCCTCACTTTTTCTCTTATCCTTGACTTCTGAATTCTGCTTTTGTGACATAGCCCCCAAGTCTCAGTCATAAACAAGAAGTCAAGATCATGAGACACAAATAAGTCCCTTAGGATAAACAACTTGTTACACACCGACCTCACATTGATTATAGCCATCTTGATCGGAGGTTTCGTGACAGTGCTGCCCAGCACTGCCTGAGCTACAGGCAGCAGGTTCCTGTAATCTACACCACTGGACTTGAGCGATTGTCTTGCCAGATTGGATGAAATACAGATTAGATTAGCTACAATGGAAACAGCAGTGTGGCTGTACTGGGGGGAATATAACCTGATATTATTTCTAGTGGTTATTTGTACTGGTATACTGGCATGAGTAGGGGGAGTGGGGCTTGTACAACATAGCCCAGACCCTTTGGAGAATTTACTTTGTGAAAAGGAACCACCACTATGAGTTAAAGGGCTGAACAGACATCATTTAGATGTGCACACCTCCATTTGTTTCTGGCAATTTAGGCTATAAAAGCAATTTGCTGTGAGCATATGTGACCCCAGAAATTTGGGGTGGAAACCATATAACTTATTTTTATAACTTAATAACTTTTCTTGTCTCTCTTGCTTTGTTATTTGATAAATATCATGACATGTTTTTGATTTTTCTATAATCATATACACATGGTAGCCTGCATTACTTTCATCTAAGTTGAGATTTTTTTTTTACATCCACACAAAAACCTTTTAGAACCACTAAGTATCAGAAAGTGAAGAAACAGCTAATACTTCTATTTCACTTGGAAAAACCAATTCCATCCGGAACTCAGGGCCTTTAGAGTCCCGCTAAAATTGCTTTTACAGCAGCACGATTACACAAGGTGACATTCTAAGTTATTATTCATTCACACAAACAAGAAGGCAATTAACCAATTACAGCTTGTTAGTGACTGTGAGTATCAAGGATAATTGGTGAAAAAGATAGGAAGTTCAACCTCCATGCATCATCGAGGTGATTCACATGTTTACCAAAGCATTAAGGAGATTCACACCTGTTCAGTGTTCTTTTTTTGTCTTGTTAAGCTGAAATGCAGTCGTTCATTCTACATACTCATTCAGTGTTCCCTTTAAATGTTTTGCTGACACTGATTCTACTTTAAGGAGAATGTGACATCAAGCCCCTGAATGATTTCTGATTTTACCTTCATTGCAGATGATACATGTACCTTTTCAAATTCCTGCAAGGCAAGTATGCTTTATTCATCTAAATCTATTTCCACAGCATCTTGCATCTCTCCTGAAATAACACATTATCCTGATTTTATTGGACTTTTGTTTCCTCTTTGGAGGAACAAAATCTGCATCAGCCCATCTGTTGCAGGTAGCACTGATGGAAAGTGAAAACATGAGCATATCAAAGCTTGTTGTCAGCATTACCCCTCACAAAAAGTTCACCTTGGACACTTACATACATTGAATACATAAATACAAAAAAAAAATACAAAATACATAAAGGTATGGAGCTTTTTTTCCTATTTTTATTAAAGTAAGTGGTCTTTCAAGTTGAGAGCATGATTTATTGATTTCATGTTCAGATTTTGTAATTCTTTCCCTTAAACCATGTCCTCACACTCAGATAGCCCCTGCTTGTGCCCAGATTTGCTCTGCTTCTGCTTAAACTGTATGCTTGCACTCAGATATATTGTTGCTTGCACACACGTTTTCTGCTCCAGTTTCAAGCCCTTCTCCTCGCACTCAGGCTGCTTCTATGCACTTGTGAAATGTCTACTCTCGGATTTCTGTTCTGCTCTCGGATTGTTTGTGCTATAACCTTGTCCAAATCTCCCAACCAATAGAAGGCCAGGTGTAGTGTTGACCAATTAAATGATCCTTGCCTCTTTGTGGGCGTGTTCGCTTGCACTCGCCTTAAAAAAGCCCTCTAGCTTTTCTAACACAGTCCAGCCATATACTAGTTTTCGACCTAGTCTTGTACTTTCTGTATTTCATTGTTTAGGAATTGAAAAAAGTACTAACAGCAAAAGTAACAAATGCTAGCGAACATATATATATATATGCATATGTCAAAGTCTGGTCTGTCACAAAGGTTTCATATATTATAAATACCGTACATGTCCCCACTTGCAGCTGTCATATCTATCTACAATTAAATCAGTTACATGTTTACTGGTTACATTGCAGACACTAAGCACAAGCATTCCAGTTGAACAACTAGGGGTCTGTTACTGATCAAGTGGAGGAAATCTTTATATAAAGTTATATATATATATATGTATACATATATATATATGTATAAAGTCTGCTAGAAGATGTGAATGCAGCGCTACATACTATCCCTACTGGGACCGTAACTGAGACCAATCAGCTGATATACACCACAGCAACAGTGATCCTAGAGATGCTTGGCTACAAGATGAACACCATGAGCCACAAAGAACATTACCCTCCATGGAGAAGGAGGCTGGAGGTCAAGATCAAGGCAACACAGAGAGAAGTTAGTCAACTCTCAGAGCTACAGAAAGGTGTGGGGACAAAAGGGATACCCAGGAAGTAGCTGTCCATACCTGAGGCACTAGAGACTGCCAAGCAAAGGCTCACAGCTCTGGCTACCCGCCTGAAGAGATACACAGGAGAAGCAGAAGCCAGGAGAATAAATAGGATGTTCTCCACTGAACCATCCAAAGTGTACTCTCAGTGGCAAGGTAATAACACAAGAACAGATCCTCCCAGGACTGAGTCTGAACAATACTGGAAGAGCATATGGGAGAAGGAGGCATCACATAACACCAATGCTCAGTGACTAGTGGATCTAAGGGTAGACCACAGCAATCTCCCAGAACAAGATCCAGTAACCGTTACAATGGCAGACATCCAAGAACGAGTGTCAGGTATGAAGAGCTGGACAGCACCGGGCCCGGACATGATCCACACCTACTGACCAAAGAAACTGACTGCACTCCATGAATGCCTGGCAGCACAAATGAACCAGCTGCTGATAGATGGGATGCACCCAGAGTGGTTAACCCAAGGGTGACAGTCCTGATCATGAAGGACCCCCAGAAGGGCACGATCCCATCCAACTAGCAGCCAATAACCTGCCTCTGTACAACATGGAAGCTCCTGTCAGGCATCATAGCGGCTAAGATGAATAGGCACATGGCCCAATACATGAGCAGGGCCCAGAAAGGAATTGGTGGCAATACCAGGGCTGCTAAGCACCAGCTACTGGTCGATAGAGCAGTCACCCAAGACTGCAAGACCAGGCAGACCAACCTGTGTACCGCCTGGATTGACTACAAGAAGGCCTATGACTCAATGCCACACACATGGATACTGGAATGCTTGGAAATGTACAACATCAACAGGACACTAAGAGCCTTCATCAAGAACTCAATGGGGCTGTGGAAAACGACTCTGGAGGCCAACTCAAAGCCAATTGCACAAGTTACCATCAAGTACGGCATATACCAAGGTGATGCACTATCCCCACTGCTGTTCTGCATAGGCCTGAACCCCCTCAGCCAGATCATCTCAAAGAGTGGCTACGGGTACTGGTTCCGAAGTGGAACAACCATCAGTCACCTCCTCTACATGGATGACATCAAGCTGTATGCCAGGAATGAGTGAGATATCGACTCACTGATCCACCTCACCAGGATCTACAGCAACGACATCAGAATGTCATTCGGACTAGATAAGTGTGGTCGGATAGACTGAAAGAGAGGGAAGGTGATCAGGACCGAGGGGGTTGAGCTACCAGAAGGCAGCATTGCAGATGTTCAGGACAGCTACAAATACCTTGGGATCCCACAGGCAAATGGGAACCTTGAGGAGGCCGCAAGGTAGTCAGCCACAGCCAAATACCTACACAGAGTAAAGCAGGTCCTGAAAAGTCGGCTGAATGGGAAGAGCAAGATATGGGCCATCAACACATACGCCTTGCCAGTCATCAGATACCCCGCTGGTATAATAAGCTGGCCAAAGGAGGAGATAGAGGCCACTGATATCAAGACAAGGAAGCTCCTCACAATGCATGGAGGATTTCATCCCAAGTCCAGCACCCTGAGACTGTACACTAAGCGGAACGAGGGAGGCCGAGGACTGGTGAGTGTCAGAGCCACTGTCCAGGACGAAACAACCAACATCCAGGAATACATCAGGAAGCTGGCCCCCAAAGATGAACTGCTAAGTGAATACCTCAGGCAGCAGAAACCCGATGATGCAGAGGAGGAGGAGGAACCATCATGGAGGGACAAGCCCCTACACGGCATGTACCACCAACAGATAGAAGAAGTGGCTGATATCAAGAAATCCTACCAGTGGCTGGAAAAGGCTGGACTGAAGGACAGCACAGAAGCACTACTCATGGCAGCACAAGAACAGACACTCAGTACAAGATCAATAGAGGCGGGGACCTACTACACCAGACAGGACCCCAGGTGCAGGCTGTGCAAAGATGCTCCTGAGACAGTTCAGCACATAATAGCAGGGTGTAAGATGCAGGCAGGAACAGCGTACATGGAATGCCATAACCAAGTGGCTGGCATAGTGTACAGGAACATCTGCACTGAGTATGAGTTGGAGGTCCCAAGGTCACAATGGAAGACACCTCCTAAGGTGGTTGAGAATGACCAAGCCAAGATCCTGTGGGACTTCCAGATCCAAACTGACAAGCTGGTGATGGCTAACCAACCGGACATCGTGTTGATCGACAAACAACAGAAGAAGGCAGTGGTGATAGATGTAGCAATCCCAAGCGACAGCAACATCAAGAAGAAGGAACACGAGAAGATCGAAAAATACCAAGGGCTGAAAGAGGAGCTAGAAAGTATGTGGGGAGTAAAGGCAACAGTGGTGCCAGTGGTAATTGGAGCACTGGGGGCTGTGACCCATAAACTGGGAGAGTGACTCCAGCAAATTCCGCGTACAACATCTGAGGTCTCTGTCCAGAAGAGCGCAGTCCAAGGAACAGCTTAGATACTGCGCAGAACTCTCAAACTCCCAGGCCACTGGTAGAGGACTCGAGCTTGAGGAAGACACACCACCACCCCCCATGGGAGGGGGGTGAGAGGAAGATTTTTTTTATATATATATATTAGTGGAGGCTGGTCCATAGAGGCAGAGGAGGTTGCTCCTCCTCTATTTTTTGAGAGGCAAGAGGGAGATCAAAATATAAAAAAAGAATACTTGGTTGAAATAAACCATTACCAAATCTCAGTATTATTTATAAAATATTTTTTCTCTGTTCTTTGGAAGAAATCCATTATTGAAATTCTGGATAAAATGCTTCAACAGCGACACCTGCAGGGCAGGAGGAGAAAGAGCAGTCTGTGTGAGGTGGTGGTGGAGGGTGGTGGAGAGTGGTGGAGGGGGAGCAAGCCCCCAGCCAGGCTTTGAGGCCAATTTGACATAACGGCCAAACCGTGTAATTACAACATCACATGACGCTATTGGGCCCAAAAAGACTTTTCCCCATAGACTTATATTGTGAAAGAGACGTCTGTAAAATTTTTTGAGCATCACAACCCCCGCGAAATGACTCGTCTCATTATCAGAATTTGATTCATTCAGTCTGATCACATTTCGAAAGCCCAAAAGAGCTGCATGATTGAATTGTTTTATCCCCATTCAAGTTAGCTGGAGGGCTAAACCAGAAGTAGCCGGCTCGGCCGGCGAAAGCCACTAGTGCACTTGTTCTATGGGCTCAATGATCCTGGAAGATCCGGATAATTTTATACGCGGAAGTCAAACTTTTTTGGCTTCATGCGCCACTGAGCAACTTTCATAGGAATGAACAGGGCCCCGCCTCTGACACTCAGAGGCGGGGCCTTGTTCATTCCTATGAAAGTTACTGACAGGAAACCGGTGTCCTATATGGCTACTCTTATATGTAGATATTATAGTAAAAAGTAACTGTCCTTTTATTCCAAAAGTTGTAAAGAAAGCAAGGGAAGTACATTTAATGAAGCCCTGGAGGATGGGAGTGGATGAACCCGCTTAAAGAGTAACTGCCCATACAGGACGCTCTAAGAACTAAAGCAAACGTACCCGCAAGGAGGCAGGGTTCATTTCATTGGTCTATACTACACCTGGCCTTCTGTTGGTTGGAGTATTCTGACAGGTGTATTCCACAAACAATCTCAGCCTGAGTGCGAAGAGAAGGGCTAAAGCTGGAGCAGGAGATCTGTGCAAGCAACGATATATATGAGTGCAAGCATACAGTTTGAGCAGACGCAGAGCAAATCTGCACACAAGCATGGGCTATTTGAGTGCGAGGGCAGGGTTTTAGGGAAGGAATTACAAAATCTGAACGTGAAATCAATAAATCATGGTCTGAAATTGAAAGACCGCACTCTTGGATAAAGATAGGAAAAAGTTAGCTGCAACAAGACTTGTTTGTTTGGTTGGATAGAATCCTGTCAATTAGACAAACAAGATTCATGCTGCTTTTTCTGCAGGGAAGTGGTTGGTTTCTGTAGAGTTTCTAGCATGGTGTTCCTGCATGTGTGTGGTTCTGCATGGCTCTGCTCAAGTTGTGGGGGGCAGAGTGGTAATTCTGTCACCACAGATGGACAGGAAAAGCCCGGGGACATCTGAAAAGCCACAGGCAAGGCAGTTTGCATACTGTGTGTGCATGTGTTTATGTGTGTGGCATTTCTGTGTGGCACTCCAGTATTTGCGTGTCAATGTGTGTGCCATAACAGTGTAGCTGACAGAAGCAGTACAACCCCCCTCTCATGCAACAAATGCCATCCCTGTCTGCTTCGGTTGCCCTCCAAATCATCAGATCAGTCACACACTGACACACATACACACATTAACACATACAAGACAACGCACGTGTTCACACACACACACATACACACACACACACACAGACACACATACAATATGGCCACACAGAAACAAATATCTGTGAGACCAGATTATATTCAGAAAGGGTAGTTTATCATCACTTGAACTAATGGCTTATTTATTCCCATGGGTGGTATGCTGGGCTGTCTTTCAGAGCTACATACACTGAAAAGATAAACATGCATACAGGAATGATGTTGAAATAGAGATGATGGAGCAGAATGAGATATTAATGACATGCCTTGTGAAAAATGAAGTGTGGGGGGCCTCCATGCAGCTAATCCTCAAACAGGCAAGTAGCTCTAAAACTTATTTATGTTTTGTCATTTTTACTAATCTATGACCTTCTCCTAAAACATTCAAAGTGCAAAAAGCAAATACAACCAGACAAATATCTTGATATTTCTGATTTGCACAGTAGATGTAGTTTATTTTTAAAAGCTGAGTCTATGTGTCCTCTCCATAATTTCATCAAATAAAAGAAAGACATTGGCTTGCCTGTTGGCTGTCAAAGCTGTTAATAATTTAATCAAAGTTGCACACATAGTATATCCACATCAGGAATGGCACACCCAACATGACATTAAAGTACAACACTAATTGGACATTTCATTACTGCGTAAGATAAAACTCAGCCAGTAGCACCGGTTTACCGCTCTCTAGAGGCCAATGTGTCACCCCCTATAAATTCAGCAGCGACTGAAATGCTGCACTTGATTGTAAGTAGTTGTTCAATAATACATGTCTTGGTATGCTGCAGGAAAAGCTAGCCAGCAAACAGCAAACATGCACCATGAAACCTGGATATGTCAAACAACTTTAGCCTGTTATACTAGGGCATTTATTTCAAAACAGTACAATATGTGCATCTAAATTTACATTAGACATATGGTCGGGGAAAAGAAAAAGTCAACCTATGTACAATATACCCACTACTTTTCTTTTAGAAACCTAATGACATCCTGTGCATAGAACCCCACTCAAGTGCTTTTTGGCTTTGAAAAACCAGAACTCATACTGTTTTAGAGCATCCACAGGAATGGAACATTTATGTAAGTGGCTTTTAAAATATTGCAATATATGTTCCAATTCAGCGTCAACCTTGAAGCACTCCAGACCTCTTTACTTTGTATGATGGCTCACCTTGCTAAGAGGCACGCTATTGACATGGAAATTACAGAAGCTCTGAAAAGAAAAGGTTTACCTTCACTGCAAAGGTTCATGAATTTTTTTTCGCTTTGCTTCAAAGCTCCACTAACTGTGGGTTAGAATACTAACATATAATGAACTCTTTATGCAACTAATGAAAAACAGCATTTCTAAAATCCATTACAGTACATGCAAAAATCTTACTTAATTCTACACTAATTAAACACACAAAAAGGTATAAACTAAAAAAATTAAAAACTGAAATAAGTTATGTGAATTTTTGTTCCAGTGTATGTTGTTAAGTGAAGTTGAGTGGTGTATAGGGATCAATTTAAAGTCTTTGTAACTTTTATAAATACATTTTGACAATGTGAGGTAAACTGATCAACAGAGATGTTTAGCAACCTCCAACTTAACAAAAAAATGTGAACGTATGTAAGGATAATGTTGCAATGAATTTTAATCAGAATACATTCAGCATTACAGTGATATTGTATACTTAAGGCTATAGGCTACAAAACATTTATTAAAATGATAAGGTAATTTGTACAATGTTATATCATGTATTATTCATAAGTTTTTATAGTTAAAACTGTGTTTCTGCCAGTGGGCCGACAACCACTAGGTAGTTCAGGTCAAATAATGCTTGGGGGCTGCAGTTGCCTCAGGCAAGAGGTTACCTGTCTGATCTCCATCATTTATGTCAAATGTGCAATATCGTCAACATGAGCAAGCAACACAGTAATTCTGTGTAATGTCAGTTTAAAAATGCAGCAAGCACAGTCTCTTAAACCTGACCAATGGCCTCCGCTCTGAAGGAATGTTTTTAAGGGCTGAAATATTACAAGGATTAATCCAGATTGCTGTGGTTAACCCTAGGCCTAACACAAGCAGTACAGTAAAACTTTGATACAACTCTGGTGCCGATGTTTCATGGTCATCTTGACAGTATAAATATTTTACTTTTTCCAACTCTTGAAAGATGAGAAAAGACTGTTTCTACATATATTGTTGACTTACTGATGTTTTGCAAAAGTTTGAGTTGTAAATATTTTATAAGCCAGCAGTGTACTGCAGGGCCCACACCAGTTCAGGGTTAGGGTACTGGGAGATTTGGTTGAGGATGTCAAAAGACCATTTCCTGGAGGAGATAATGACCTGAGTGGACACTAAAGTAGTTTTCCCAGAACAAAGCTTGTCTCATCTTTTTCCCTAGTACTCAATGGATCAACTTGCTCTGAACTTATTGATGTTATGACAGACATACAGTGGTATTCCAGGAGGATATCATGCCAGATGTTGGCACGGTTTTCATTAGAGGTTGCACAACTTCTGTTGATTAGGTGGTTTGTGCTTTGTTGTTTGCACACCATGAGAATAAATTGCTTGTTTTCATTTTTTTCCTCTTTATATTAAAACACAAATGTATATAATTCTTTACAATTGGCTCAAGACCTGCACATTTCCTTTCATAGGGCTATGATTTGATGTCATGTGTCTTGTATGATTAACTCTCGTCTCAAGCAGGATGATGCAAAATTCTGCTGTGATGTGATGTCATGTGTCTTACATGTTTGTTGGTTCATAATGCTAATGAACAATCGTAAAACCCAATATGGAATGTAAATCATTAAGTAGTTCTGCTGAGTTAAAGAAGTGAGTTCATCTGTGTGTGTTAATTAGAAAACTGTAACTTCAGCTTTAAGCCTATGCATGGTTATACGGTATATTAAAAAATACTTGCGATGACTGTGGTTCGGTCATTAAATATATTTTTAAATATTTTTATTACCCTATTTACTGTAACCTACCAACAAAGATAATTCAAGGTCATATGATTATAAAGTGTATTAAATTGGGTGGTGGTTGTGGACAGTGACTCAAGTTTGTGTCAGCAGGATATCTGTCTGAAATCAATTTACCTTGAGATGATTGCTGTCTCAATGAGAATGCATACAAGTGGGTGCATGAATAGATGGATTCCTTTAAAAAGGAAGATCTGTTCTAATGGAATTGCATACAGGCATTCAGACAGTAATATAGAAAAGTAGACAAACACACAGACAACATATGTATGGCATTTAATTAGTCTCAAAACCTGCCTATATAAACACCAGGCAGGTGCACATAATATGAGCTCACAGAACAATATCCGCGAGCAGAAAAGCATCCTCGTGAGGGAGCATTTCTGCTCAGCGTACAGAAACATGGTCCTGCGAGCATGAGGAAGTGATGAGCATGAGCTTAATGCTCCCTACATGCTCACAACTGCTCAACACTCCCTCGCTCATGAAGTTGACTTTTGAGACTTTGGAGGTGGGAATGGAGTCCAGGTCTCTCCATCTCATTGGTTATGGCCATGTAGAACTCCTCTTTCTCAAACAAAGGTAAAAAAATATTTTTACCTTTTGAAATACAATCACACAACATCTTTATAGAGTACATTTTCTAGCTGTCTAATGTGGTCAATGTGGTAAAAGAAGGGCTGAGCTTGTGCTTGTCACAGCCCTGTGCTCATGGGACTGCATTTGTGCACATGGAGTAGAAATGCTGCCTCGCGAGGATGCTTTTCCACTTGTGGATGCTGCTCTATGCACTTGTATGATGTGCATGTGCTTGGTTTTTATGTGCGCAGGTTTTGGGACTAATTAAACGCCATACATGTGATAGGTCCACTTTGTTGCTGAGCAAAAATCAGGATTTATCAGCCTGAATCAGGATTCAGCTGGAATCAGGATTCCGGCTGATAAATTAACTAATTTTGCTATCTATGCTCAATAATAACCAACTATTTATTTGTTAATCCTGAATGATAGCAATCTATGTGAATTCCATCTCAGTCAATTTCTCTCATCGTCAATTGTGAAGCAGGCCACTATTATTACCAGGTTGTTTTAACAGAAAGGTAGTCACCTTTGCCAACCGTTTTTGTTACACAAGACAGATATTCTGTTATAGAGCCCAGAAGTGCAGCCAGCACTGATCCTAGCGCCTCAGTGGGGGTTAAAATAGCATGTTTTCAATCAAGAAACCTTTCTGTTCCTTTAGTATTTGTGAAAAAAGTAACTCAACTGAGCTCACTGTGCTTTTCAATCTTGTTGCGATAAAGGCTCAGTTACAGTACTCACAAAATCTGTGTGTTTGGGGGAACTAAAATTTATAACAAAGACATCTTGATTTCTTTCAGAAAATGAAACAATGTGAGAAAGCTACAATTACTTGAAAATTTACCAGGATGTACCAAAGGGTGGGGTTTACTCATCTCCAGTTTTTCCCCCTGTGAATTCTCTGTCTACTGACTAAATCAAATGCATTGGAAAAGATGTTGGCTTTCTTGATTGTGTGTGTTGGAGGTTTGAGGTTGGCCCAGACAGCAACAAGCACTTGCTTGCAGCTTTTTACCCAGGCAGCTCATCCAACACAGAAGAATGTAGGTATATACCAACTTCTAATTCCTGCCAACTTGCCAACTAACTTGAGCTGTTGAAAAAGCCTGACAAAAGAGATGCTTTTCAGAACCACAACACTGTATATGTATACGTATGTGTATATGTACATGTATATGTAAAACCTTGGATCTATTCTTCCACTAGCATACGTGATTAAACTTGTCAAGGAATCTAGCTTCTATTCACCTCATAGTAGTGTACAAATAGATGTATTGCTGGGTTTGAAGAAGGTTGAAAAATATCAGCTTTACAGTTAATATACGATAAGTATGACCATGACCTTTTACCATAACATAACTTCTGTATAAGTTTGATGACTAGTTTACTTTGGATAATGTAACCTGGATTACAAGAACATTCACAGTAAGGAGGAGAACTTGTGGGAGGGTGGTGAGTGGGAACCATATGTTTTCTCTACTGAAAAGTGCAGAAATCTTGGAGATTCTACATGGAGATGTTTCCTACTTTTTCTAAGTTTAAACATATTTATTAGGAATAATACCCATCACTGACAGCATACTATGAAACAAGAGTCTTCAGTCATTCTAGCAGCTCTTTGACACTGTCATTAGGCACTAATGATATTTTATTAAGCCACATAAGAGTTTGGATTTTTATTATAGCTACATTACGGACTGAATAAAAATGCACCTCATCTCTCTGTCAGTGAAGTTATTATTTTGTGTGAGAAAAAAAGTGTTAGTGGTGCTTTGAGCTTTGATTATTTTGTCACAGCAGAGTCATGTAGGTGTGTTGAAGCTGAGCTGCTGCTGTCAGCAGGTACACTGCTGCAGATAGACAGAGGTGAGGAGAGCAGAGAATGGACAGGCTATTCTCTCTACTCCAGAGATTAGTTGAAAAATAAAAAATTTTGAATGAATCAAAATAAAGTAATTGTTTTTATACATTGTTTATTTAATTTAGCCTACATCGGTCTTCGCAGCTATGTACAACATAAAGTACACAAGAAGTGGAGTAACACGGTGTCTGCAGGTCCTTAAATTAAATTCTATGAATATGCAGCCTCAGAAAATAACATTAAAATAACATTTCTCCATTTCTAATAGCTGTGTCCTGATTGTCAACTGCAGCCATCAAAGTTGTTAGGCGACAGGAGCGGTTCTTTGGGAAGGGGCGGAAACAGCTAGTGACACAGCTGGAAATCCTCTGTAGACCAGACCGTCTCATTTAACAATGCTCTGTTCCAGCCTTCGCGGTCTACAAAGGCTTTGTCCTTTGTAGACTGCGTAGACCACGTAGAACACGTCCTTCAAAGGATGCAGCCCCTGAATTGAGGGGCTGCTCAATTGGGTTGTTTTCAGTACATGAAAATTGTAACATTTTGGTTGCCTAAAAAAATCTTGTTCAGCATTTGGTTGTGATAAAAGACTCTATAAGGAGTCAGATGTTAAGTTTTATCAGTGAGTACATTTTGTTTTAATGGTTTTAGGTCTGTTTTTTGCTACTGAAAATTAGCAGTAGCATTAGCATTATTAGTGTTGACCATAGATTGTAAATGCACCGTACTAACCAAGTTAGCAGCTAGCGCTATGGTCAGCTCAACCCTCTCATCCAAATATGGTCACTTCGGGCTCCAAAAATCAAACATGGCAACGGTCAAATCCAAGATGGCGATGGTCAAATCACTAAACTCAGGGCTTAAAAACGGCAGTTCACAAACCAATAGGTGACGTCACGGTGACTACACCCATGTTTTTTTTTTACAGTCTATGGATTCATCTGGTAGAAACCATAAATGTCTCTAAAAAATTCATGGCATTCCATCCAGTAAGAGATTGCAATTAGTGGTGGTGGACTGATAGAATGATAGACTAACAGTGCCATCCCTATAGCCAACCCGCTAGCGGAATGAGTTCACTTATGTGTGTATTACAAGACTGCAACTTTAAGCTCATGCATTGTTATACAGTATATTACAAATACTTGTGATGGCTGTGTTCCAGTCATTGAATATTTTTAACCACAACTTCTGTTGATTAGGTGGTTTGTGCTTTGTTGTTTGCACACCATGAGAATAAATTGCTTGCTTTCATTTTTTTCCTCTTTATATTAAAACACAAATATATATAATTCTTTACAATTGGCTCAAGACCTGCACATTTCCTTTCATAGGGCTATGATTTGATGTCATGTGTCTCGTATGATTAACTCTCGTCTCAAGCAGGATGATGCAAAATTCTGCTGTGATGTGATGTCATGTGTCTTACATGTTTGTTGGTTCATAATGCTAATGAACAATCGTAAAACCCAATATGGAATGTAAATCATTAAGTAGTTCTGCTGAGTTAAAGAAATGAGTTCACCAGCATACATGATTAAACCCATCAGGAAATCTAGCTTTTATTCACCTCAAAATAAAGTAGATATATTGCTGGGTTTGAAGAAGGTTGAAAAATATCAGCTTTACAGTATGACCTTTTACCATAACATAACTACTGTATAAGTTTGAAGAAGAGCATTACAGGACAAAGATAAAAAAAAAAAAAAGTATGTTTCTTGGACCAGTGGACTTTGGATTATGTAAACTGGATTGCAAGTTGAACATTCACAGTAAGAAGGAGAACTTGGGGTGTTCAGTGGGAACCATATGTTTGAGATTCTACATGGAGATTTTTCCTGCTTTTTCCTAGTTTAAATGCATTTATCAGAAATAATACCCATCACTGACAGCGTACTATAAAACATGAGTCTTCAGCCATTCTAGCAGCGTTTTGACACTGTCCTTATGCACTATGGTGCTTTGAGCAAACACTAACGTCATTAGTTCTGCAGGTATTTGGTCATTAAACAAAGCATTGGAAACATTAAAATACCTCTGCCAGCATGGCTAAAAACGTCCTTCACATTGGCTTCATTTCATGGGTTGAAAGTAAGCCCTGTGCAACTGATATAGGGGAGACCAGGAACAGTTGTAACACTTTTTGTGTTTTCCCAATAAAATGAAAACCATTGGAACTGGAACAGTCCATTTGATATATTATAAACTGCAATGTGTCAACTACTGAAACAATGTATTTAAGTGGTTTTATGAAATATGCACAGGTTGCATTTAAATTTATTTAAAAACAGTCACTCCAATGTTACAACTGTCCCAGTCTACAGGGACACCTTTTTTCACACTACATGACAAAAAGAGGGGAAGCAATCAAATTATAATGCAAGAAAATTATTTAATGGGTGGAAAACACATCCTAAAGAAAAGTTTGAATATGAAATTAAAATGGATTAGTTTGAGGACAACATTCAGTACACGGTCACATGGAAAATGCCGTATGATTTGGCCACTGTCCTGACTGATTTGCTCTGTTTTATGCCATCTGAAGCCCTCTCCAGCAAAGGAAATGGGACTCCCCTGTCTGTCTTCTTCTTTCTGATATTTAGCATGCAACTGATTATCATTAACTTAGCATGTGATTTCATGACATTTTTCATTTAATGTGCTATCTATCTATCTATCTTTAGCTTACAAAACAGTGACTCTAATAATACTTGCTTGGATTCCTAGACATTTGATCTCAGGACAGTATCCAAAAAATACATCTGATAGAAAAGTTAAATTTTTACCTCAAGAAAACACTTTTGCTGGTAACTTTCTCTGGGAGTTTTAAATGTGGCTCCTTTTTTGTAAGCAAGAAGACAATCTAACTGAGCATGTGCAGAGTGAGTGTAATCAGTGTAGCTTGTTTCTGATTGGAGGAATTCAAGATGTTATAACCGTCCCATGTTACAACTGTCCCTGGTCTCCCCTAGTACCAGGTTAAAGCAATATTCCATGTAACATGACATAATCATAAACTGTTTGTACAGTTCATCAGTCAGTGCTGATTGAGAAAAAGTGAGTGTTCAGCTTTCCTAAAACATAACACATCATGAGATTGTTCACTTATGAACTAACAATGGTAAATGATGAGATCTCGCTGTTCTGAAATATTTTAAATTATTTTATGTTTAAGATAGCTGCGAGAATTTCTGCTATCCCATTACTTAAGCTTGTCCCACAACTGGGGACAAGCTGAGGTGAAGAAAGGCCTGACATCACAAGCAGCAATTGGTGGGTTTGAGCCTTTTTGCACTCAACAGAAGGAAGCAGCTCAATCGACCAAAAAACCGCCAGCAGTAAAGAGTGGATTTCAGGCTTCACAAAAGGTGAACAAAGTCTCTTCAGCACTTCACACTGGTTTCATCATCACAAAGCCTGCAGCATTTCAATAATTGCACACTCAAAGTTCCACCATTTGTCCCCCCTTCATTGGATTTAAAAGAAACTTGGTATGTATGTTAAGGACATAGCACAGGATGTCTCCAGTGACTTTAGTCAGGATTGCTCAAAGGCATCTTGAGTTATGAGCAAATATGTGATAGGCCACGCCCACTTGCACCAATCAATATGGCACTTCAGATTTTGGTTAATATTTGCCCCCATAGCATGCACACCAATTTAGGTAAAATTCTGTCCACCACTTTTGCAGATACATGTTTGTGGCATTTTTGGCGCCCCTCATGGGTTAGGCTCTAAATGCTTTGGTAGACCTATTCCCAATCACAGTCTGAAGGTAGTTACCAAAATTTATGATGATTGGACAAATGGTTAATGAGTTATGACCGATATTTGCTAAGCCCCGCCCTTTGCAAAGATATTTTGGTGATGGTGGCCATGTTTTTCAACCAATCTTGCTCATTTATAAGAGTAATGTGTATCTCAGTCTCCCAAGGCTGTATACCAAATTTGGTGTTGATTGAGAAAAAATCGTAAAGTAGATGTCACATTACTGTTTCACATTATGCAAATTGGCAAAAAATCCATCATAGCAGACATTTATTGCTCAAGAGGCTTTTTTGTAGAGCACACTGAGCTGGACTTTTGCATGAAATTTTAAGTCTACTGGACTTACACGTGAGGGGCCCAAAATTGCATTTTCAGTTCCAGTTATTGGGCCAAGTTTCATGGTTTTAGCTCAATCCAGCTCACTGCAATTTGAGCCGCAGCAGAAGACAATTAATAATTATAATAAACCAGCACAAACACAGAAGAGTTCTAACTCCCTCAGGGTTTGAACCCTAACAATACATCTCCTTGACACTGACAGTAGAGCACTCCTGCCATCTCTCTGCCTTTTTTCCACAGGACCCTGAACAACACAAAAGTCACCAGATCCCCAGAGAGCATTTCTCACAACTTTGCAAACACTCCCTGTTTTGATGTGTCTACTTTTTGATGACGAAGTACGTTTCAGTGATCAAGGGCAGTTCAGAAGAGGACAGTAAAGGTGAGCGGATAAACACACACACACACACACACACACACAAGCGCATACAGCCACTTTGAGTTGTTTGCCAGAACACCTGTGCGTTTGAAAAAGGGAGCAACACAAAGCATCTCTCTTTTTTATTCTGCAGCCATGAGGTGACACACCATTGTTTTCCCCCGTATTCCTCCCCTGTGAATTTTGATTCCTGCCAGAGAAAGGATGGGCCTATTGAAGTACTATATATGAGAGGCCATTAGATACTGAGCTGGTCATCACTCTACTGTGAAAGGCATTCTACTGATGTGCTGTCCTTCATACAACTTCTGCAAAATGCATGCATTCAAGGTTTATCTGAAGATAATATGAGGCTCCAGCCCTTTGAGTTAGTTAAATAAAGTAGATATCTTCCACAGTTAGTCATTTTAGTAAAATAAAAATAAAAAATCCCCCTTTGTGTCTTGATGGACGGTTTCCCTGTTCATCTGCAGTGGAAGGATAGAAACAATCGTAATGTAAAAAAAGGGAGTAACTAAAAAGATATTAACTTGATATGACTAATTTGTATGGCTGAAGCCTCATATTAGCTTCAAATAAACCGTTAAACAAACTTTGTTACAGACCGAGGGCTGTGGATTTTGTCCCCCATCACTTACATTGAAAGTGCATCATGAAGGGAATGATTACAGCAAGAAAAACATGTGTTAGTGTTCATATGGGCACCTGTCTGTTGTTTTAGGGCAGACATGAAAAACTGTGAACTTGTCCTTTAAGCCAATATAGCCTTTATTTCAGTGTTCCAACTTTACAGCATCCTGATTAGATTAAATCTATGTGATAGTCAAATGCTGCAAATCATGACTTCATTTACACAATTACTGTGTTTAGCTATAATTTTAAAATTACCCTTGATGATTCTCAGATTCACAAAAATTATTAAACATAGTAAAATATCAACACAGACGATTCTCAAAAGGAATTGACACCAGGATTATTGATATTTCAGTATTGATCTGCTCATGGTAGTTGGAGGAATCCAAGACATCATACACCTGAAATTGTCAACACTCTTGTCACTCATCTTGACATGTGGTAAAGGTTTATAACTATAGTTCAAAACTACCTAGGGTTTTTCAGTGGTTGTGATATCAGTATGTCAAAACCAACGAATATTTGCCCTTGGACTATGTAAAAGTGGAGGCATTTGATTGACTCAATGAGGGCACACTTACAAAACTTAATTCCCGCACTGGCATTTAGCAAATACGAAATGAAACAGAAAGCCACACTTCAAAATTCAAGTGCTACTTCAACTGTGCAAAGTAAAAAGGCAGCATTCAAAAGTGCAAGATCATCAAAAGCCTAACATTTTGTATGCATATTACCCTGATTTTCTGAGCAGCCCACTACAATATATCAGCTTGTATGAAAAGTTTGTAACATCAAAATCAAGATTTAAAGAGGGTCCATGAGTAAAAATATCTTCAGATAACTTCAAAAATCAAATCAGTTGATTTTTCAGATTTTTTTTTTTTTTAAGCATGATTTATCAACCAGATTCCAGCCCAAGTACACATGAAAAAAAATTGCCCAGAATTGGAAAAGATAGCAATATACCAGCTAGGTAACATTGCCTAGAAATTTAACTGTCGTCAAAAAGTTTGACAATCAGCCAACTCAGGTGAAAAATTTCTATCATTTGACTACAGTCTTGTTTTTTGATATCTAAGCTCTGACCTTGTCACTTCCCTTGGTGATACTCAGCACAGTGGGGATGACAATAATAAACTCGGGATCATCAGCTGAGTCCTGAATAATCCTTCAACTAAAAAATTCATTAGCTAATAGCAGCCATATTATTTATCTAGTTGAGTCAGCTGTTTTGTATTCCATCGTAAATGCAGACTTTGGTCCAGAATTTAATATTAGCTGAATATCCAGTTTTATGACTGTTGGACTTTATAGCTTCCTCTGTATGTCTTGAATAATGTTTAAGGCTGTTGTAATAGTCAAATGTTGTATATGCAAGACATATTTCATGTATCTAGTGTCTACTTTTTTCAGATATAAACTTCAAATCAGAAGAAAAAAACAAGACAGGACACAAAATAACATAATCCATAAATGATTTAGCACCTTAGAGACTTCAGAATTTCAAAAAAAAGACAGATAGCAAACCATGTTTGACCGTGTGTGTGTGTTTACATGTGCACATGTATGAGAGAAAATTCATCAGTGTAAACATATTGACCTGTCAATGGGGCGTCTGGTTCATTGTGTTGCCCTGCCAATGGTATTCAGTTCCAAATTAATCACACATGATGAGATGATTAATCTGGTTTATGTCCCTCTATCTGTCCACTGTAGCTGTCCATCTGCCCTCCTCTCTATCTCTCTGCTCAGCAGTGAAGGCTGGGAATACAACCCGGTCTAATACCATATTATTACCAGAGCTGTGCTCCCACTATATATTCTAACATAAAGGCTTAGAAAGAGTTCAACATTGTTCCCTTAAGCTGGTATATCTCTTACAGTGCAGTGCAGCACATTGCCATTAGAATAAGCTCTGTTAGTGTCTTGATAGTCAAACACTGGTGTTCAGCCAGCTTCGCATGTGGAATTTTGTTTCAATAGTCTTATTTACTTGTTTGTAAAATGAAACAATGCATTTGAATGGAACTTCCAGCATTAAAGCAAGGTAGTGAGCTTTAACTGACATCTCAATATAAAAACAGCTTGCTCATATTGCTGTGGCTCTTTTTTAAGACTGGCATTCTACATAATGTATGAAAGCAATATATACTCAATATAAAGAGGTACAAAGGGAAAAAGGCGAAAAGAAATGCATCCACAAGAGATTAATATTTAAAATTTTCAGACAGGTAGGGGAGTCGATGCACAGAAATATGATCTCATGAATCATATAATCTTTAGGGTCAGGTATCAAAACTAGCACCGAATGCCAAATTTAGCCACACTCTAAAATGCCAAAAAATAAAGGCAGGGCAGTAGTGTCTAGTTCTGCATGTGATTTAGCAACACCCGTCATGCAAATTAGGCCAGCACAATTTGGTGCTATTTCGTGCTTGTATTGCTTTTGCCAGCTCTTGTCTCTCTCCAAGGTGCTGAGAAATTCAAACCCCAGTTTCTCTGACTGCACCTCACTGAGATTAGTATGAAGTGTCTCCTTAACAGTATTAGCATTTAGTGTGTCTTTCTCTATGGTGCTAAAACAATGTCTCACTCCAAGGTGGTAAAACATTCTTGCCAGGCTATGGTTTTGGAGCAACACATGATACATCAAAACAACTCAACCAGAATGACCATAGCAAACACACTGAACATACCTAGTAAACAGCCAGTAACAAGGGTTAAGATATTGTAACCCTAGCTTTATAGGCACAGACGGAATCCTCTACTGGACTCTATGGGTAATACTCTCCTCCAATCACACACACCCAATTGCCCACTGAAATTTACATGTACCTAGCCAGCCAATCAGGACACACCTACCGGTTCCATGTGTCCCACACAGTATAAAAAGCAGCACCTTGCTGCAGTCCCCATCCTGAAACCACTTCCGTGGGTGGTGTGGGAGCAGCAGGGTCCACAGGTAGAGGGCTCTGCCTGTGCTTAAAGAACTAGGGTTATAATATCGTAACCTTTGCTCTATCTCACATAGGCTCTACCCTCTTCTGGACTCTATGGGTACAGTAGGCGGAGCCCGATGAATGTTCACCTTGCTGCGACATGTCATCAGACTGCCTCACTGAGCCTAATCGCGCTCTCCTCCTTGCTGTGGTGTTGTGGCATGCGTCTTGTCCCCTCTCTGGCTAGAAGAAGGCGCAAGCAGCAGGTGACAGCTCACCTGCGCCCTGCCTCTTGAAGTGTTGAGTCACAGAGGAAATTGACCCAAAAAGCCCATCTGGAGCTATGGGAGCTCCCAGGAGGTCCTCTCTGTAAGGTGGTGAGTCCCAGCCAAACCCGACGTGAGCCTACTGTGGCAAGTGACATCACTCACCCTGCAGCAGAGGCAACACCCAGAATCAGGTTGTTAATCTAAAATCAGTCTGCTCTGCTGTGTGGGGGGTGTCCTGCAGCGTATTAGCCTCAGCAACACCCAACACTCTCAAATTGTTAGCTGCCACAGCCAGCTGCACACCCAGTCAAAATATTTTCTTAGAATATGCCAGCATGTCCCTGTCCTGCACCGGTGGAGGCTGTGGCTTCCTGCTCACCACCCAGCCAACCAAGTGAGGAATCAGGAAGGCTGCAATGACCTCTTCCAGGGTCTCAGACTCTCAGCTGAGGCGTCCAGCAGTGACAGCAGCGGAGGGCTGGATGAAGCTGTGAAACATCTTTGCCACAGAGATCAATCTCTAGCTCTGGTTCTCTGTCGTTGCAGCAGAGTGAGACGTCACACAACTGAAAATGGTCCCACGGTTGCCGGTGTTGAGTTGAAGAAAGTGCCCGCAAGGTGGTGGCTGCATCATGCCACTCTCTGCGTGGTACAGTCCAAGGCACTGGAAGCAGAAGAGATGCTCATCATTGGCAGCGATGAGACTGGGGAACGACTGGCAGGAATAAGCTTGGACTCGCAACTCCATCTGCAGAGAAGTAAGATCAGTTAGCTAATTTCACCGTCGCTGAAGTGAGAAGGATGGGAACTGCACCTAGGTGCTGCCTGTTATACTGTGTGGACACACTGAATCGGTGCATCCTGATTGGCCGGCTACGTACATGCTAATTTCAGCTGGCAACTGCTCTGTTTAGCACACGATCCAGTCTGCTCCACGTGCATGACTGTGTACACAGCACACACCCACTCCAAAACCCCCCTCTTCCTCTACTGTCTCATCCCAGGACACCGTCACATGCTCCAGCAACCCCTATTGTCCTCCACCAGCAGTAACTCTATCACCCATCCATCTCCCCTCTTCAGATCCTGGCTCACTGATTCCAGTTATCACAAACTTCAGGCCAAAGAAATGTATCCCCATTCGTAAATCTACAGTAAATTGCAGCAACCTGATCCAGATCACCTGCAATCATAAATCTTCACTGCAATCCATTTCGATTAAGATGGCGTTAATCAACACTAGGTCGGTGTGTAATAAAACTTTTATCCTAAGGGACTTGTTTGTATCTCATGATCTGGACTTTTTATTTATTACTGAGACCTGGATGAAATTTGGTGACAACATGGCCTTGACTGAACTATGTCCCACAGACTGTGACTTTCTCAGTGCACCCAGGATGTCCGGTCGAGGAGGAAGTCTAGTTGTTGTTTTTTCATTAAAACAGTTTATCTGCCGCTCTGTGGACATAGGCAAGCTCAACGCTTTCAAGGCATATATGTTCAGGATTGGTCTGACTAATCCTTTTTACTGTGTGTTGATTTACCGCCCACCTGGCCCAAATAATGGCTTCCTGATTGAATTTCAGTTTCTATCTTCTGTGGTTGTTAAACTTGCCAAAGTTTTGATAGTCGGTGATTTCAATATTCATGTTGATGAAGTCAGATAAATTTGCCACTGAATTCTTAAGCATAACTCACTCTTTAAATTTAATACAACATGTATCAGGGCCAACCCACAATCATGGTCACACTCTTGATTTGGTTTTTACCTTGGGTCTGAATCTGAATACCATATGCATTGATGACTTTTTTGTGTCCAACCACAAACATTATTTTTGATATTGTCTTCAATACTGACACCCAATCCATCAAACGCACAACCCGCTCTCGCACTCTCACCAGCCATTCTGCAGACAAATTTGCCTCTGTCTTTGCAGATCTCAGTAAGGATATGGCTTTGCCTGTTCAGACAAGCGATTTAGTCTGCTCCTTTAATAACCTCTGTTTGTCAACCCTAGATGTTGTTGCTCCACTTAAAAACAAAACCATTCATACAGTTAACTCATCCCCTTGGATGAATGACAACATTTGCTGTTTTAAAAGAGAGTGCAGAAAGGTTGAGTGGAGGTGGAAAAACACTAAACTTGAGGTTCATTTTATACACATGAAAGAACTACTTTCATCTTTTAATAAAAGTGAGGTATGTGAAGAAAGTGAAGAAGGCAAGAACCGCTTATTTTTCTAATCTCATTGATTGCAACAAAAATATCCCAGAGTTTTATTTAACACTATCAATATATTAGTGAACCCTGCCCTTCCTCCTGTACCTGTCTTTTCAAATGCTGACTGTGGAATGTTTTTATCTTTTTTCGTAGACAAGGTCATTGACATAAGGTCAAAAATATTACCTTCTCGTATTGCTGGAGTAGACTGTCAAGCTCATGCCTCATTAATGAGCCAGTTTAGCTCAATATTGGATCATTGGAAGATCTCTCTGCCATTGTCTCCCAAATACGCCCCTCTTCTTGCTCTCTTGCTATTGTTCCAACCTCTCTTTTTTAAGATGTTTTTAGTTCTTTAGGACCATTCTTACTTTCGATTGTAAATAGCTCCCTTAGCTCTGGCTGTGTGCCTGATTATTTTTAGTATGCGATTGTTCAGCCACTCTTAAAAAAGCCAAGCCTTGACCCATTGCTGCCCAATAACTACAGACCAATATCCAAACTTCCTTTTATTTCCAAGGTCTTGGAGAAAGTAGTGTATAAACAACGTGTACAGGTCCTGAACAGCAATGAAATCTTTGATAAGTGTCAGTCTGGTTTTCGTGTGGGGCACAGTACTGAAACTGCTCTGCTTAGGGTCTCAAATGATGTTTTAATGCATGCTGATGCTGGGGAATGTTCAGTTTTGTTGCTCCTTGACCTAAGTGCAGCTTTCAACACTGTTGACCACTCTATTCTCCCTAATAGGCTCCATTATTCGGCAGGCAATACCGGGGCTGCCCTTGACTGGTTTGCCTGATATTTGTCAGACAGGAGCTTTTCTGTGGCAATTGATCATTTCATGCCCTCATCTGCTCGGTTGTCATGTGGTCTACCAAAAGGTTCAATCCTTGGTCCAATTCTTCTCTCCCTGTACATGCTCCCCCTTGGTTTCATAATTAGTCAATTCAAGTGTATGGCTTATCACTGCTATGCGGACGACACACAGCTTTTCTGTTAATTCAAATGACCTAAGCAAACTCTCCACCTTGCAAGACTGCCTAACAGCTATCAAGAACTGGATGTCAGATAACTTCTTCCAACTTAACCCTGACAAAACAGAAGTCATTATTATTAGCCCTGAGTACATTTCTGAAAAAGTACAGCAGTGTATCAGTCCATTAGCAGTAAATGTTAAGCAAGCCTCACAAAACTTGGGAGTCTTCTTTGACCAACACATGAATTTTGAGTGTCACATTAAGAAAGTGGTTCAATCCTGTTTCTTCCATCTAAGAAACACTGCAAAAATCAAAGCCATATTATCCTATCAAGATCTGGAAAAAATAGTTCATGCTTTTGTGTCCTCCTGTCTTGATTATTGCAATTCACTGTTCACAACACTGAGTCGCTCTTCTGTGTCTCGCCTCCAGTTGGTCCAAAATGTGGCTGCCAGAGTTCTAACTAATACACAGCATAGGGCACACATCACACCAGTGTTGGCCAACCTACATTGGCTACCAATAGAATGCAGAATTGTTTTTAAAATTCTTTTAATTACCTATAAAGCACTACATGGGCTGGCTCCACTCTATACATATATATATATATATATGTATATATATGTATATATATACTATCTCTGAATTATTGTGTCCCCTGACCACGGTGAGATCACTGAGGTCTACTGATCAATGCCTTCTGGCTGTCCCGGCTGTCTGCGCTTAAGACCAAGGGTGACTGTGCTTTCGCGGTTGTGGCCCCCACCCTCTGGAACCGTCTTCCCCTAGTAATAAAAAACGCCAAGTCAGTCAATAGTTTTAAGAAGCTCTTAAAAACTCACCTGTTTCATAAGCACTTTGTCTCATAATCTATTCTGCTTGGGCATGGTGTTATCATCATTCCTTGCTCTCTCTTTGCTCTTTCTTTGTGCTAATCTTTACATTTTATGCCTGTAGGTCACAGCCTAAAGCCAAAATATCAACTCCGTACTTATAATCCAATCCATATACAGCTTTATACACATAATATTCTGGTCAAATCATCATATGAAGTCTATCAAAACTACATGTTCTGTTTTAACAAAGCTTAACATGCCATATTCATAATTAATATACAACTGTATTTTACAACATTGTCAAAATGACTGACTGTGGAACCCAAGACAAAGCAATTAAATGTGTCTGGTATCAGGGGACTGGAACACACTCCTCTAACCTTTTATTATATCGCTTCTGTCAAAGTACATACATTAACATGAATGCCTCTGATGTAATTAACTTTTCTATTAGCACACTGGCCTCAGAGGCAGCCAATGCCACATTTTCAAAAGGAGTTGTTCATTCCGGGTGTGCAGTTTTGGATGACTCATTAATGATCCAGCCCTAATTAAAATGCAGAAAGACTTTATTGGTATGCTGATCTTTCTGAAATTCTAATGCCTTTACTCTTCTGCAGAATTCCCTCTTTTTTTGAGTGAAAAAGATGTACTAATTAGTTAATAACAATTAGATCATATTAACCACAAGGCTAAATTTATTTTTTGTCAACAACACTGTATTACGTAAATGACATTGTGTCTGAAAATCTGTTTAGTTCCGATCTTACTGTAGGACTTTGACTTTGTTCAAAATTTTGCACGTCTACTAAATTTCACCTAATTAATATCATAAATAAATATAAATGATTTAAGAGCAGATAAGCCCATGGCAGAGCATTCTGAAATAATAATCAATGATTTAGATGTATACCATCAATTTTAATCAAGCACTTGTTTGCTGTGTGTAACTCATCAAACCAGGATAAGATCCCCATTGCAATACCCTATATTAATAACATGGTTGAAAATATAAATGAATTAGTTGTATTTCTTTTTTTTTTTCTTTTTTTTTAACTGTAATTTGCAACACTTTGGGAGTGTCTTTCTTTATAAAATCTAATTCATTAATTCATTAATCAGTTTAACACAAGGTTTTAGCAGCAGCAAGACTTTGCAAACATAGACCCAGTGTGCTTAAAGTGGACATTATCCATTGAAAAGCAGAGGAAGATGAAATAAAAGATATTATTTATATAGTTAACAAACAGAAGGTTTGATGCTTTGTCTTTTCAGATTTAGCATCTCTCCCAAAGATGAAACAGATCAGTCATCAGTAAGAACACACTGACCTTTATCAACAAGTGCATCTGAAGACTGACTCAGATTTTTCTAGCCAAAAACATCAGCAAAAACTGAAGTGTGGAGGATGCTGCATCGACTAACTGAGGCAAAGAAAAAAAAATCAAGTCACTACTGTAGATCACAAATCAACAACAGACTACTGCCTTACTGAAAAAATGAGGAAAAGAGGTGGCCAACACCTGATGAGACAACCTCAAGGGACATACTGATGAGGTGGTTTACATTTTGAGCTGAATGGAGAAAAAAATGATGAAAAGAAAATGACAGATGCCTCTCACAGTCTCCATGTCAACAACGTGTGCCTCAGTGGAGGTAAGCAAATAAAGCAGCGGATGAAGACATTGAAGACATAACTACACACACACACATACTCATAAACACAAAGCGCGAGTACACACACACTCCTCCTGACATTCACACAGCTGAGAAATAGAATTGCAGACTGGTTTGAGCCAGTGCAAACCTTTTAAATGAGGTTGATCTATCCATCATCTTTAACTGTCTGGCCGTTTGCCTATTTGTGGAGCTGGTCATCAGACATTACGTCAGCATTTTTTATTTCCTCCACACCATATAAAACCTCTACACAACCACTGGACATCACAGACTGCATTCTTACATTTTAGTCCAGGGTCGGCTTTAATTGCATCACAGAATGTCAAATGAAAAATCAATATTTTATTATTTCTACCACAAATCCAAAAGGGCATGGGTTATTAAACGAATGTAAAAGACATCACAGGAATATATCTTGAGGGAAAAAAATACTTTTTCAGTACTGCTACTGTATTTTCATGAGAGCATAAAAGTAAAAAAGAAAAGATGGTGCAGAAATTCAAAACAAATTTGATCTATGGTAAACTGTGCACACCATAATTTCATGGTTTTTACTCAAGACTGAAAGGGGATTATGTTTTCATACCTGTCTGCCTGTTTGTTATTATCAACATATCCTTAAATGTTTGATTTTAAAAAAAGTTTAAAGTTTTGGACCATTTAATATGATTTAACATTATGATTCAGATCTTAATTTTCCATTAGTTTCTTTCACTTTTAACACCATGTCCATTATGATGTATTCATGTGCTATGGGAAGCTCTAATAGCTTGGATTTACATTTCATTTGCGAAACAGTATCGTATTGAAGCGTTCTTTTATTTGAAAATCACACACCAACAATAAAAATATAAACATGAACCAACCTTTAGCAGGCTGCAGTTTAGCAGGCAGTTGTACTTTTGTAAGTTTTCTTATATCTTTTTATGTGGATGTGTGTGTGTGTGTGTGTGTGTGTGTGTGTGTGTGTGTGTGTGTGTGTGCGTGTGCGTGTGTGTGTGTGTGTGTGTTATTGTCTTCATATTGACATTTTCTTTGCTACATGCATGAACTCAATCAGAAGCCTTCTTCTCACTGATACCCACTCAATGGCACCATGACAAGAGGCTACATTTATTTGTATTTTGTCCATCCCCCTAAATAAAATCCATATCTCTCACTATTGATACCATCACAGTCCAGGCTTGTCGTCCTCTATCATCCTTTGTCAATTTCATCCTCATTACTTGTCTTCCTCCACTTCTTCCTCTCCTCTTTCTGGTGTTGGTAATCCCGCCATTGTTGTTGCAATCATGTTTGTATTTCCAACATAATTGGATGAAGTGCTGCTGTCTAGACGGGATTGGCACATCAATTGTTAGCCATCAGTCTCCTTTACAGATGACTTTACTCCACCGGATGACTTTCTGTCTATGAAAAGAAAGAGAATAAAAGAGATTGCACTTTGGAGAAAGGGGTGAATTATCCAAATTTTAAAGACAGTGAGTGGATTTGAAAACAAAGGACAAATATTCATGTTGATGCATATGTTTGAGTGTTGGTGTGTATTTGTGTGTGTGTGTGAACATTTGGTTGAAATAAACTATTACCAAATCTCAGCATTATTTATAAAATATTTTTTCTCTCTTCTTTAGAAAAAATCCATTATTCAAATTCTGATTAAAATGCTTCAACAGCAACATGTGCAGGGCAGGAGGAGAAAGGGCAGCGTGTGTGAAGTGGTGGTGGGGGGCAGTGATGGGAGTGCGGGACAGAGGAGGATGGGCTCCTGCTGTCCTCCATAGGGCGGATCTCCTACATCAATTTAATGTACTTCATTTTTTTTCATGCTAATCTATGATCGGCCAAGACACGTAAAATGACACTCCAAGGGAGGATGTCCTCCCTAACCAATCAACAACCAGAATGCAATATTGACATCGCGTTGGTCCAATGATAGTTTCCAGATTTCATCTTCAATTCTCTACCAGTGTAACGTACATGAGTGTGACAAACTGTTAAGAGAAGAAGACCGGTAAGATATAGATAAATTACATTTCACTTCTTTTATTTAGCTGTAGATAGCTGCTTCTGTTAGCCAACGCAACAGTTAGCTCTTTGTAGCAGCCTGAAGGACTCTATACATCCACGGAGGACTGTTAAGGACTGTTGTTAAGCTAACCAGGATCTGGACTGTGCTCCGCAGCAGTGGTAGGATGCCGCCAGGGAGCAGCTGGAGAGAGAACCAATCGGGAATTAACCAGGAGAGTTATCTTGTTTGTCATTGTTGCTAATGATATCAGACTGATTAACCAGCAGCCACAGAGTTCTGTTAACTAACAAACAAGATGACCAACAGCCACAAATGGATGTTATGACATGAATACTTCATCTCCATGAAAGAAAGAAGAAGACATCAGATAACGTGAGTCAGATACAGCTTCTCTCTCTCTGTCTCTTTGGTCGCTAATTTCATCTCTGATGGTTAAATGTCTCTGTGGTTGTTTTGTGAATTTATCTCCTTAACAAGAATGCAGCAGAGATCATATAATGTGCTGTAGGTAGTTTGCTTGTTGAAGTTACAGTGAGCTGTCTGGACTCACTCATTCATTTGGAATTGATCCCATTTTTAATTAAGTGGTTGTTCAGTCACCTGTTGATGTTGTGTAATTAGTGAATGAGTGTGCAGGAGGTCTGGCTGCTCGCTTGTGACATTTTCTTCAGTTTGTTTTTAAGCTGAGCCGTATATTTAGTAATAAACTTAAAGTAACTAGAATAGTGTTAACATGTCAGCTTTGTAGACTATATTTTGTATGTGGTGCATACAGATAAGAGTGTGTAAGTCATGTATTTGACACATGCATTAATACTTTCTGATGTGAACCTACACTTTAGATCTGTGGATGTTTTTAGTGTACAGTCTTTCTGGTGTTCAGCACTGATCTTAACCTGTATCACATTATAAGCTTTGTGGTACTTTATAGATTTCTGTATGCTAATACATAGGAAACACGTGTAAATAATGTGATATGTTGTCTGTTTCTGATGAGAACATAAATCTGTTGTCACAATAGAACAATACTATAGTTTTGAATTTAACTTTGTTTGGTAAAATGAGACACTATGAACCACTCCACGGCTAAAATGAGCATTTATTCTTCTTATGTATATAGCAAATGTATTTAAAGAAGCAGCCTTTTCACCACTCAGGGGTTTTTGTTTTTGAAAACAAATTGTTTTATTGGCATATAAAATTGCCCCCCTGCCCTCTGATTTCATCGGGTGGGTGACAATGATGTAGTATGATGTGGTTTGTTGTAAGATTCCATGTTGGTTTTCCTCCTGTCCTCCCCAATTTTTTGATCACAAGCCACCACTAATCTATACACACCTGTGCATGCATATGTACAGGTACATACACTTACTGTGTACATACATGTGTATAAAGTATGTGTTGTTACACAGCGAATATGCTCCACAAGTGCTTGTAGCCATTGAAACTGCTTGTGGGACCAACTGATGAAAGCGATGAAGAAATAATCCGATGATCATCTGTATTCTTTAAAGAGAAAAGAACCCTCCTTGAATGTCAAATTTTTCAAAAAGTCAGGGTGCAGTGAGAGAAGGCAATTTATTAAACGAATGCAGATGAACCCAGCTAATGGAAACAACACCACAGGACCTAAAATCACAGTGATTCATTGAGAGAAATGTCAGGGTCTAAAAGACACCGCAGTGGTTTCAAAACTGAGCTGAATGTAAATGAGAAATGTATTGGATTTTCATAATAATCTAGAGCTCTTTTAAGAGATTTTTTTCCAGCATGAGTGCTGTTTACTAGACAGAAAATGCAGTGATCACAGAGCAGAAATGGATAACAAAACCGCTTCATGCTGTAAGCCCGGGGCCACTCTGAGCCACTGGGTGGTGCAGTACTAACAACAAACCATTAGCTGTTAAAAGAATTTCCTGACGCGGATATGATCTAACAAATCCTGCATTCAAGCAATGAAAACAACATTTGTTCACATTAGGAGAAACATCACTGGTCACTCTCACATGTAGTTTTCATCCTTTGTCTTTCATCTTCATCTTTATCTCATTAAAGTTCTTGTTCATTGCATTGAAAAACCACTTGGCTCAGGTGTACTCTATAAAAGCAGCAGAAGATTCATATATCTTCTTCATACATTAGGTATTCACATGGTGACTTCTGGCACCAACAGACTTCTATTTTTTTGTTCCTAAAAAGCTGAAATTAAGCTGAAAGTCACCATGAACAAACCCAACATGAGAAATCTCAACACCAGAGAAGGTTCAATCAAGAGTTCTTTAATCAGGATGCAAATGACTGAAAGAGTGGAGTACAAAAGTGAAGTTGTTTCAGTATAAAGTATGTAGTACCAGAAATAATTCAATAAATAAAAAAGAAACAAGCTGATTTTTTTGTTAATAGGTGTTTGCAGGAGTACTGTGGTCTTCAAACAGACACTACAGAGCAACAAGTCATTTAAACTATCTGCTTTGTATGCTTTATTACCCTCACAGACCTTCCTAAGAGGTTTGCAATGCTATAAACAATGCCAAGCTATTTTCACCAGAGCTTTTGTCACACTTCTAATTACTTGTCAAGCCAACTTAAACCTGGTTAATCCATCCTCTCCTGTTTGTCTCAGTTCTCTCAACCCACCGTCCCTTCTCCTTTCTTCCATTTACCTTGGAAATGGATTTTATATATTCATCAAAAGAAACCAACACGAGTGGAGGAGGTATGCATGGAGGCCAACAGTCCTCTACAGCTGTGTATCTCTCTATGGCTTAATATAGCACTGTATTCGCGAAGCCACGCCCACTTTTGAGTGATCCAATCACATCCAGAGGATTTGATTTTAACCCCTTCATAAGGAAACCAAGCCCCGCAAAAATGCTCTAATTTCTATTTCACTGTGACTTTAAAAACAACTACCATATTTGAGTTGTATGACTGACCAATCAATTAAAAGCACTGACCTACCTATGTGTCACCTGAGCTCTGGTTACCTCGCTCATTTGCTGAAAGTGATATGTGCAAAACCATAATTAAACAAATATGGGCGGAAGAAAGTAGTTTGTAACAGCATCAACATCCGGAATAAGTTGCGGCAGTGACAGCCAAGCCCAAGCTATTGAAAATAATGTAGCTAACATTAGCTCAGTTACTTCTGCAAACCAAAGAAGTTGTGTTGAGGAGATTCAGCAGTCACAACCAGCGACCTCACCTCTTTTAGTGGCGAGTTTATACATTCACTTATGTGCCTTATGAAAATATCTCTCCTGTTTTCTATACTTCAGTTTGTACTGTTGTAATTGTGGTTATGTTTCTGGTTAACAGCGCATATATAGCATTATATATATATATACACACATATATATATATATATATATATATATATATATAGGCCTATATATATATATATATATATATACATATATATATATATTTTGCATACCAATGCTTCAAGCATACCATGCGTTCAAGCTTTACAATTGTTGTTCAACCTTTAATCTGCTGTGTAGCCTGTGTGTGTGGTGGCCTTAGGTTCATCCAATATATAGAATTTATTCTTGCAGTGCTGCATTAAACAAAGCATCTAATTAACTGATTTTTGCCTGTCGTGTGGGTGTAGTAGCATGCGTGTATGTGTGTTACACCTCTCTGACATTGTTTATTTTTCTTTCATGAAACATGTAAATGTTATTAATAAAACACTTAATAAAAATGTATTTAAAGATGAAGTGAAAAAATATGCCCCCCCCCCTTGTCAAAGCTGTATGCCTGTTCATTCATTATGCTCTGGCACTGGCCCAGGAGATACTGTAATTCAGCTGCTATACTGTTCCTTCATTTTGCACATTTTCATGCTGTAAATCTGCACTCAGGTGTTGGGACTTCCTGTTATATACAATTACTTCTCATGCGCTCCATTTTTTAATTTATATTCCAGTCTTCTTTACTCCATCCTTTCACTACTTGTTGTTGCAGTGGCCCCCATTTACTGTGGGGATCATTAAATTTTCATCTGATCTATATGAACCTGAAATAAGAACCCAGTTAAGGAATAGGTTAGATGTGAGGATTTATTGAATGGCATTTGAAATGTCACCCCACGGCACAAGAAAGGCTCTTCATCTATAGTAATTGGATGAATATTTAACAAGCACATTATCTGTTCCTGACAGCCAAAAACAGCCTAAAAAGATGGGCTCACTGTGTTTATCACGGACACAATGAGTCATTACACATATTGTTTCTTGCTCGAAAGGTGACACGCCTTCTCTCATTGTCATTTATTCACTATTGATGAAACAATATGGTCATTTTGCTTCCCATGGTAATGGGATACAAAACAACAACAACAGCTATACATTTTAAATGCCATCTCCCTACTGTGCATCTATGATTCTTTCTACTACTTCCCACGTCTCTTTGTCTTTCTCTGTTGTTTATAATCATTCTTTTTCCATACTACCTCACAGAAAGTGTTTCAGTGTCTGACTCTCTAATATTTTAATGTCTCCTGGTGTTTTTTGTTAACTTGTTATGTGCATTTTGTCTTGCCAGTTTATGCAGTGCACCTTGCTAATACTGCAGTTTGAAGTTACTACAACAGGCCTTTAATAATTCTGACATTTCTGAGTGTCTATGAGTGTCAGACATTGTTGTAATTCAGCTCTGTGGTGGGAAGTTTGGAGGCTGTAGTTGTTTGTGGTGCTGTTGAAATGTACTCCATTATAGTGAATTGTGTTTTCAATATCTTGTCCACTCTTGTCTTTGTAAATGGAAGGAAAATATGTGATGTACTTAATGAACACTCTTCAGGTTATTTATTTGAAAATGCTGGATTTCCTCCCACTGTCTCTGATCATAGAGCACCTTGCTGGGCAAACAAATTAGGCACTCTGAACTTTTCATTGAAGCCTTTTACTAATCTTGAAGTGTTTAATGCTCTTTGTTCTATTGATCCAAAAAAGTCCACTAGGGCTGATCAGTTAGAGCCAAGGCTTTTATTACTAGCAGCTCCGTTGCTAGTTGAATGCTTAACTTATATTTTCGATCTGACTGTGGTAACAGAAAGCATCCCTGACCTTTGGAAGATAGCCTACATCCTACTTTTGCATAAAAGGGGTCAGTCCAATAAGCTAAATAATTATTGACCCATTTCTGAAGTATCATGTCTAGCTAAAGTTTTAGAGGATCTGGTAAACGATCAGGTGAGAATATTTTTATCTCAACGCTCCATTTTAAAATCGTATCAATCAGGATTTAGACCTGGGCATAGTACTGCAATGGCAGTGTGATATATATTTATATAAATTATTCAATATACTGTATAGAATATAATTCATTCTTTTAGTTCAGTTTTATTTCAGAGACTGTATTCTGATGATTCATAATAAGGCAATGTATGAGGCATATTTCATAGACCAGGGCAACTCAAAATGTTTAACATAATGCATTACACAAATTAACTTAATAATATCAGAGAACATACAACACACCTTGGTACAGTAAATATTAAAAAAGATTGTGTTGTTATACCAAAAACAAATTTCGATATGCTTGTATGTAAGATACACTGATATGTTATAAAAAGACAATGAAAAACATGCATCACTGAATGTGGAACCTGTAAATGCAACTAAGAATAATGTGTGCTACCATAATATTTACAGGGTGGCACATAGTATGTTCTACAAATGTGTTACTTGTGCATACAATTTGATTCATATCAGAACAATCATAATGAATGTAATACATCACCAAACAAGCAACACAAAAACACACACAATACACAACAACACAGAATAGACCAGAATTTTATTTAAAAAAGACTTTGAGGCACACACAAGCATATATGTCTGTCTTGGGGGAATATTTCATGTCTGATTGTCGATGTGGTTGGATGTGCATGATTGTGAAGTGGTATCACGTACAAAGTACAGACACAAGTGGAGCAGGCTGAGATTGGTTTGACAATAGTGACCCCCTTCTCCTGTGACTACCACATTGTGGGAATTTTGGGAAACATACTGTAGGAGATGGCCAAATTGCAGCCACCGGACTGTTTCATCATCTTTCTGTATTGTGCTTACTGATCTCACAGCATTAACAATACAGTATATAGGCAGATTCTAATCTGAATGCTGAGAGAAAAACCAGCAGGTGAAAGAAAATGTCATTTTACTTTCTATATATTGGCAACAGAAACTTGAAGGGCCTGCTCAAAAACTCCTGCTGTTGCTAGCGTTTCTTCTGTATGTGCTCTGGTAAATAAATCACTGGCTGCTAATTGCTGAATTTAATCACTGGTGTTGCACTTTCTGTGAGGATATTTAGCTATATCCAAGAGTGTTTTTAAACAGTTCAAAAACTCATTTGTAGTATTATTCACTAGGTCAGCAGATGCCTATTGACATCAGCAAACGTCAGCAAATAGGTGCTGATTGACATGCATAGTAAAACAAAACCAATACCAACAGAAAGTTATAGCCACAATTAAAACCATTAAGTTTTAATATTTTTGAAATTTTGTACTGAGTTCTCTTACTACAGTGGGAGTCATGTACGTTATGGGGGATATTATGGATTATGTGAAAAAAACAAGGTTGAAAGTCTTTGTCTGTTGGGTTTAAACCAGTGATTAAAAAACCTCAATTGATGTTTCTGTTTTCAGATCCAGAGGGAGTATATTAAAGAGTTTGAGTCCAAAAATGCAGAAGGCAGGTTCCCAGTTGGTCTGATGTGTTGTCATTGTAAGCAGTAAGTCTCTGGATCTGAGGTCTCTACAAGAAACATATTTTGGCAGCATGTCAACTATAAAGCCTAGGGAAAAGTGCATGACTTGAAGACAGATATTAAGATCTTAAAATATATACTCAGACACTGGAAGCCAAAGCAGAGACTTCATAGCTGTTGTGTGCTCTTGTCCTTGCTCCAGTTAAAACTGTAGCAGCATGATTCTGTACCACTTGTAACTAGTAACCTTGGAGGAGACCTACTTGAAATGAACCAATTAACTGGTTAGCCAGAACTGTAAATCACAGTTTTGATAATTGCTTCAGTTTCAGTACAATTTACTTTATTTGAACAGGATAATCCACCCAGTCTCACCCAGTATATTGCTTTCCATGGAGTCATGGTCAGTTAACTGAATTCATGTAAGGAGTGAAGACACCTACTTTTCTTTGTTCCAGCTTTTCAGATGTGTTCCTTATTTCTCAATCACAGCATTGTAAATTTCATAGCCTTAGGATTTTTAGACTTTTGTTCAGAGTAAATGAGTTTGAAAACATATGAGAATGTGTGATCAATTAAAATAATTAGTCATGGAAAGATGTCTAAATTTGAGCCCTGCATGTCAAAAATGAATGCAAATGCATCTCAGCAATTGGGGGAGTAACAGTAAGTCTTTTTTTACATTGTTCAAAATGTTAGAATGCTGTTTAAATGAGATTCCTTAGAAAATGTCAATGAAATCCTGTCACAAGGAAACCACTTGAGCCCAAGTCTACTTTATGATAGTAAATAAACTGGAGATAGTTCATATGCAATTGGAAAGTAAGATTGCAGTCACTGATGGCAATCAATTTCTTTACCTGCAGTTAACTGGGAGCACAGTCTGTCCTTGCTGTCAACAGCTGCCAGGCCTAAAGCCTCTCACACCCTGTCATTTTGCACTCTGCAGCTTACCTGTAGATGGTGCTGCAGGTTGTGGCCCTAGACCTGCTAGTGCTCTGCTGATCAGGGTCTTAAAATAAAAAAATAACAATAATAATGTGGAGATTGAAAAACTAGAGGGAATAGCATTAATATAGATCTCCTAATGTGATCATACTTTAAACTCTGAGAAATAAGAGCATTTCAATGACAAATAATAACAGTATTATTACACTGCATTTTTAATAAAATATATCAACCTATACGTATGCCATTTATTTCTTTCCTCAGCATTGCAACATAGCAAACTGTGATATGAATCAAATGGTGTTAAGAGCACACACTTTATTTGATTAACTTTGATAGACTTTGACTCGAGTGAATTTGACAGATTCATTATCTTTGCATTTAAAAGCCAAGTTTTAGAATAACATTGTAGTATAACTGTATGAATGCCTTGCTTCAAAAAGCATCAATACAGAACACCAAATAGTTCACCTTCAGAAATATTGAGAGATTAATCAAGGAAACCTTCTAAATTAATGCAAAAATCATGTCATGGAAATGCTACCTCTAGTGAGTCTAATACAACATTGAAGACTGTTAACATTCATAAACTATAAACTTCAGCATCTCACTAGCAGATGCCACAAACAGCAGCAGTTGCAAGAAACAGCAGCAGTTGCCACCAGAAGTGCCAGGACTACATGCCGCTGTCACGAAGTGAGCTTGCTCACTCTCCAATTCATCTGTATGCTGATGATGCTATTCTCTATACAACAGTGCCCTCTGTTGCCCAGGTGGTTCAAATCTTGCATTTTGATTTCTGTGCTGTACAGCAAATTTAAATTAATCTTAACAGTTCCACTGAAGTGAATATTACTACCCTTAATGAGACACCAATTGAAAGAGTATCCCCTTATAAATTCCTTGGTTTCTGCTTGATGACAAGCTGTGCCTCAAAAAACATATTAATGAACTGATTAAGTCTTTGAAAGAAAAACTGGCATTCTTTTATAGAAATAAGGCAGGTATTACCCAGAATTGCAGAAAGCAAAAATCCATCAACCTTTTCATCTGTTTTGGACTATGGTGATGTAATTTATATGCACTCTCCTGCCTCTATTGTTAAACCTCTTGATGCAGTCTATTATTACACCCTTTGGTTCATAACTGTTGATGGTTTTAGAACGCATCATTGTATACTATATGAGAAAGTTGGGTGATGGACGTTGGCAATGAAAAGAGAAAGGCACTGCATTCTATTTATTTACAAAGCACTTCTTGGCAAACTTCCTGGGTATCTCACATGTCTTTTTAACTTTAGATCAATGTCACACTGCACTAGGTCCCAAGACTATCTGGTCCTTGAAAATTATCAGTTAGTACTGTTAGTACTGAGATTGGGAAACTGGCTTTTAAATACCACACAAGTGGAACAATCTGCAGAAGCTTGTAAAATTAGACAAGCTAATCCCTTTTAATCAATATAAATCTCTTTTGACTGACAGACAGCAGTGTGAATGCATGTGTATTTGAATTGACGTTGTCCCTTATTTTGATGTCTTTGGCCTGTTTGTTGTATAATATGTTGATACTGTAATTTTTGTGTGCTTTAATTGATTTTATATGTATTTTATTGTTTCTATTGTTTTTATATATGATTTGTTGTTGATCTATTCTGTAATTTTCATGTGCTTTTATATGTATTGTAATCAGGGCTTTCTTGTAAAAGATGGCTTGCTCTCAGTGGCCCTTTCTGTTTAAATAAAGGTTATATAGAAACACCACACAGTGTATTGAAATGGGCAAATGACAGTACTGCACATAAATCACAGGTATAAACACAAGTAATTTCAAAGATACAAATTATGATTTGCTATTATATTAGCAAAGCCTTTTTTAATTTTAACACAAGCCAGTGAAAAAGCATTAAATCAAGCAATATCTCCAATTTACACCAATCACATAATCTTTGTGGATTGAAGATTACTTTTCTATCTAAAATAATTAGTTATTGATTCATTATTTCATTTCATAATATTACAAGTTAAGAACAATGAGTAAACTATTCTTTAGAGTATGTTTCCCATATGCCTATTGTTTACAGCTGAGGAATTCAGTCCACATGTGAATGCAATTTGCTACAAATAAAATACATAAACATTTTTTTCTCCTAAATCCAATGATAAATTACCTCCCTTCAGAGAAACATTATATACTGTACATTTTCTCAAGTGAAGCTGCTTCAGTTGAAGATATAAGGTCAGTAAAGTTGAACTTAACATATTGTCCTTCGGAACATCAGCAACAAGCTGTGAGCAGACATACAATTCCCTGATAATATGATACAAAGCAACTTGAAGGTTGTTTTTAGAAATGAAATTTTCTGTTTGCACTAGTGTCATTTTCAAATGTATTGAAACGCATTAGCTTGTAGTTACCATTTGTTTGTATGGTAAGCACAGAATCACTTGGGCTGTTAATTCATACTCTATAAATTCTTTGTTGTTGTTATCCAAGTCTATGTTACTATACAAATTTATACAATTTTTGAGAAACTATTTTTATGCATTTGTGCTGCATTAATAACATAGAATCATACTTTTAAAAGACTTCTCAATACACAGTTCTCCTCAGGGGGAAAAACTTTCAAAAAGCACAGATGATTATGGAGAACTGACAAAACAAGAGTCTTGTTCACATAGCTGCTATATTATTAACAACCCATATTATTATCACCCTGTTCCATAAGGGAATGAAAATACAGTATGTGAAAAACTCATCAGTTGATGAGATCAGTTACCACACAATGAGATGAGTGTTCATCTTTTCCTGCTGAGTGTCTTTCCATCCTGGAGCCGCATAATTCCGAGAGAAAAAATGAATAGTTGTGAGCTTGGGTCACTCTCTCACAATGTTTTGCATACCCCATGATGAGACACTGGCACCAGTGTATGAGCATTCGGCCCAGGGTGGCAGCTGTGTGTGACGGCTATCAGCTTTGCTTATTCACACGCGTGCACATATGCAAAAACACACACACTCAAACACAGCAGGATCAGAGACAGCCATATATGGTTTTGATCCTGATCCCACTCATTTGAATACTGCTCCATGTGACATTGTGTGAAGGGTTGTTTTAGTCATTCACAGAAAGCACGATCACAGTCAGAGATGGATGCTTTTGTGTGTGTGTGTGTGCGTGTGTGTGTGTATACCATTGGATTTGGCCAAATAATTTGTGCCCAAATAAAGCAGAGATGTCCTCATAACTTAAGGTGCAGGCACACAGACTCTAGCGAGGATGTATCTAGATGCACCAGACCACTGAATGCTGTGGCGGGTAGGTGACGTGGTAGGTGACGTACTATGATTTGGGCGGTGCTTGGTTCTTGCTCTGCCATTTTCAACATGGTAGTAAACTAAAAACAGTAGACTAAAGTATGTTTCTGAAAAGATTTGAAGCATAAAATAGGCAATGAAGTCGCAGAATTTTGATTCATATGTGATCTGAGTTCCATGAGCCAGATGCGTTACGCTAGATGGATCTCATTTTCATAAAGTTGAAGTCGAGTCGTGATTATGCAAACCAGATACGGCGGTTGGTCCGTCAACTCACCGTGCCGCATCCATCATGCACCGTGCAGCCAGATTTGCTGCTCTCCATAGAAAATGAATGGAATCCATCGACTTGACATCCGTCAACGGATTTGGTGTGTCTGCACCCTAAGGATGGGTTATGTGTCTGTGTCTGTGTTTGTGTCTGTGAACGTAGGTAATGTCCAGTTAAAGCAGGGATGTTTTGGGACTACAAAAGGGATGCAGAACTGTTTTATCTTAATTCAATTCTGAATAGCCACCTTTTTTCCTAAAAGTATGAGGATTGGTCAGGTACTTCTTATTTGTCTCCAAGACAAGGGAAACGTGGGTCCTCACATCCCTGTATAATACTGATTTGTGGAAAATGTCCTCATAAACCACCCATACCCATTTGTGTGTATGAGTGCTATAGTTTAGTTTAACAAGTACAGCTGTAAGTGTATTTTTACTTTACCTTTCTCATTAATATACAGGTGTTCTTTGCTTTAGTCATTAGTCACCTCACCCTCCACTACACCAGTCTGACTGATTGGATAACCAGAGAAGAAGAAATGGAAACAATATTCAAAGAGGGCGAAAAGCAAACTGTGTCACACCGACATCTGTTCCAATTACCTTCTTTCAGTTTGGGTATACCTCTCCCTGCTATGTTTTCCCGTGTTTTACAGTTCACTGCCGCATGCTGTGGCTCACATGTCTCGTGGTTTCATGTCTCAAAGTGTTTAATAAAGACGGTAAAAAAAAAGAAATAAAAGCTCCCTGCCGTTAATTTCTAAACGTCTGCATAACCTCAAGTCCCTGCTTGAGTCCCAAACCATCGCCCCTGGAATTGGCATTAATTGCTTCAGAGAGGAAAGTAATTATCTCAGGTAATTATTACTCTGGGTAGAGTGAGAAACTAGACAAGCCTTCTCTGTCGGTTCCCTACGGAGAGAAGTAAAGAGAATTCTGCCTTTAACGTGTTTTAATTGGAGGGGCTGGGCCCTCAAAGCTATAAGCTCTCATGGCTCTAGGGTTTATAGCACACACACATGCACCCATGAGGACACACACACACAATGACAGAGACACCTTTGCTTTCACATTCATACATTTTGCACTCAGCCGTTTAGGCCATACCACAATTGAAATGAACAAATGAAAATGACTTTCATGTCCACATTTACAATAAGCGGTCTGAATGAAAAGATCACATAGGATTCCATGCACAATTAGTATTTGTCCTTGACAAAACCTAATCACCATTCAGGGTGTAATTATGAATTTGTCGCTGTCCTCTTGAGACACTTGAACAAAAATGCACGGGACCACCGATTAATGTTGCTGTTAAGGGCTTTTTAATCCAGCAAGATAATGTCCTTAACCATCAAACAAATAAAGTAACTACAGGTAGTGAGTGAACTTAGAAACTATGAAAAAGGAACAAGGTTGTGTAATGATGCCTCTGGAGACGTGCCCACACTACCTGCTGTTCCGCAAACATGCCAGTCAGGCACCAGGTGGTCAGTACCCTGCTAAGCCTTCACATCAGCACATACACACACACACACACATAATTGCACAAAAACACATGCACATGCACACATACAAAATGTGTTATTTAAATGTAGTTAAAGACAAGGTAAGAGTTGAAGAGAGAAGAAGGTCCGCGTCCTTGTCATCTAGACCTCCTGGGTTACACAAGCATGTGCCATGGAGAGCAGAGCTGTCATTTTTGTTTCCTATATGTGCTTTCTTGTAATATCAAATTGTGATTTCAAAACAAATTAACACAAATATGTGGGGTCAAATCAAGATAATAGAAGTCTGTCTCAGCAAAAGATTTATTGCTTGGTGATTTGACAAGTGAAATCACCTGAATTTGAACTGACTGGACAGGTGGTCTCACTGCACTATCTGCACAGAGCAGGGCTGATTGAAACTGGTGGGGAAATGAACAGCTGTTTTATAACTGATCCCACTTGTGATATCAAGAACACTAGCCTATCTCCATTCTACAAGGAAATACCTTTGTGCTTATTTTTATGGAACAATGCTCTCATATCTTCAGACTGCAAATGAACCTTCGAACAGAGGGACTAAAGGTGCCTATGTGATTGCTGTGTAAAGCAGACATATTTCAAAACATACCAGTTTTTGTCAAAACTTTTTTTTTTTTCCAGACCATCTGTCATTTTTCTTCTGTGTGTGTGCACTCACATCTTTCAATTGGCCTTGTATGTAATCACAACGCCTCTAAAATTCACTTCGAGTTCAGTCTGAACACCTCTTAAAAGAACTTAGGGAGAGTGTTCTCCGCAAGACATTCTCTGATTTGCTAATCATTCAAAGACTTAGCTGCAGCTCTACAGTTGAAAGCCTGTTGATCAGTGAAGCACACGGTGTACACTTTGATTGGAATGAAAACCTGCAGACTCTTGGCCCTCTGTGGAAATTCCCGGGCTCGAGGATGTGCTCTCAGATTGAATGAAGACATCATTGTAATGGTGGGGAAAATCAACCTAATAGTGCATCAATTAACATAAAGATAAGTCCTTTGTAAACTTTAAAGGAGCCCAATGAATCAACTGAATAAAACCATGTCAAATCATGTAAGGAACTCTCCTTACATGGATTTCAAGGAGAAGAGTTATGCCTCTGAGCATCGAAATGGCCCCTTCCCAGCCAGGTTCCTGGCTGTTGAAAAGGAAATCAGAAAATTATTCCACAAATGCCTTCAATAATATATATTTTTGAATAAACTGATATCCACTTTTCAGTTTTTGTCATTAAAAATTCACAATCTTATCCATTTAGTTGCAAGTCGACAAAGTCACATGAGAGATTGTGTTAATCCAACACGTCCTCATACCGAAATGACAGAATAGGTCTACTTCCAATGACTCCCAAAAGGGCATATATAAGTGTTTTTAGGGCCCTCTATAGGACGACCCATAGGAGCATATAGGGGCATAATGTTAATATGTTGCTTTCCAAAACCGTTACAAAGCACTGTTAAAAAAATAATGTTTTATGACGTGACAATGCCATGGTTAAGGTATGGTTAGGTATAGATACAAAAATATATTATACATAATATATCGATGTCATCTGAAGTGCGTCACTTCCCCGGGTCATAATTACTATGGCCTCTAGATGATGTAAACGTAACTATAGGCCATTTTTGCCGGCTGAATTTTAGACCTATACTCTCATTTTTCTTGTGAGGATGACCTGGTTGCATCAGTCTGGTTGTGTTTGATCAAAGAATCTCAGTTTAATTATCCTCTGTGTCATGGTGCCTCAGTCGGCGAAGCCCTTTTTGTTGTTTCTTTCAATTTAAATGTAAAGGGAAGAGACACACACACACACACACACACAAACACACAAAACCCTTGTTTTTGTGGTTAATTTTTGGGGTTACTGGATTACCTTCCTTTGCAGGATTATGAGAAACAACATCCTCCCTTTGTTATTAATTGATGATACAGTAGGGAACTCCCCATCAGCTACTGAGCATACACTAGTCATAAGATGCAGAATATTGACACATAATAATAATGACTCTGTGAAACACACACACACACAATATGCACTCAGGTTACTTTCTATTTACATTCACTGAAAAAGTGAAGGCTATTATAATGGCAAATGTATTTTAAATGGCTTGACCTTTCACCTCTCTCTCTGTTGTTATGCATATTGGGAAAAGTACTGTGGCCAACTGAGTTCTTCTGCACTCTAGGTACAGACACCGTGTGGGGCCTTAGAAACAGGAAGTTGCGGTCAAGAAAAGACAGAAGCAGGTTGTTGACTTTAGCAGTACACTAGTGACCTTTGTATGACAGCCCCTCCCTTACATGCTTACTTACTGTGTATAAAAAAATTGAATCAGAGAGCATCTCTTTGCTCTTTTGCCATGGAGACCACTGATCTCTGTATGCTTGAGCCCATTTGCAAATGCTTTGAATAAACCTACAGAAAGACAGATCCTTGTCATTGTTCTTTATTATACAGATTTCCACCACACTATCCAATTTCTGCCCCCTTTGTACACAGTGTGAATCTCTATACGCAAGTCATGCTTCACAAATGTAGGAGTGAATTAAAAGGGCGGGATGAAAGATAAATTTAAATTATTATTAGTTTTATCTCAAGTGTAATAATGCATTCAGGGCCAAGCGGAGGATGGCAGAGGGAAAATTATGAGCATCTGCTAGAGAGACCCATATACAAAAACAGAAGCCCTGAAGCCTGTAAAAGCACATCACACACTTATATACACACTTGAAGGATTTAATGGGTATGTCAAAATAAAAATCCACGCCGAGACAGAAAAGTCGTATCTTTAGTAAGTCACCCTAACTGTTGAATGATGAAAAGAAAATTTCATATAGTCAAGTACCATCCTGCAAACTAGGCAAAAGACCATCTTGGTTTATTTTTATTCATCAATCTGCTTGTGTGAGGGTTTGAGTGTTGGTGTCGACTCACAGGCGGTATGCTATTTTTAAATTAGTTTAATCACCCAGCGCTGCAGAACCTCAGGCATGCATCACAATGTCTCATCTACATATTGTTCTGGCTATAAATTAATTTCAATGCCTCAACCATTATCTGATATAACTTCGACTTTAACACACATAATAATAATAGGCATGCACATGAGCTCTCTGACATGCATGCTGATGCACATGTAAACAAGCATGCATACAAAAGATTCATAGAAAGATAGGAACAAAAAAAAGCAAATATGTTGACATACTTTATGTCTTTGTCTCTGTGTGCGCATACAGCATGCTTATACTCACTCACGCACAGACAAAAGTCAGAACATCAGATAGAGTCAGGCAGGGATGGTGCTATAAATTACAAAATGCAACTCCTGCTTATCTCAACATTGATTAAAAGGGAAAACTGGCCCTGAATACCATCTAGCACCCAAAATGGTTAGAAATGAATAAATCATAGGTCTTATCCCAAACAGCAGAAGGAGAAAATGAGCAATATCCTAGAAAGCTTTAATTTTTTTTTTTTTTTTTCCCCAGCGTAAATATGAAGGGTTGTTTAGTGAATTCTAAGCAGATGCTTACCTGATTGGAATTTGATGCACAGCAGCAAAGGTGAAGTTATGGGGAATCCAGTGAGAGGAGCCTGTATTAAGATACAGCCTTTAATTCTACCAGGAAGAGTAATTTGAAAATACTGTACACAGTATGTTTCAATGAATTGGTTTTGTAATTTGGCACATATTGGACAATCAAAGCCCATATGAAAGAGAGTAGCTTATGCAACCGATTAACAATAAGTGAAGATGTACTTGAAGGATTGATATTATAGATGTGTCCCAGTACATTGTAATAGCAGGCTGCATATATTGAAGTAGGCTAGTTGAAACAGTTAATCAGCTAGGAATATAGATTGGTTTATTTTTATCTCACTCATTTGCAGGCATGAATTGGACAAATGGCTCTTTCTGTTTCTCGAAATGATGGAATGAATCGCCCTATTTAAAATGTAGGTTATAGCCATTGCTCTATTTAATGAATCCAAGAAAAAAATGTAAATGCATGTATTCAACCTAGACCAAGCTGAGAAGTTGTTTTTTTTTTTTTTTCCCTTCCTCATGTTTCCTCCTCATCCCCCTCAGAAAGAGCAGAGCTTTACCTTTTGAAATCTGAAGAGCTGGAATAAACAAGCACATCACACAGCTTCACACTGGCTTTATTTGATTCTCAGTTGTATTAGTTGTGCAAGACATATAATCTTTTTGCACTGCTGGTCTCTTATCTCTCTTGTCTGTACAATGAGCATGACCAACAAAGAGGAGCGATAGAATAAGGTGAAAAAAAAGAAGAGGTGCAACAGTAAGAGTCCTTCTGTAAAGATTATGGTGAGCCAAAAAAGACAAAATGATGAAGGATCAATTTGGGGGGTAATCATGTTTGAAATTTAGCCAAGCTTGATCTTATTGGAAAGGTTTCAACATCAACAAATCCCAGATAAGACAATTGATCCAGTCACATTTTCTAAGCACAAAATATTCTCAGTGACAGATGGTACAGGATGATGACCGCAAAGCATTTCTGGAAAAAGACAACTACTGTTGGATAGAAATATATATCATATGTCTCTGTGTGCATAGGTCTATATGAATTTTCAGGGGACAACCTAAATAATTCATTTATTATCTTTCAGTGGAGTTCAATATTTAATTAGTATGTTATTTCATCCATTGTTACTCCTCCAACTCACAATGGTCATTTAGCACTGACTTGTGTTCCTACTGCCTAGTTTCTCAAATTCACTGCTTGCCGCCAGCAGCATTCTTTACCATGTATTCCTGCTGTAATCCGAAAAGGCAGAAATTCAGGCTAAAGTGGCTCTGGCAGAATTAATCCAATGCTGTCATCATTTCTTGAATGTAACTGATCACATTTTTATTCATGTAAGGTTAAATAAGTGAGATCACCAATGTGTCAGATGTTGTAGACACCTTTAGCATTTTGTCCGCACAAATACAACATAACACCTTTAATTTTTTAGGATCGTCAGTGCCAGACTCCACTCCATAGGATACAGAGGTAGCAATTTCCTTCCATCACCAGAATATGATCCAGCACGATTGTTCCTATTGCCTTCTGCAGCTGCTGGAGGTTCTGCAATCCATTCTCTGTGGCAACCCATCCATTTCTCATCTGGTCAAAACTCGTCCTCCTCTCCCCTCCATTGGGAATGTAATGTCTTTGAGTCAAGACTGAAGTCCTCCATTTAATTTTTAACTTTTTTAAAAAACTTTTTTTGAAGAGTTTGTCATTGTCAGAGAAGACATTGGTTTGCACTTCAGGAGAGAGCCTTAACAGTAATAAAAAATTCAGTTTGAGGAACATTGAGATCTAAATCTAAAACAAGGCTGATCTTCAGCTGTACCTCTAAAGACTAATCAACCGATACTGCTATGATGTTTAAGTGTGTTATTGTAAGTGCGTTACAATAGAAATCATAAATGTCTTAAAAGAAGTACAAACAGAAACCAAAAACAATAATCAGCAAAGTGATGCTGCCAACTCTAAACTTGGTAACAACCACATGCTTTACACTACTGGCAGCCTCAGCAGGTAAGGGGCGTATTTCAATTCAGGATTTTTTATGCTTGTATTAATCAAGTGTTTCTGACAACGGGCATGTCAGTCAAGTCAATTTTATTTATATAGCACCAAATCACAACAGAAGTTATCTCAGGGCACTTTTCACATAGAACAGGTCTAGACAGTACTATTTTTTTTAAAGGAAAAACTCCCCTTTAATGGGAAGAAACCTCAGGCTCTAGGTGGGAGCCATCTGCATTGACCAGTTGGATTGAGATAGAAAGAGGGAGGGGGAGAGAGGAGAGAGAGACACAGAGAAGCACAGCAACAACAATAATAACAATAATAACCATTATAATATAGTATAGAAATATGACTAATAATAGTAGTAGTAGCAGTGGGCGTCAAGCTGGACCAAGGGGACAGCCGGCGGTCCGCAGCCAAGTGCAGCAGGCAGTCTGCAACCAAAAGTCACCTGTGAGACGAAAGCACAAAACTCTTTGTGCATTGAATAACTTAAGTGGTTTACAATGCCATCCGTCCTATAGAGAGCACTTGGAAATAGACCTATTCTTTTATTTTGGTTTGAGTACATGTTGGATGCAACACACTCTCTGAGACATGCATTTCAATTAGAATGTAAGGCTACAGAACTTAATAGCATGAGCAAATGGAATATGATAAAAAAAATAAAAAAAATAAAAACAGAGGTTAACATTTGCTGATTGTTGTCTTCAGAAGATATACAGTATGTCATTGGTGTTTGTAACATTTAATAATTATAGAAAAAGGGACAAGCTGAAGAGGGTTTTTTTTGTTTGCAGAAACTTGGTGCTTTACAGTGTTTTTTGCTGTTTTTTTCTTACTAATGACTAATGACTAATGACTGAAGATTGGGTTGCATATTTCAGGTCTTGTTTGTTTCACTGTTGTTTGTGGACAAGCAGAAAGTTTGGGTTGTGTAGTTTTTAAACTAAGTAATGCATGTTAATTGCATGTGATGTTTCAGATGGATGTTCCTGGAAATTTCTCCACATTTCAAAGCTATTACTTCTTCTGGACAAGAAAATCAATCCCGCTGGGAATTAGGAATTTAGATTTTTATCAGCAACAGGCAGAGGAAACCCACGTGGGTACAAACGGAGCTATTTAAGACTGTCTAGTGGCTAAGAAGCTGTAATTGGGTAGAGACAATCCAGTCTGGGCTGAATTCAATTTGAACACAATGCCCTCTGTTTTGGCATCATTACAAACATCTCACATAGAATAATGAAGGAGAGTGCAGTGCTAATTCAGGATGAGTGTCAGGCTAACAATCCTAAAAGAAAATTTCCATGTTATCATTAATTATGAAACAAGAGCACTCAGGTAGGATGACGGGGTAAAAAGTCTGGGATTTGAGAGATAATGCCAGACTGCACTCAAACATTTAATAGCTGACCTTACTTTTCTCACAGTGTATCTATCTGGGACTGAGATGCTTTGATACCGATTGATTAGGGGATATATTACATTTCTCAGGAAACTGAAAAATCCCTTATAAGGCAAGTCCACATACAGGCTACAGAATAGCACAAACAGCAAATGTATATATACTATATGAGAAAAAGAAAATGCTCAGTAGAAGTCCGTTCGTGATTAATTCAAAGGACCCGATGTATTACATGTTTTTAGTAACACATGTTGTATAATTATCGTAATTACAGGTATCCACATTTCACATAACATCTCTAATTAAAACCTGGTAACCTTTTATCAATAAACTGTGTCAGCAGATAGTGTCTAGTTCTCTGATCAGAGAAGTCGAGACTGGATGATGAGCCATAAGTGCTCCAGTCAGCTAAAACATCCTGAGGCTCTCTTTGAGCTGATCAGCTAGTTTATCTGTTGACCTCTATGGATGTGTGTGCATGGATTTGTGTGTATGTGTGTGTGTGTGTGTGTCTGAGAGAGAGCATGTGTATGTATGAAAGACTGTGTAATTTGTAGAGAGGCTGAAATCTGATGTCTTAATTGTAAATGAGTAATACAAATTGTATTTAATTTGTAGGTCACTAATTAAAACTGTAATTGTAATTTAAAATAAATATTTCTTATTATTCAATATAAATGTAATCTCAAATACAGGGCTGTAAAGTTTTGAATCACAGTGACTTTAATTAATTTGCTTTGGGTTGAAGCAAAATGAATTTAATGGGATTCCAATGAAAAATTCCATTTGGTATTCTGAATATTGCTCCAAAAATTCGTTATATCTTAATGTCCTTTAAATTGGTCATTAAGGAGGATTCAGGTGTGATGCTTGAATGTTGAAAAACTGTACGTTCAGGATAAAACTGCATTCTTTAATTATGAACCTTCACTCAGGTTTGAGAGGAAAAGCGCCCCAAACCATACCCATTTGTGCTCCAAATCTGCAACATCTCTGGTCTCCCTTTGCTCCCTTAAAATTAAAAGACTTTTCATGCCAACAAGCAAAACATTTTTAGGGAAAGACTTTTCAGCCAAAGGGAGGCTGGGTAGCAAAGTTCTGAGAGCCAATTACAAAACTCAAACTCTGAGCCAAATAGGTTTGATATCCTGTGCTCAGGAGCATTGGGTTGTATATTTACCAATCACTGCACTGCTTGTTTTGTTGAATGTGCTGTCAGAATCCACAAGCTACGATTGGGCAGAGCCTAATGATCTTCAGTAGTCCCAGTTCATTTTGGTTTGAAGTGATACATGGAAATTATTGCAGTGTTTACTTGTACAAATTTAGTAAACCTCTCTTCCGCTCTCCTATCAATTTACACCAAGCCAGCTTAGCTCGGGCTACCTCAACCATGGCTGGGAAAGTACCACACAATGGAGTCAATCCTGCACAAAAAGACAGCTGGGAACTGCTGCACACCACACGCACACAAGCTCAGCATACTCAATATGGAAGGGCTGGGCTGGTGCTGTAAATTACAGAATGCAATTAAGTCTACACACAAACATACCTAAACATGCATGGACACTGTAGTGTACACATGCACATACAGATACAGTACATAAACACACACTTGATTGCTTGTCAAGGTACTGTATAGGTACATATTCATTTTTATAGACACATAGGTAATTCATGTATTATGCATCACTATTATGTCTGTAGCCCTTATTGTTAAGTTAAATCTAATTGGATTCTGCCACTACCCATAAGATGTCTGAAAAACAATCTATACAAGTGATCACTTTCTCTAGGTTTTTCTTTTTTCTCATTTGTCTAATTAAGTCTGTTCATGTCTGCCAAAGTCTTAATATGCAAATTGTATGTGTACAAACTTTACACATGTGACTTGTATACATGAACATGCTTATCACTCCCAAATGCTAAATGAAAGTTTTTTTTCAAGTGTAGATATTAAGATTCTGAGCTGTATGATCTTGACTATAATTCCATGCCATATTTTAGTGCTGCTAATTTCACTAAAAAGAGCTCTGTCAGGGCTTATCATAAAGGTTCATTTTACACCACACCACATGGGGGGGTAAAACTTAAGGGCTTGCTTAATAGCATGTAACCCTATTAAAATTTGAACAGAAACAACTTGTACTTCTTAAAACTCCACTAAAGGGACAACAAGATAATTCTTCTGATAGATTTTGTCTGTCTATTCATTTTGATTGGCCAAATCAGTGTTTCTCATTATCTGCAGGGAGAGTCCACATGTGTGCAGATTAAAGATGGCTAGTTGTGAGGGTGGCAACAAAAAGAGGGTTCTACTCAGCTTCTGTCACAAGCTGTGCAGCTGTGGGAGGTGGTGGGGTCTCAGCTAGAATCTCCAGAAAACAGGGTGTAGAAGTCACTGGGGGACTGATTGTGCTGCCTTGCTTGGCCTGGTCTTTGGTAGTGCCTCTAACAGGCTGGGACGGCAGCCAGGTGCGTGAACTGATGAGCTGCCAGGCAGGGCTCTGGTGACTCCTCCTTCCATTTGTGTGTCACTCTCTTCTTTGTTTACTTGCTCACCAGCCATGGAGCTGCGATGTTGGAGCACAGATTACAGTTGTATTCAAGTATCCTAGTTTTAACTCGGTTCTAACTTAGTAAAGCTCATTGTTACTCTGAAAATCACTTAACTTACTTTTACACTAAACAGGTTACTTTGATATTTCATCTTGCTCCTTTCAGTTTTGTTTTGGTACATATGTGAATAAAACTCAGCAGTACTTTCACCACTGGTGTCATCATTTCTTTCTTCTAAATTAAAATTGATGTACTGCTCAGTCAAACCACACATTGGGTGTCTGAATTGAGTTTTTTGCTGACAGACTGTTTGTTGTGCTGGTGGCTCACCATGTGTGGGCTGGAAGATTCAGTTTATCGCTTTATAAATGGCATCAGGGAGGTTCGATTAATGGGTACTTCAGTTCCATGTAATCTCCATACTGGACTATGGCATGTGATACTTCCATATAACCTAAAATGCATCTTTAAATTTCAGAGGCATGCTAACATGCCACTAATCTAATCTGAATTTGAACCGGTTTCAGTTGCACTTAATAAGAGAATTCAAAGTGTTTGCCACTGCATTACTGTTTATGGCTGTGTTAATATGTTACAGTAGTAGCTAACAGATACCCATTTCAAGACCAATGCAGTGATACAGAACGAAATAACATTTTATGGCAGTCTGAATGTCTCAGTGTGAGGCATCCAATGACTGTGACCATTTTTCCCACAAGATTTAACAACAGTCTGCTCAGCTTTAATATGGAAGGGTGAGCACTGGCTTCTGTAATAACTATAAGATTACTAGTTACAATAGAATTGTTATAGGAATACTATGACTTTAGAGTAGAAAGTAGTGGTGACTTTTTGTTGTAGTCAATGCTGACCTGGGTTTTGTGTGAATAGAGGAACCAAACGCGTGACAGGAATCTGGTACAAATGGATTAAATGCGTGTTAAAAATTATGTTCAGTATCATGCCTCAAACTGGACTTGTATATGTGAAAGTGGTATTAAAGAGGCACAGATGTCATCCTGTAGTAGTGCCGTACAAGATGAGGACATGTCACTTTGGCACTACAGTTATTACACTACAGTAATTTTGAAGATATGAGCCACGGGATTTCAAAGTCTATTAAGCTATAAAAGCCCCACTTGTGGAAGAAGTAAGTGGAATATTATGTCAATCCTAGTTTTTTTTTTCCTTAGGCGGGCCTCAATAACTGCAGTCTGAGATGTCACACGTCTATTTTTTACAACACAGAAGGTGGTTTTGATTTCTATTGGTGTTTTCAGAAAGCATTAAGCAAAACCTTGAATTTAGGTTGTTTTTTGTTTTTTTGTTTTTTAACAATGTGTTATGCATTAACGTTTGTTAAATCTGCCATTATAAGAGAACACCAAAAAAAGGAATTATGGATCTAAGTTTGCCATACCTTCAAGAATTTAATAGTACCTTTATGAGTAGGATTCAAATTTATTATCAGGAGTTGAGTGCTATCCAGTGGCTTTATTCTCATATTTGCAGTTTGTTTTATTAATGTATCTGTGTGTAATTGTCATTGTCAAAATACTGTCATTCTCAACAGTGCAGTGCAGACAAAGTAATTGCATGTTAAAGCCTGAACAATGCAGAACCTAAATTAGCCACTGCTTTCACTCCACCCACCTTTGAGATTTCCATCATAATAACTGTAAAGGTTTATGAGGCAGTGTGAACATATGTGTGTGTGCGTATGTGCGTGTGCGTGTGTACGTTTGCTCCCAGATGACCACTAAACAAAACAGAGAGCTGCAAAAGTCGAAAGATTTACAGCCGAGGCATGGGCTTTCAGGAGACATGAGTCACACAGGAACATTAAATATTGCAGTATCTCTTCAATGCGCGTGCCTCTGTCTGGATTTGTCTGACTTTGTGCATGTGGGTGCATGCATACTTGCTCCTGTCCTCCCGAGCATGACAGAGAATGCTTGTACACATGCACAAGTGTCCGTTTCAGTCTGTGTGAATGTGTGTGGATATCTCTTAATAGGGATATCATCCCCTCTTTCTTCCTTTACCCTTAATGGGTTCTTGGCTGACTCACAGCCTCTTGTCATTAGCCAGTGACCACAGCAGCCACAGTGTTGTTCTGATCTGTTCTGCTCAACAGAGGGACTGGGAAGCGGCGAGAGGGGTTCAGCAGCAAAGAGGAGAATGGATGAGAAAGACAAAAAGGGGTTGGAGATGGTGAAGAGAGGGGTGATAGATGAGGGAGACTTGATTTAGGAGTGGTGGGGACAGGTGATCGCTGAGAGCCACAGTGTGAAATGGGGCGAAGAGTGTAAGAATAGGTGAGGAGAGATGAATGGGTGCCATATGGGTGGAATAGGTGGATATTGATAATAAACTGCATAAGATGAAAGAGTACTGGTGAAGAAAATATGGATAACAGAATGGGGCTGAAAGCATGTGAGGAAAGATCAACCCCCCCTCTAAAGGACAACACTGATATATGAATACACCATTATATTATTAGAACCTCTTCATCACTCTCCTCTGTCTCTGTCTCTTCTCCTTTGTCTCAATTCTCATTTTAGACTATTATCTCCTATTCCTTTCTCTCTTCTCCTTTTCCTTACTCTCGAGTTTTCTATCAGTCTGTTTCCATCAGTCTAACAGTATATTGCAGGGCAGTGTATTATGGCTGCCATTATCTGTGTTACAGTAACTGCCTTTCCATTGATAACAGTAATCAATTACATTTCTGTTCACTGTGCCATTAAGCACTGAAGCACACATTACTTTCAATAACACACTCTTCCGACCTCTGCACTTTTTTAGTCTCCAGTTCAAACCTCTCTACCATCTCATTATTCTCTTTGAATCTCATTTCTTTGTTTCTTTCATCCATCCTGGGGTATGACGATCCCATCTATTTTTGGATTCCAGTCCCTAAAGCTCAGCCATGTAACAAACAGCATGCAGTATGATTGTTTTTGATGACTTTCTGCTGGTATTTTACAGTTTATAACCTTGCTCTAGTGTGTACACTATTTGTGTAGATTTCAAATGCATCTCTATCTTGTTCCGCAATAACCTGTAACAGGTAAAAATACATATAAATACATGAATGTTTACCTGAATCGGAAAAACTGGCTTTTTCGATAATATGGTTGCAGCCTTTTTTAGAAGTCTGTCATAAAGTACTCGCTAAGAAATTGCAAAAGTGAAGGCTGCAGAGAGCCTTTCCAATATTATTTTTGCTTTACATATCTATACAGTTCTTGTAGTGTCTATTTTGTTTGGTTTTGTATCAATGTCCCTGTGTTATGTGTTGTCACAGCAATGAAGGGTTGAATTCTCCTATTCTGTTTGTTATATTACTACATTTGATTGACATTGACAATATTTTGCCATTGCCTTTGCATCAAGAAACCCACTTCAAGCCAAAAACATAATAACTTTTGGATAATAGCTGTTATTGTAGTGGGAACACAGATCATCTCTTTATTCAAAGATATATATATTTAACTGCAGTGATTTGTTTTATAGTAAATGCCAAAATGTCCTCCTGGCACACCAATGATGTTATGAAACTCAATTCTGCTCACAGCTGAGGTTTAAAACGTCATTTGTGAGCTTACTACTGTATAAGAAAATCCTTATTTGATTTCACACTACACAGGCTATATGCAGCCTAGCAAGCCACAAGAAAAAAAAAATGCACTTATTGCATCTTCCTCAGAGTCTTGTATGCAATTTCCACTCTCTCTAACCAGCAGGATAAAAACCCCATCCCCCAAACTATTTTCCAACTACAGGTACTCATGCTAAAGCAAACACGGCAATAGGTATCTGACAGGGTTAGCAGCTTGACAACATGTTCGATTGACATTACTGTTACGGGGATCGAAAGTGACTGAGAGTTGTGAGCACCTGAAATAAAAAATACTGGAACACAGATTGGTTTTACCCTTTATAGTCATTGGTGAAAGGTGATCCACACAGCATCTTCTCTTGTTTGAAATTGGCCTAAATGTGTGATTTTCAAACAAACTTCAACATATCTGATAGACAAAAGACAGTCTGAGCATTCTGTGATCAAGACATAAAATCAGATTTGAGCAAACTAAGAACATTTTCAAAAATAGATGGTATTCCACCTGCTTGGATATTAATAGGCCTCATATTTCTTTGAAATTACTGTTAGGCACTTAGAGGTAAATGAGCATAACAAGACATCAGGTTTTTGTAAAGTGAGATGCTAGATTTAGCATCAGAGGCATTCCAGCTATGATACACTTCCCTGAAGAGGAGTAAAGGTACAGCAACCTCTAATTTCATGCTGATTCGTAATGACCCATGGCTTGATTTGCCTTTGCCTGCTGGGTCACACATTGCAAGCCTCACGAATAATGACACTCCAAACGAAGGCTAATGACTAGGCAATAATAAACAAGGCAGAGAGTTTTGGTTTGTTAATAAAGCTCCTGGGTGTTAGATTGGAAAATTCATGACTTTGTCAACTCCTCGTGGTATTATCCAAAAAGACCCTGCGGCAGACTGCGATGCATGCCTCTTAACGTCAGCTTATTAATCCATACTATCCTCAAAAAGAATACATGAATAATTTCTCAGCATCTTTTTGATATGTGATTTTGTCCTTTCACCTAAATTCTGAATTGTATTTTGTGGGAGGGTTTGGAGGGCACTGTTCCACATCTTCTTGGGCACTGCGGCAAAGCTACCAGAAAGGTCATTTTCATTCTTGTGCTGTGTTAAAGCAGCAGCTGGTCCTCACTGAAGAAATTTTGGTGTTTTTCTCTGTGTCTGTGTGCACAAATATTTCTGTGTTTGTGTGTGTGTGTGTGTGCGTGTGTGTGTGTGTGTGTGTGTGTTAATAGTACAGGGAGGACCTGTAAAGTCAGTGAGCCTGATGACCAGAAAGTTTGTCAGCACCTAGGAGCCCTTTAAGCCCATCATCATGTGGACCTCTGTCATAAACTGAAGGTTTATTGCATATTTGGGTCTAAACGTGCTCACCGACACTTCAGTCTTAAAAAAACAACAGAAGCAATTTGATGGGACAGTAAAGTTGAAGGATCAAGCAAGGAGATTACTTGTACATCAAAGGTTGTAGCCTTAAACTGTGTGGTAGTGTGTTGTAATAACATGTTGGTACAGTTACACTGTTTCTGAATTTCTTATCTGATGATCAGCTATCGGAATGTGCAAGATCACACAAGCTTATAAAACCATGTCCCAACCTTTCTAAAACTACTCACTCTCATTGTTTAGTTAAAAACTAACAAGCATCTCAAAAATGCATACTTCGTGGCCACAAAGAAAAATGTATTTATTTTAAGCTTGAACCACATGGATCATTTTACTTTATCAAATGGATTTTGAAAGGGCTCTTCTGAGCAAAGAGTTGATTTTGTATTTGTATCTGGAGACTAAATCCCGTAGTCATGGTAGTGGTTGCGGTTAGAGTTAGACAAAAAAACACAAGTTGCTTTATGTGGCTGACAGTTGTTTTTGGTGTTGTTTTGCAGTCAAATGTCACATGAACACTATTATAAAATATGCAACTGAGAGAAACAATAAATTCAACTTCTTGTAAACTCCAGCAGCACTGGAGGAAGGCAGAAAAGGCAACACAGCATGAGCCACTACATGTAAGTACCATATTTGTTTCTGTTTTGTGAAAAATGCAAAGTGTGTCTTCAATCACAGATAATGATGTGTTGTATTTGGACAGCAGTCATATACAAAAAGTAATATGTTATCTATACCAGACACTAGCTGGCTCTGGTGTAATGGTAACACACTACACATTTCGACATCACCACTAGCCTCCTGCATTGTTGATGCATATCACATTGGATGCAGGCTCCTTTGTGTGTTTCTGCTCTCAAGTGAAGTTGTTACAGTACAACATTTATTTTTCTTTTTTCAAATCTTGCAGGCTTTTTTTCATTCATATAATACTGTGCAAAGGTTTTAGGCATTAAAAGTAAAGTGAGGGTGCTTTCAAAAATAATGCCATGAATAGTTTTATTTATGAAATAACTTCATGCAAAGAACAGTAAACAGAAGAAACTTAAATGAAATCAATATTTGGTGTGACCATACTTTGCATTTAAAACTATTCCCCTTGTTACACTTGAACAGTTTTTCAAGGTACTTGGCAGGTAGGTTATTATAACAGCATCTTGGAGAACTTGTCACAGTTCTGTGGATTCAGGCTGTCTCAGTTGCTTCTGTCTCTTCATGCAATCCCAGACTGACTCCATGATGTTGAGATTAGGGCTCTGTGGGGCCATACCATCTGTGGCAGGACTTCTTGTTTTCCTTGTCCATGAAGATAGTTCTTTATGACCCTAGCTGTATGTTTGGGGTCGTTGTCATGCTGCAGAATAAATTTGGGACCGATAAGACGCCTCCCTGATGGTATTGCATTATGGATAAGAATCTAAACATCTGAAGTGCCTAAAACATTTGCACAGTACTGTATATATATAAGACTTGTTACTGTCATGGCACATGTTTCATAATGGCTATACAGTAGGACCAAGTCAAGGTAATGAGAGGAAAAGACCTTTTGCTTAGATCTTTTGCAGAAAGGATTTTGTAGAGTACTATTGACAGTGTCTTACAAAAAAGTTGTAACACAGGGTTTTAATTCTGTTCAAAGACATTTCTCACTGTACAATTGAAATTAGCAATGGCTTGAAACAATTCTTGACATATGCAAAATGTAACAAGAGAGCCAGAGAAGTGATTGGGAGATAATTGGGTGGTGAATCAATAAGCAGTGCTTTTGAATATATGATGACAATGTTGGTACTCGCATAACTATATAGTAGGCAAAGAAGCAGCAGCAGACAAAGTAAAAGACTGAAAAGGTTATGCTCATATTGTATTGGCTTTTTAGATTATTAAACATTAACCACAAACAGAATTAGGCACAGACATCTCAGATTAAGTAAATAAAGTCACCTACAGTGAGATAAAAGTTCCTGAAAATGAAGTTGTGTATTTTATTATCGTTGGATCTATAAATGATCCAAGGGCAGCCCCAGGCAAGTGCTTCCCATGTTTAAACATTGGCAAGAACTGTCATAACATCCCTGCAGCACCCCCAAAAGTTCAAAGCTGTTGCTTCTATAGTTTGTCATAAATGCAGCTCAGGAATTTGTCTTCTCTGCGCACAGTTCTTTGTGTTTGAGTTCTTTAAAAACAGTGCCAGTGGGGAGCCAGTCTAGCAAGGCTATTGCACAAGTAATTCCTGCCTGGCCTGCACAGGTTAATACCTATTGATGACAGGTGATCAGTTGTAAAGTTCATGACAAGAAATAAGGGGATATGCTGCCCACAAAAACCTATTCTTGCTTGTTGTTTTGCTTCAGTTCACTTCAATTTAAAATATATCTAATGGGGTCATGTGATGCAGAGACAAAGATGTCTGCCTAAATCGTGCACTCCGGTCACACTGTTAGATTAATCCTTAAAAGATTTTATCTCCGAGTCAAGTTTCTATACTTTTGATGGATTATTAGTCATAACAACCTGAAGATGTCTAAAACTGCCAAAAAAAAAAAAAACCCAAAAACAATCAAAGAACAAAGAAAGAAGGCAATATGTTCTACAACATCTCCTCCGTCCATGATAGTTAACTAGGAGGACGAAACTATATTCACTTTTGATATGTGTGACTGAGGTGGGGGAGAGGGTGAACGAGTTGGAGGACATGTTAGCTGAGCAAAAGAAAACCCTACGATTAGCAAAGTGGCCATGTTTTCTACCCTAAGTACTTTTGGTGTGTATTTGAATATGTAATGTTTGTTTCATTATTTATTTATCTATTTTTTATCATATCTGTTATTATTATTATCATTATTATTTCTATTATATTAGGCCTAGTTGTTGTTGTTGTTGTTGTTTTTCAGAACTGTGCAGTGCTGAGTGTTACGTATGTTAAAAAATGAAAAATGGCCATAAACACTGAATCATAAAAATATATATATCTAATTAAACCACAAAAATAAGATAATAACAGAGTACCAAAATTACATAAGTTGGGCAATCCATCAATTACAGACCCTCAGAAATAAACAGATGAACAAAGTCAGTAGTGGGAAAAATGTGTTCAATTTTGTTTATAATTTCTCAGAAATAAGTGAAATATTTTCATCTTCTTTTCTATCATTTTATTTAACAAAATGTGATCATCTACTCAGTATCAGTACATTATTTACTTGGTGGACTAGCTGGATTGTTTTTTTTGTAGGCCAAATAGCCACCCTAATCGAGTGTCCTTGTACGTGACAAGAGCTGAGCACCATAGCTTACCAAAGCATTCAGACCTTACTGTGGACAGAATCTAAGTTGAAAGAGAATTTTTCTACAAGGCTCAACGAAGTATTATAACATACAGCGTGTACTTGAAGGTTAGAGGAAAGGGTTAAGTACAACTGAATATGCTGACTTTTTAGGAGGGTACCTCCAATAACACATGTTTGGGTCAGTTGATGTAACAACACCTAAAGATTGCTTAAAGGCGTATTTTAGCATCTTGTGATCGAACCCCTACAATAGGGTTGTGCCCCAATACAAAGCACAAATAGTGTTTTTTTTACAAATATTTGTTTCATACAAATATTTTGAAAATTGTTTGTTTTTAGGAAGAAAAAAAAAACATGTCAAATACCAGCGCACATGTTGGTTACATTGCTATCTCAGTCTCTGTCCTCTTGCTCCACTGTTACGTCTATCAGCAGGTCTTAACGAGGGGAGTCACATCCACATGCTGCATGACGCACATTTCCTAATTTGGACATCACTCTCGGAGTTGGGGGTGTTCCCCTGAGATAAAGCTGAGCTACTGACACATGTGAAGTGCTCCCATGGGACCCTCCATAACCTTTTGTCCCCCTTCTCCTTCCCACAAAGTTAGGTTGTAAAAAATAGGCAATAAATGAAAAGTGCAAAGCAATAATCACCTTTGAAGTTCTTCCCTACACATTACACGGTGTGCTGTCTCTGTGTTATTGGTGTATAAATAGGTAGAGCTCTGTCTGCAATGAGGCAATGAGTAAAGTTTTGTCAAGGCAGTCTATGATCTCGGAGACTCCAGTTCGAGACCCAGTGTGGGGACCTTCTTCGTAAGATAGTTATTCATGAACACTTATTGTAACACTTTAATTTTCTAAAATTAAAAGCGTAATAAAAACAAAAACAAAAACAGGATTTTTAAGCCTCTCTCCACCTTTATTCGAATACAAATATAAATACAAATAATTTTACTGCCTCTACAAATACAAATACAGATACAAATACAAATACTGGGCCCTCTGCACATCCCTACCTTACACACCTGTTTAGCGGCACTGATCTCACACTCTAATCCACAGTAGACTGTTATCAGCTCAGCACCTATCATCCATATCAGAGATGCAGTCTCAAGTACACTTCCTTGTCAAGTGCACTCAAAGGTTAAGTTAAATCTTTTGTTGAACTCAAATTTGCATGTTATTTTACGATTGGACTACTGTAAATTCACATGTTGTGAAATGAATAGAGTGAACGGAAAATTTTACAGTGTAGTGCTTAAACTATATTGTTTTAGTTTTTGTCTGCGTTGCCCTTTTTGCGGTGACTACACTATCTGCTGGCACTGGATTAGTTTACCTTTCATTCTCTCCTCTAAAGCAACTTTAGGCACTTTCATCTAACAGATAGTGTTAGAGACACAGCCAGCATCACAATTTGTTTCCAGTGTTTGTGTAACATACAGTGACTATTAAAATGTTTTGTTTTGCTGTCCAACAGACCAGCAAAGCAAAAAATACAACACTACAAACAATGGATTCGACTGAAGTTGTGATACAACTAGATGAAAACAGATGATTTATAGTTTCTCCTTTTTTCTTAATGACTTTTCTATAAATCTGTGTAATTAGCATAAATTAGCATTGTATGCAGATGATATATTTTGGCTGTTCTCTGATCCAATCAGATCAGTTCCAGCTCTTCTCAAATGTATCACTTCAGGTGGGATATAAGGCAAGCTGGTCAAAATCTGAAGCCCTGCCATTAACCTCTTATTGTCCTAAATCTCTAATTTAAGTTGAATCATTACCATTCAACTTTGGAGTGGAAAATGCCCAAGACTGCATTTGGAGAAGATTTGGAGAATGTCCCAATTGACAAAGGATCTCTGGATTCCCCAAAGCTATGGTTGTATCTCTATGATTTCTCTCTTGGGACAAATAGTAAAATGGATATCATCACCAGAAAGAGTGTACCTCCTGATAAGACTGTGAGCATAGCCTCATTTCCCCTCTGCTGTACCTCCAATTGCTTTTTTATCAATTAATTATCCTCAGAGTTGCAATCTTGTTTTGTTCTATCACACTCACAAAATTTATTTTAGATTAGGATTTAGAAAGTCTCCCAAGCTTTTCAGATTAATGTGCACCTTAACTTAGAGTTCAGTATTTGGAAAAACCCTGAATTAAGAATAGCTCAATTGCTTTGAAAAGATTGGGTTGATAAAGAAGTATTTACTCTAGCAGATCTCTTTGATGGTGACAGGATGAAAACATTAGCTAAATTAGAGTTTCATCTGGCTGGAGGTCATTTCTGGCTATATTTACTATTAAGGCATCCTGTGTACAGATTTGAAGACAGATCAAACATTGCCCCAGTATTTGGTAAGACACATGAGGCACCAGGTTAAATATTCAAGTATATATCGTTGTTTTGGTATAAAATCTGATGCTATTAGGTTAACATTGGAGAGGGATTTAGGCTGCCCATTTCAGATATGATCCAGATTAGCATAATGGTGGGGAGGCAGGTTTGGCTAAGGGGCTGGAGGACTCCAAAGGAACCATCTTTTTATGAATGGATTATTCAGCTTGGAAAGGTTGCCTTGTTTTTTAATCAAAAAAGTAAAGTTGAGTAGTAAAGTAGAAGGCACTAGTACCATCACCTAACACACACACCCAACAAATGTCTTTCATAGGACAAAATCTGAGTGTACATTACTTAAATCCAATCCTTTCTGGAATAGTGTTTTAATTTTAGCAAATCACATGCAACATGGCCTGTTCATTCCAGGAGTATATGTCAAGTGCTGCTTAGTGCCCCCCTCCCGCTGTGCCTGATCACACAATAATAAAATTGGTCTCAGATAAAGACAGATTTTTTTCAGGATTTTTAGGGTCTTTGACACCTCTCTACTTTCTTCTCCTTCTTCCTCTCCTTTCAGCTGTTCTCCTTAGGGGTCACCACAGTGGACCATCCATTTCCATCCCTTTTTTTCCTCTGCATCTTTCTATGTCGCGCCAACCACCTGTATGACTTCCCTCACCATATCAATAAACCTCTCTTTGGCTTTCCTGTTTTCCTCTTGCCTGGTAGCTCCATCTTCAGTATCCTCCTCCCAATATAACCAGCATCTCTCCTCCACACGTGTCCAAACCATCTCAATCCTGTCCATCCTCATCAATTCTAACGAAAATCTTAGCATCTTCAACTCTGCCATCTCCAGCGCCGCCTCCTGTCTTTTCATCAGTGCCACTGCCTCCAAACCATACAACATAGCTGATCTCACTACCCTCTTGTAAACCTTCCCTTTCACTCTTGCTGGTAACCTTCTGTTGCAGGTCACTCATGACACTCTTCTCCACCCACCCCATTCTGCCTCCACTCTCTTCTTCACCTCTCTTCTTCACTGCTCTCCCCCTTACTTTGAACAGTTTACCCCAAATACTAAACCCATCCACCTTCATCTACTCTTTGTAGAGTAGATGAACTCTACTCTACATCCTCACCAGTCATGCCTCCACCTCTCCAGCCTCTCCTCAGCCTGCTTCCTACTCTCACTACAGATCACAATGTCATCCGCAAACATTATAATCCAAGGAGACTCCTGCCTGATCTCGTCCGTCAACCTGTCCATCACCATCACAAACAACAAAGGGCTCAGAGTCGATCCTTGATGTAATCCCATCTCTACCTTGAACCCACTCTGTCATTACCCTCATACATATCCTGTACCAATCTTACTCTTTTCTGCCTAACCCGACTTCCTAATACAATACAACACCTACTCTCTCAGCACCCTATCATATCCTTTTTCTAGAGCCACAAAGACACAATGCAACTCCTTCTGACCTTCTCTATACTTCTCCATCAACATTCTCATCTGTCCTCCCATCCTCTCACTTTCCAAGATTGTGTTAAACAGTCTAGTTCAGAACTCCACTACCACCTCTCCTAAACATCTCCATGCCTCCACAGGTATGTCATCTGGACCAACTGCCTTTCCACTCTTCATCCTCTTCATAGCTTCCCTCACTTCCTCCTTGCTAACCCACTGCACTTCTCATTCACTATCTCCACATCATCCAACTTTCTCTCTCTCTATTTTTCTTCATTCATCAGCCCCTTAAAGTACTCCTTCCACCTTCTCAACATACTCTCCTCGCTAGTCAGCACATTTCCATCTTTATCCTTCATCACGCTAACCTGCAGCACATCCTTCCCAGCTCGGTCTCTAGCCAATCTGTACAATTCCTTTTCTCCTTCCTTAGTATCCAATCTCTCATACAACTCACCATACACCTTTTCCTTAGCCTTTGCCACCTCTCTCTTCATCTTACGCTGCATCTCCTTGTACTCCTGTCTTCTTTCTTCATCTTGTCTGGCTATCCCACTTCTTCTTCATTAACCTCTTCTTCCATATACTTTCCTGTACTTCCTCATTCCATCACCAAGTCTCATTGTCTTCTTTCCTCTGCCCAGATGACACACCAAGTACCTTCCTAGCTGTCTCTCTCACCACTTCTGCAGTAGTTACCCAGCCATCCGGCAACTCTTCACTACCACCCAGTGCCTGTCTTAACTCCTCCCTGAACTCCATTCTTAAACTTCCACAATTTGATCCTTGACTCTGCCTCCACTTTCTTCCTCTTCTTGATATCCAAAGTCATCCTACAGACCACCATCCAATGCTGCCTAGCTACATTCTCTCCTGCCACCACCTTGCACTCTGCAATCTCTTTCAGATTGCACCTCCTACATAAGACATCCACCTGTGTGCACCTTCCTCCACTCTTATACATCATCCTGTGCTCCTCCCTCTTCTTCACATATGTATTCAGCACAGCCATTTCCATTCTTTTCACAAAATCCACCACCGTCTGTCTTTTCACATTACTCTCCTTGACACCAAACTTGCCCATTACTTCCTCATCACCTTTGTTCCCTTCACCAACATGCCCATGGAAGTCTGCTCCAAACACCACTCTCTCCTCCTTGGGTTCACTCTTCACCACTTCATACAACTCACTCCAGAATTCTTCTTTCTATTCCATCTCACCCAACTTGCAGGGCATATGCGCTGACAACATTCATCATGCCTCTTCGGACATGCTTTCCCCCTCTCCTTCTCGTTCACCCAACAGTAGCATAGTTTCCACCAGCATCCTACTGGTCAACAGTTGGTAACCCAGGCCACGACTGATCCGGTATGGAAATCTGATTTATGATCTGCATAGTTGATTTGGCATAGGTTTTATGCTGGATGCCTTTCCTGACACAATCCTCCCCATTTATGCGGGCTTGAGACTGACACCAAGAATGCACTGGCTTGTGCATCCCTAGTGGCTTGGTTAGGGTCTTTGATACCTTTAGACATCCAAAAATCCCAGGTATCACTCTTATCAAGTGTGATGAGTGTGTTGTCAGGTTTCCTCAAAGGAGCTAACTTTGGAACAAAACCTGTGATTTAGGTTGGCCATCACTCTCTCTCTCTCTTTCATGGTCTTTCTCTCTTCTTCTCTCCTTCACACACACCCGCACAAACGCACACACACACATGTGAGAGCTGTGGCCCATGGGGATATTTTTCTTTTGGCTGAGGGATCAGAAGGATGCGCAGCGGTGAATGCTTCAGTCCTTCTCTCCTCTGGTGTGCGCTCTCGCTCACACTGTGTTGGGAATTAATGACTTCTCTGTGGCCCATCAAAAGCACAAAACACGTGGGGAGAAAACATAAGAGGTGGAGTGTGGGGGGAGCAGCTGAGGCAGTAGAAAATAACAGATAAACCTGGGACCTTAAGTTGAATTCCTTGGCCATGCACAGTAGTGTGGCAGAAAAGGAGGCAAAAGATAATAGTAAAAGGCGACAAGAGAGCAATAGGAATGAATAGAAAAGAACAATATGTTGGTGCTGAGTCAGATTGGTGATATTGCAGGAAGAGGTAATTTCATTTTGGCATCCCACCAGAGACCAGAGAGGGGAGACTGAGGTTTAACACTTCATGGCCTTTGCTCTCACCTTCTCACATTCAAGTTGAGACACATACCCTCATTCACATGTCTACACATATATCCATCGTCTGTGTGAGCTTAAAGAGAAAACAGGAAATGTAGATATAAAATGAATAAAAGAGTGATAGAAAAAGGTTGGAGGAGGGGGGTGGGATGGGGCAAAGACTTATAATTCCACCATTCCAGCTTTGTAAGAAGAGATTTCTTCCTTCATTATATAACCTTTGATAACAAAGGACTTTCAACCTACACTTTATTAAACAATAATCCATTTATATGCACAATTAAAAATTAATCATCACATCAATTTAATTACATCTACTGAAAATTCCCACCCATAAGTCTACAAATAAAAGAGACAAAAGAGAGGTCATTGTTTTAAGGTCATATAGTTCAGGTTTAGTCAGAAAGAGATCTTGAAGTCTTACCAAGAGTTTTAAAGGAGACATTAAGAGAGGATCTAATTTTCTCTGGTTTCATACGGTTCAAAATCTCCTTGATCTAACTATAATGTGTTAAGGGAATGTGTCCAAAAAGTTCCTTTTAAGACACAAGCCTACTGAATCTGTTTCATTAACAAGCAAACTGAATGTCCACACCTACATCGTACTCAGCCCATCATCTGTTGGACAATTCTTTAGCAGGTGATTTACATCCAATACCAATGTTCAGTACTGTGCCCTTAATGTAGTGATACAGAGAGTAAAGGCTGCAGTTGGGGTTGTGGATGATCAAGTTGTTACAGGACATGATTTTCTGTTTTTTGTTTCTGTATTGGTGTTTCTTTCCTCTTCCCCTGTATTACATTTACTGTGGCTTCAATATTCCCAATTCAATATTGGTGTGCTGATGGCGCAGTGACTACAAAAGGTGCTTACAGTGTGTTGGGTCTCAGCAGGCAAGTCTGGGCAATAGCTCTCCTGAGTTATTGTGCCTCAGCCTTTTGTCTTATTTCAGGGCTCCATTGGCATTTTGTCAGCTCACCTGTCCCTATACACAATCAGCCATTACTGTCCCCCTCATATTTACATATTACTCCCATTATCTCCCTTTTCCCAGGAGCCTCAGCTTTGGCTGCTTACTACCAACTATCTTTACCTAAAATGCATCCATTCATGAGCCTACTCCTTTCATTTGAGCCTGTACTGCTTCACCTGACACCACAACCCAGGTTACTTATTCTGTAACCCGATGTGAATTACTGTACTGTGCAGATCTTACCCACCATTGGAAACAACTATTTGTAGCCTGAACACTTTCTTTGCAGTATGAAAAATAGGAAACTGCATGAATTCTGAAAATCATGGAAAGATATATTTTTCAGAAAATGTATCAAACTCTTTATCAGAGCTGTAGTACAGATAAACTTTAGATGCTGAATGAGGGTCTCTGGCACAACTTCACCTACTTCCAAGGTGCACAGAGAAGGGAAAGAAGTCTAGAAAGATGAGAACTCCAGCAACACTTGTAGTATGAAGAACAACTTTATTAGTTGACCGACATGTTTCGGCCTCCATCAGGGATGACCCTGATGAAGGCCACAGATGCGTTGCTGGAGTTCTCATCTCTCTGTACAGATAAACTTTACAATCCATAAAGTGCATGTACTAAAGGCCCATATTAAAGGGATATTCGTCAAACTGACATTGATCTTGTGTGAGGAAAAAATATTGAAAGAGTGTGAACTACATATATAATTTAAAAAATACATCAAATTAAAAGTAAGAAAAATGAAAAACTTCATAAGACCTAATAGACATGGCACAAGTATCTTGTGTCCCAAAATCCCGTTTTTGGAATATTTACTGTTTGCAGCAAAAGAGAGCAGAGAGCAAATTATACCGATGCTCTGATGCTGCTTTGGTAAGAGAATATAGCAAAGGGTTTCTACTCACAAAGCTGCAACTAACAGGGCTCCTGCTAATTACTGAACCCACTGCGGGAGTACATGCTGCAGTGGGTTGACATGGGTCAAATGAGTAGGCTGCAGTACAACGAAGCTTGTACCACTTCTATTTTAAAATGCCAATTGTATATGTTCTAGGGCTGCTTACTAATGTATGAATGAATGAACTAAAGCATGAACTAATTTATCCAGCTCACAAACTTCATAACCTCCAATGACACATATGACACACACACACACACACACACACACATATATATATATATATATATATATATATACACACACACATACATACATACATATACATAATATATGGATAATATATGTTCATATTATTCGTATTAGAAGTCTTTTTCCCATCATTTGTCTAATCAACAGCCTAAACAGCTTTAAATATGTGTGTGTATATATATATATATATATATATATATATATATATATATATATATATATATATATATATATCAGGAATCAAATAATTAATATTTTAAATAGACTGCAAAAACAAAAGCTCACTAAGGAAACACAATTGTATTATTCATTCAAGGCTGTTCACCACTATCAGGAGACAAGGACATCTGCACATTTGAAACCATAATGAGAGAATTCCAAACAAAACATATCAAGTACAACTATGCATCAAAGGAAACACTGGCATTAAATATCAAGAAGGGTGCAGAAAGGAAAGAAAAAGGAAAAGGAATGAAGAGAGAGAGAGAGAGAGAGAGAGAGAGAGAGAGAGAGAGAGTGTGTGTGTGTGTGTGTGTGTGTGTGTGTGTGTGTGTGTGTGTGTGTGTGTGTGTGTGTGTGTGTGCAGAGTGAGGGGGTTTCCACTGAAATCATCTTCAACAGTTGTTTTGATGACGACCACTGAAAGATTATTCGAGATCAAAGCTGATGTGCTTCTTGGGCACTGTCACAGATATCAGCTCACACAATTTTGATGTGTTTTTTGCTGCAGAAGTAGGAAAAAAAACAAATAAGGGATTCCCACATCATGTGGAGGAAGGTTCCTGAAGCATCTTTTAACAATGCAATAAGCTTAATCTGTGAGAAAATCTCAACAGTTCCAAAATTATATAAAAAGTTCAACCAAAGGCTGAACATTATTACAATTACAAAAGTCAAAAACTGTATATACAAAAAATGACCCAAATTAAGAACTAATTGCAACAGAATCCCAATTCATATTAATTCAAGATAAGCTATTTGAAATAATTAGATGAAACAATAACAATAAATTAAATAATACTGTATCAAGCTACATTTTTGACACCAAAAAAACAACCAACGAAGACTACATTAATACTGCAATTATTCCACATGATTAAGAACATTTGTCCTTAACTTGAAAAAACAACCTTGACTACCAATAGCCTACAGTGTCAGTGTACTATAAGCTGTAGTAAAATCTCATTTGTAAAATCCAATCTGAGGAAAAACCTTAGTAGCAAAAAATGCAACTAGACTGAGATCCAGACTGAGTTGAGTACAAAGACAAATGGTGTCCAATAAAACTAAAATTAAACACATGTTGCGCATTCTCTGGGGCACAAAGACTGCCAAATAGTATCTCCAGTGTCGTCCCCTGTGCTGACATCACTGCATTGAGTATAACATTTTCAGTTTCTCCTCTCTAGGTCCTCCATCTTGAGTTGGACTGGTGGCAAAATTGACTTGTGGTTGCATTAAGCACTGGAATTACACTGGACTGCTGACTTTAGCTTGCTCACCTCAGAATTTGTCCCAAGACAGTCTCTCTTTAAAGACTCTAGACTATATATATCTATTGATATATAAGAAATCTACCAAAAAGAGCTTTATATTAACAGCATATATGAAAAAGTTTGCTTTGTGTATTTGAAATTGACTTAAACACACAATATGTAATTTCAGCCACTAGGGGTCTCTCAATCAAGACAATAACAAAAGACAGTGTGATGATGGTTAAACAACCAGCTTCTTCGGGTTCGGATTACTCCAGTATTCATCTTTTAGGATGTTTTTACCAGTAGCCGAATTATCTGCAGAGGTCTCCCTCTCTCCAAAACAAACAGACCTGATGAAAAAAAAAAAAACAAGGTGTTAGGTTGCGTTCAGACCAAATCCGTCAATGTGTGAAAAACGGCGGCCCACCAACTCATTTGAACAGCAAAAAGTTGAACCAGAACCGGAATGCAACCCAACCTCACACTGCGTTGGCCAGTCATGTAGGTCGGTGATCAGACCGAAGATGCCCACAGGAAGAAGAACCTTGTTTACCATGTAGCATAGCATTATACTTTTTGCCGAGGAACTGTGAAAATGGAAGAGAGACTCATCGCCTCCATGAGGACCTTTCCAGAGGTGTACAAACCTGCCCACGAGGGAGTACAAAGACATAAATCGCCATGCACTTGCTGCAAGTTGGAATTTCTGGTTATTATTTCTACTTGTGCTACCATCAGATATGTTACACAAATGGGCCATATAATGACACGCCCACATCTCCGCAGAATCCTGTGTGATAGTGCCGCATTGCCAGATTTGGTCTGAACGCAGGCTTGGAGCTGCCCTGAGAGCGAAGCCTCCACCGGAAGCATCCCCGCAGAGCAGCACTGCAGCCAGACCCTTCTTGAATTTATGGCATCAACACTCATGGCTAGTGATGCCAACATATTCAGCTTGGATAGCCTTTAGGTTTTCATCAGTCCCTTTTTACATCCACTGGAACTGACAAACCTGTAGTTTGAAGTGCTCACATTTTTTCCAGTATTGCTGGCAATAGCTTCAAAGTCAGTTACTGTTAGTAAGTTAGTTACTGTTTCCAAAAAAATCATAAACCAAATAAATACAACTTTGCAACAATAAGAATAACAAAAAAGATTTATAATTCATCTTTTCCAGAGGATCACAAAACTCACTTTGAAGATTTTGAAGGAGTAACATTTTTCCTTGTTGTAGAAGATACAGATGGAACATCTTAACAAATATACAGACATAGGGATTATAATTACATGGGATTATGTAATGAATGTCATTAATCAAGCAATTAATTATGCAATTAATTGACTGTAATATAAATGCATCATTACATTTTACAATAGCTTCAATAATTGGACTTTTTGATCACTAAACAAGCACTGACAAAAAAGCTAATGTGTTTATTAATGATCTGGCCCCACAGACTGCACTGGTAACAATGAGACATGCAAATACAGCCTTGTAGGAAAGTACTATTTGGTGCTGAACTGCTGAAAGGCTGAATTCTACTAAACAACCACTTTACTGTTATCAAACAGTATTATTAATGCTGCTTTTGTTGAAGAAGATGAGTTGTGGAGAACAGCAGGGCATAGATCAGCAGTATATACGCTCTAATGGGGTGAAAACACCCACACAGTAACACTAGCTTCTTTAAGTGACAGCTCATGCCTGCCTCATGTCTATTTTACCGCTTACTGGTCTGAAGAAAGGTCAGTGGATGAGTTTAGGATAGACGTGCCTCTTTCAACAGTATGTGTAGGCTGGTTATAGTCCACACAGATGAACTGAGATTGATCAGTTAAAATCACAATCAATAGCAAGAGAGCAGTTTTAAAGAATTAGAAAGCAGAAGGAAGGGGAATTGAAAATAGTGGCTTTCAAAGGCAGGTGCGCCAGCATTAACAGCTGTCCTGTTAGGTAGAGAAACACAACTGTGAGTGCTGTCAAGAAATCTGGCAGCCTTTAGAAGTCCAAATCCTGACTGATCCAAAGATGAATGACCATAATTCTGTTGCAACAAAAGATCACTTTTTAACTGAAGACAGCACGTTTGGGATGAAAGGCCAGATATAAGACGACATGAATACATATTCTTTGGTCAATGTCAATCAATCGGATAGTCTATAATTGCCCATCAAGAATTCTTTCTTGAGTTTTATTGTTTGAGTTGAGTTTCTGGTGTACTGAAATGCCTTTGTCAGCTACAATTTAGGAATCTTGCCCATTTTAAAGGAGCCCTGTGGATCTTTATTGAAAACAAGCAAAAGTTATGTTTACAACAAGTGTTATTCACCAAAACACACTGTGTATCCTTGACGTCTATCAAAGCGTTGAATGCATTTCCTTCTTCATAAAATATTTGCAAAACTTTTTTTTGCACCCATGCTTACTAGCTTGCAGTCTTCTTCTTCCCTGCCTTTGGTGGTGCAGTGCTGTGATTCTTGGCACATTACAGTCACCTGTAGATCATTTTGGAATAGTGTGAAACCATCATCAGGACTGTGCATCACATTAAATGTGTGCATACATGTGCATATGCAAAACAGAGACCAAAAAAAATTTTTAAAAATGCTCCATAGTTCTGCTAGAGGTTAAAAACTCCACAGGGCATCTTGAAGTATCTAGAAATTTGAATTGATGTCAAAATTGATGCTTGATTTGTGTTTTAAAATATTATACTTTTGTTTTACATAAGTAAGTTTTTTTATGTGCACATGGTTTTGTCTTTTTTTTTTCAACATTTATGTCCATACCAACATTGATGCTCTATCTTATGGTTCAGCTTTCAACTCCCCCGTCTGCCCCAGGTTATCCACAGTTGGATGCCAACCAACTGTCAACTTCCCAGGACCACCCCATTACTCTAGCTCTACCACATTCTCTCTCTTTATGAAGCATCACATCAATCTGGAGGCCAAAATTTGTCAGCTTGTTCCCCTACACACTGAAAAATGCTTCCTTTCTTTTTAAAACAAATACTTTTTTCCTGAAATATGAGCATTCGTTGGCCATGTTGCCATATATCTAGTCTATCAAGAAGCACATAATCTAGCAACTTTTCTACTTTTAAAATGCTTTGATTTCTTTCATTCTCAACAAGAGTATTTGACAGAGTAAGTTAAAGGAATAACTGGCATTCCAGCCCATGACACATGAGGTTGTCATATACTGTAGTCAGATCTTGAGAGGGGAGAGTACCTTTCGACAGCTTATAACATGGTGACTTGATATTTTAGTTGGCTTCTCCATTAGTGACGTTGACACAAGTTTGCAGATTGATGAATAACAGATACATTTAAATATTTTTAAAGTGGAAAAAAAGAAAAAAAGCCAGATCCTCAGTGGTTCATGCTAGAGCCTCGCCCTGCAACTGGCTGCACTTAAGATGACATCATTGCTGTTGCTACTGCTAACTTAGCAAGTACCATCAATATCATTTGCTAGGTTTCAATCTAAATTTAGCACAAATTTTAACGAAATTTCCAGGATACTGGCAAAAGAAAATGTGAATTAATGCACATTTCCATCCACTGCCATTCTGTGAATTATTTGGAGTTGGAAGGGTTGGATACGTATCTATAAGGACTGCTGCATTCAGTATTCAGCTCATCTTGAAAGTGCTCTGACCCCAACTCCAGGCATCCCAATTAGTACTAACATGGTACTGTGACATTTTCATTTCCAGTAGTTTCTCTAGATGTCTGCGGAGGAAAAATATCATATCTATAAAAATGACTCCAAAGTTCGAGTCCTGTTTGTTGGTTTTCCAACCTCAACTCTCAATGCTGACCATCACTGTCTGCTCAGCACTGACATAAGAAGAAGGGAAAGAACCAGTGCTCTTACTAACATTCTTCACTGATGTAACTATATCCACGTGTGGCAAAAATACTTACTATAAAATACCACTATTCACAGGTCACCAGTTGTCATACATTGCAAACAAAAATTTATCACTCACAGTCCTCACCAATATTAATTTTTTGCATTGCTCTATATTGTACTTTTGTACTTAAAACACAGGTAACTCAGTATAAGTGATTACAGATAAAGTTGCAGGTAACAGAAAGTTGATTTCTTAACATTGCTGCTACGAGCAAGTCCTTTGTCCACATTTTCAATTGACAAGCTTAACAAGGTTGACAAGATGACAGTAATGCATCAGCAATATTGCTTCATTTGAGTCAAAAAAATGCTTGTTTAGTGTTGATGAAAGGCCAATTCAGAGAGAAAATCATGTTTTCTAATTAATTTCCATTAAATGGAACAGTTATGTCTCTTTTCTACCACACTAGCGCAGTGCTCATTCAAAACATGCCTGTTTGGAATTTCTCAATACCTAGAGAGAACAGTGCCTGTCCCCTAAACACCTCTCATGCAGACTATCGGCAGATGCTACACTTTACCAATGCTCCCTAAACGCCTCAAATGCAGGCTATCAGTAGATGCTACAATTTACCAGTGTTCCTTAAATGCCTCACACACAGGCTATCAGTAGACACCATAATTTACCCATGTTCCCTAAATACCTCAGATGCAGACTATCAGTAGACACTACAATTTACCAATACTCACTAAATGTGTCACACACATGACCAGATGAACACTAGTGCCCATTCAAAATGTGCCTGAGACATCCTGCACTATGTCTTGAACAAACATACAAAGTTCCTGTGTGTGAGGAATGGGAATAGAGCTTAACTCTCTTCACTTTTTCAACTCATTCTCTATGGCAGTTCTTATCAATAAGGATGTAATCCTGTCTCTGACCACAATGTGGGTTGCAATGGCAGGGTGGTGCTGTCCATATTTCCACTCATTGAATTCACATGCAGAAGCAGAAGCAACGATGGTTATGAGGTATTTTTATATATTTCTGAACGTGTCTGAGACATCCAGCACTAAGTCTGGAACGTACATGTCTGGTTTCGTTCACAGAAGAAAGTTCAATAGTAGAGCTTAAGTTTCTTAAACTTTTTCAAGTCATTAACACTACGGATGTAATCCTACCTCTGACCACAATGTGGGTTGCAATGGCAGGAAGAAGAAGCAAATCATCATTTATGAGGTATTTTTGTATATTTCTTGAGAACTGCTCATCCAAACAACTTCACATATTGACATTGCACTTCCTTGATTCCCCAGCAATCCACCTGGCAGGTAAGAAGGAGATCGGTTGAACATTTCTCAAGATATGTGAGGGACAAACATACATAAATACATACAGACAGACAGTCAGAGATTCCTTGCTATCCTTTCTTTATATAGAGAGATGGTTTCATGGACAGAGTTCTCTCTCTCTGTTAAAGGATGCAGTAAGACAGGTACAAGTGGAGTGAAACATGTGGATCAGTAGCCAAATTTTCCCGCAGCCTCTAGCAGTAATAAAAACATGGACACATACACACACATCTGTGAAGCAACAAATCGAATTTCTCTTTATATAGAACTTCCTTTTGGCAGACAGTCTGAAGGTGACATTCTGGAGAGAGAGGTAACTTAGACAAGATTGTACATTTATCCAAGAATTTAGCTGATTGTACACACCACAAGCTGAAAAATCAAACTGCACCTGAAATTTTTGTCCTTTACTATGAGATGAAGTAGGAATAGATGAGCTGCAAAATTACTCATTTTCCTAAACCTACCTCTGTAGCCTGTAAGATCAAATGCATTAAAACAAGACAATGGTAGAATTAGTGCTGAGAATGAGGTTTGGGAATGGTATCTGCTAATTAGCCAAATACACCCCGGGCTTATGAGCATTTGTATGTGAGTGTGCATCCATGTGTGGCCAAGTTTGGGTGCCAGGTTTCATTTTAAAGTTTGTAAGACTGAAGGCACATCCTGACATAAAATGTGTATTCATTTTATGAATGCTGCATGTTATGTCTCTTTTTTTACTGTTGTTTAAAAGTAAATTACTTTTTTAACTTTTTTTTTTTTTTTAAAAAGCCATTCAAATAAAGTTCATTTTTGTTACGATTATCTGGAAAAAGATGTGGGACAAGTGTACTTGTGAAATAAAACTAATCCCAAATCATTTTCTTTAAAGACTCAAAAAGATCTGCTATATTTTCCTTTTGTCTGTGTTACAGCTTCTTTTATGTAAGGAGCTGATAAATTCTCACTTTCAGACTTTTATTTTCCCCTTCCCCCTTTCTAAATGTCAGTGCCGCCAGATCACTGTGCCGTCGTTCCACCCCTGAACACTCAAACGGAATTGAGGGGAGCCAAGAGGAACCGGAACAATTTGGCCTGATAGCACACCCTCTGCTCAACATTGCTAAGCGACCACCGTGAACTCAATTTCGTGAGCCTTCCCTTACCTAGAGGCTAAAGCTAGTGAGTGAGAGAGAGTGTGTGTGTGTGTCTCTGTGTGTGTGTGTGTGTGTGTGTGTGTGTGTGTGTGTGTGTGTGTGTGTGCGTGCGCTCTGAAGGCCCACCTCTCCACTGAATCATCCCAAAATCTGTGCAAGTTCTGGTCTGTTGGGTTTCAGTCTACACTTGGGCTCAGTGTATGTTCATGTGTGTATAGTACTTGTGTGCATGTTTGCGTGCACATGGCATTTGAGTGGTTCTGCATGAGTGAGAGGTCTCTGGCCCAACTAGATACCTCAGCTGTGGACAGTCACACTCATATTACAAATAAATGACAAATGATGGAGCATATTACTCTGGGTGTATGTGTGTGTGAGAGAGAGTATGTGGTTATTGCTCTCTGATGTAAAACCAAAGGCCTCAACGAGCTGCAATACTAATTATTTATCCTGGAAATAACTTTAAATTCTGTGACTGATGTCTCACAAATGTATGTGTTTTGAAAATATATTCTAAACATAAACTGAGGTCTCAAGATGCCCTCAATAGTAATCTATAATACACTTTAATTTTGTACCAGCAATCATATGTTAAGTGTTGGCATATCTTTTTCTTTTTTTTTAATCATATAAATAATTTTTGTATGAGACTCCAGAATTGCTCATGAATCCTGCTCATGTCTACTGGCTAAATTGTCTTCTCTTTTTCCCCCTCCATAGATAATGCACCAAAAAGCTATTTCTATTCATTTATTTCATATAAATACTATAACTATTCATCGTATTACATTCAGAATTTTCTCTGTCAGTGGCCTTAATCAGTTCTTTCTGCCATCATCACAGAGTGTGGTAGGAAAATTGAAGCATCAGGAGCCTCTTTTTAGCACTTGATCTTAGCTTTACTCCCACTGATTTGGCATCACTGGCACTGCTTAGCTGAATATGGCAATCAAACACGGAAATGTAACTTAAATGGACTGGCTAATAATTTATCCCTGACTGCCAGGAAGCAGTTGGTGTATTCAGTGCAGGCTACTTCCCTCCAGACCAGTTCTGGATCTAACTGAATCAGATGATGTATTGTGTCCAAACACTGTAGACAGGCACACAGGCAGGCAGAAAAAAACAAAAAGGACAGACAGAGGCAGAAGCAAAAACAAGAATAAAGCCTAGACCAGACTCCGGTGTTGTCTAATGGACAGGCTTTGCCCTTCAATACTCATTCTGTGTAAACGAAAAAAAAACTCAAGCCTGCTTTTCCTTTGGAGGAAAGAAACAAAGATGCTGTGAAAGGTTGCACCACTTTTTCAGCAATAATAAGATGAAAGAGCACCAATGTACAGTAGTCTTTAGTTATAACCGAGGTGGACAGCTATTTCACTTTGTAAATTCATAACATTCTGTATAACTGTACCAGGAAAGTTATGTTTGCATTTGTAATTACTTGCAACAAGTTGACCAACATGATTCCAACTACCTTTCCCACACTTCTAACCAGTACAGTTTGAATATGCAAATTCTGGCATAAAAACACAGAACAGACTGGTGCTGGTACAGATGTTGTTGTCTCTGAAATTGCTGTAGCACACAAACGATGCTGAGCTACCAGCAAGACATAATGTGACATTTCACAGGCAACAAAACATACAGGAAGAGGAGTCTGACCTTTTGAAGTTCAAATTTATGAATCCAACTGATAAACGCATACACACACAAACAAACACCGTGTTTCTGTCTGTCACACAAGTTACACTTCTGAATGATCTACAAGAAACATGGTCATTATTCTGATCCCACAAGAAAATGAGTAACAAAGAACATCAATTGTCATTTTTTTTCGGTTTATTGGATTTGCTGAGCATTTAAAATATTTATTAGTCTCAGTTGGGTTTCCTTTGTAATGTTAACAGTCAGAAAGGCACACAAACTACTACCAAGGACAACACTCTGTGCAAAAGGTAAAGTATTCATGATTTCTAGTTAATGGGCTAAAACATGCAAAAACCACCATTATGGTCTTTTAAAGCCAGCAGCCAAGTAGCACAGAGCCTTGGAGCCACCAACAGTTAATGTTCTGTTCCTGAATATGCCCGGACATGAACTTGACCTTAGTTACCAAGCAACACAACCAACACATTCTTTATTTCCTGTCTGGATGCCTGGTATCAACTGAAAATCAAACAGTGTTACTCACAAAAATATATATTGTACAAGTACCAGTAGATAGATTTTTTTTAAGAGTCCAAGTGTGAAAATGAATATCATCCAGACTGTGCGCATTCTTTTACACCTTAGAATGGATGTGGAATGCTGCCATTCTCATTAACAAGAGGGCAGTCCCTACCGTCTTTGTATTCAGAGTTTGGTCTAGGAACACTTTCCGAGTGAGTGGTACTGAGACAATTGGTGTGCCGCTCTAATCTCAACCCTGCTGCTGAGTTTTGGATCTGGTTGTATTTGGCGGACAGTCTCCCCTTGTGGTGTGGCAGCCTGCAATGACTCTGGTCTCTGTGGCGCTTTATGCTTGCCAAAATCTGAGGGAAAGGTCATTTATACTGGCTACACAGTGGGAGAACAACACTCAGGTGTCTGCAGAGGAAGCCTCCTGTGTCATACTGAAGCTATAAATCCATTTTGGATAGTAGCTACTGGGCTGTGAAGTCTTTTCAGCTACTGGTGCATTGTACATACCATTTCCTTCCTCACAGTTTCCCATCTGTGCAGGGGCACAACTTATTCTCTTTCCTTCTCTGTCTGGAATGAATGTATCTCATTTTTACAGTTTTGGCATGTATAGTGACTGCGGTATGTGTGTTGACAGGCTGAACATACTTGGATTAACTTAGCTAAAAGCAGTATTATCACACATAATGTGATGAGCTCCAGTAGTCCTTAAATAGCTGTGGTTTGAAATCAGTTAGTCATTTCATGCTTATAAGCTGTTCCAAATCACGGTTAACTCATCTACCAGGTGATGCTTTTTGCTTGAAGTAGATTGTCAAAAACAGGCAGTAGGAAAATGAAAAATGGAGGGCAGTTGAGCACTGCGGAAAAGAGAGCACATACAAACCTCCCAAATCTTGGCAAAAACACTGATACACTTCCAGATGTCAAACTCCTAAACTGTATATTAACAGATGTCACAAGTTCAAGAAAAGTGTAAAGGAGACATAACGTGCAGTATTCAAAACTGTTATTTTCTCACTATCAGTTGCATCTCCATATTGAACAGCATTCTTTAATTCATTGTGGCGGGTAATCGGCTTATATGGTTAAAATGTAAATCTAATTTCATGATTTATCTGTAATGACAGATGTGAACTTACCTTGACATTTTAGGAAACAGTCTTCCTAATATACAAATAAATAACATAATTTCCCTTCTCTGACGCAGACATGAAATACTAAGTTTGAAAAAAAACATTCATGACAGGCCCGCAGGATCCCTTTTTTGATTTCTTGTTCTTTATATTTCAAATTTATTTATTTATTTCACCCTTTTTTTGTGAATGGCTTTGTACAAAATTGACAAAGTAGGTCATTCAATTGAACACACACACAGAGACACGGATGAAAGAAAATTTCAATATAAATGGTGAGGTGATTTATGTTGTAAACGACCGCTAGCTCATTCAATCATTCATGGTCAGTCAATAGGTGTATTGTTTTGACATGTGCCCGGGAACCTGTATAGCTAAGTATACTCTGAATTTTCACTCACCCCACAAAACGTCTGCGTAACATGTAAATTAAAGCAAGACTATGTAACATCTGCTGAGCAGCAGCATCAGCGGCCTCTGCTGCCCCAAGTGGTGCATTTAATTGTTGATAACAGGGTGACCAAAAATCTTTCAAGTATGAATAAACATTTTCATTGGTCACACCATAGACTGTATATAAATATGGATGAGGCGTCTCCACTTCCTACCATTATGCAAAAGTGAAGCCAAAATATCTCCTCTCCAAGAGCTGCCATATTGCTTCTGTGATGTTATTTGGAGCCAGAGTCTGCACAGTAGAGTCAGGCGGCAGGATGACAGCCAGTGGGACATGCCCCTTCAGCCTTCCCGCCACTGAGAATTTGATATTCTCATCATAGGTGAAAGGATTGACATGGTCACTAATTTTGAAAATGTTGGTGTGACACTGGATCCAGATTTGAAGCTTAAGAAACATTTAAAGAAAAATGATTAAAACCATAAAGTACAACTCAACAAATTTTTGAAATATTGGAAACTCTCTCTCTTTGGACACAGCCAAGATATTTATGCATGCTATGATTCTTTCCCATATGTCTTATTGCATCACATATTGGGAGCAGGCTGGAGAAACAACCATAAGACCTCTTGAGTCCTTATACAAACAAACTCTAAAAACTCTGGACAAAAAGCCAATGCATTTCCATCGCTGTAGGGTACTGGAGAAATACAGTTTACTGAGCTTTGAGAATTTTAGATTCTTCTCAAATTTGTGCCTAGTCTATAAAACTTAAATGGTGTTCACTCCACTACGTGACTTTGTGTACACTCACTCAGTAAATTCTATTAGATCCTCCAGAATATCCTCTATACAAGATTGTACCATTTCGTCACACTGCATTTGGGCAGTCAGCTTTTTCTGTGAAAGCCACAACTCAGTGGAGTGTCCTACCTGATGATATGAAGAGCTGCAGTTCCATCAGTATGTTCAAAACCAAATTAAAAAATCTGCTAAAAACTACTCAGCTCAGTAACCACTGACTCTACATTTTATCTCATAGTCAACTCATGAATGCAAATAATCTTGCTTTTAATTTGACAAGCTTACATTAGTCATTTCTAGTTGACATTGTGGGTGTATGTGATGTGCTATTGTGTGTAGCTTTGCATTTTATATTATGTGTCCTGTGTGTTTTTTGCTTTGTACTGTTTGTTATTGTGCTGTTATATGTTTTAATCGTGACTTGCCGAAAGGGACTGCAAATGAAAATTAGCTATAAGCTAACTCTGGTACAGTACATCAAATGGTAACATTTATGTTTAAACTGTGCATGGTTTTTGAGGAGCTATCTGTGTTGCTAATGCTGATGAAAACATTTCCTGCTGCTGCTTCATATTAAAAGCTTTCCACTGACAAACTAACAGAAGGTGTTTATTGTGAAGAACTTATAGGAAATGAAATGTGTTTATCGCTGTAAGTCAGCTGTTACTCATTAGCTGTAGACCTATCCACACATACTCAGAGAACTGGAGTTACATCCAGGTAACTACTATTTCTTGCATGTGATCATACCCGCTCAACCCAAGTTAAACAGTCCAAGAACAGGCGCTCAGGGTGCAGAGTGGGGATGAAAGAGGCTCCATTCTCCCTATCACAAGTCATTGTACCATCAAAATGATTTTGAAAGTGTGATTTTAATATTTCTTTAACATCACGATGTAGAAATGTAATGTTAGTTACTAATTAATGTTGCATGTGTTTACATAGCAGTAGTAACTTTTTTAGACTTAAGCAGTGTTACGTTTTGTTGCATCTTTGTGCTATTTTTAGCTCAGAGAAGGTGTATCAATATCCATCAAGCTCGCAGCACTAGACCTGAAGGCAGCTGAGTCTCTGTTTCCCCCACTTGTTGCACTCTTGGCAAGTGGAGCAACGTATGTAACATTTGACTCTGTATATAAATGGTCACGAAAACTGAACACTGTAAATATGTTAATATGCAGTGTTATTCAAGGATGCTTTGTCATAATAACCTCGCCAGAAAAGTTGCACACGCTAATTAAGCTGCACCATATTGGTCATTGTCATTGTCTTGTAATATCTGGTGTATGAAAGTGTCTAAATATTAATTGCATTGTTCAAATGTATGTAATTGTGTACAACCTATTGTACTTTCCTTAAGGAGAGGTTTAATGAGCAGCAATTTTTGGGTTTATTTTTAGTTTTCACAGTGCAGATGTAATGCTCATCATGCTGCTCATCACAATGCCAGAATAAAAAGATTGCATGCATTAGAGACTCTCTGCTGTGAGTCTTAATGCCAAGGGCAGCTACACATGTTGTGCCCCGCCTTGTTCCATCCAAGCCAAAGTGCTCAGCCCTCAGCTTGGCAACATGTGTCAGCCTACATTAGGTGGACCAGTGAACAATAGTCTAAGCCAGGAGCAGGTGGTGGTTACTTGAAACTCTGAGAGGAGGGTGTGCATTAGTGTCTGTGCATGTACGTGTGTGTGACAGAGAAAGAGAGACAGAGTGAGAGAGGAGGATACCGGTCTATCTGCCATCTGGAGCACCAGGAAAATCCCAGGTGAGGCGGAAACTTGAATGTGCTGTTTCTATCATCCCACTGACCAGCTTCTCTCCTGGATCCAAACGCTTTTTAGAGAAGACCCCGTGGTTCCTTGCTATGCCTCTAGTGATGACACACACCAATTTTGAGAGTGTGAAATGAGCCATTACAAGGTGTGCAGCAGCCTCCTCCTAAAGTGGATTGACCCAAAATGAGATCAGCAGGCCAAATCAAGTCAAGTTTATTTATAGGACAGTAATTTTTACGGAAAACAAGGGACACCATAATGTGTGTGTGTGTGTGTGTGTGTGTGTGTGTGTGTGTGTGTGTGTGTGTGCTCCCATTTTTGTTACCTCTTGGGGACCTTTGTGTGTGTGTGTACATGTTTAGGATGGTGTGTTACATGAGAAGACAATACAGGATCTGTGCATGTTAACATGCTTAAGTCTAAGTTCATCTGAAAGTACCAAAAGAAGAGAAATGAAACCTTCTAAGTCAAAGCAGGTTTTGAGTAATGCTGACAAAAATAAACAGGTTCAGAATCTGAATCTGTTACCATGTCATCATTTAGTCCTCAAATGAACTGGAAAAGTAAGGAGAAGATGATTGGGAGGTATGACAAACTGAACTTGCAGCATTTGTTTTCTTTGTGTTGTCTGCTAAGTACCTTTAGTTGTGTGATTGAAAGGAAGTTGTCATTAGCATACTGTAGGTCGGAAACTTCAAATAAACAAAGCTAATTGTATAAATAATGCATAGGATGTTTTTAGAAGCCAACTCATAATCAAGCTAAAGATGTAATTTAAGAGACAGACCTAATGCAATTGCCACAGAAATACTGTATGTCGTGAAAGATTAAACATACTATGATACAGTATGTGATTGCCAAATAGATTTTATAACATGAAATTTATTTACAACTAATTTAGCTTTTCAATCACAGTAGTCACACTTTGCCAGCATTTCACAAACACCACTTTATTAATTCTTTCAAATTCAAGTTCGCTTTATTGGCATGAATGTCACAACATCGATATTGCCAAAGTATATATATACACAATATATCCTATGCAGGTATTTGTGTGTGTGTGTGTGTGTGTGTGTGTGTGTGTGTGTGTGTGTGTGTGTGTGTGTGTGTGTGTCTAGGTCATTCACTGTCCCTCAGATTGTGGCATGTTGATACATATTGGGCAGCAAGATCTGCCCTGTCTCCTTAAATTAAGAGTACTTTCTTAATTTTGAGAGGTCATTAATATAGAGTTGAACTTGTTAAAGTAAATTATCCTTATTTTATTGAATGTTTTAAATTGTAAGAGGAAGTGCATCTCTGTCTCAGTCTCACCTGTTGAACCGTGACCACATATTGTATTTTCTTTTGGTTGCCATGATTTTGTGTGTCGTCCTTTTTCGATTGCCAATTTGTGGTCAGTGAGCCTGTACTTGGTTAGGATCTGTCTCTGTTTTCTATCTCTGACAGAGAGATCTTCTGCCAAATCATAATCTCTTTTTAGGGCCAGATAACATTCTAATCTACTTTGGCCTTTAGTTTCTTCTTTCCAATGTTCCAGATAGGTTTCTTTACATTGCATTATAATTTGGTTTACTCTGATTATAAAACCTGATTACAGATCCTGTGATGTCCCTCCTGATTCATCTTATGATGCCTGACATTCATGTAATTACATAGTTCAAACCTTTTTTACAGGTTCTTCTATGCTATTGTATTCTATTATTTTTGATATTTTTACATAGGCCAAAAAGCCAAGTAGTCATATGTACAAAGTGTTGTTTGTCCAAATTAAAAAGGACTTCCTCTTTAGAATCTTCTGACCAATATAGGTAGGAAAATGTTATATTTATCAAGCATAACAAAGCAGTTTGTGGCCAATTCTGTCTGATCTCACAGCCCAACAAATGCCTACAATTCTAACAGGAACAAATTATTATTTTACACTACTGTTAATGCAAAATTATACAAAAAATACACAATTCCGCTCCTCAGCCCTGAACGCACAGAGCAGCTGCAGCCAGAACAGACATTGAAACATCCGGCAAACGTCACACACCTCAGCTATAGACTGTAAACCTCTCAGCCCACGCTGTTGCCTCACTAACCCCTTGTATTATGGAGCCAGCTCTTCAGTCTGAAAAGCTTTTTCAAAAGGGCTGCAGACTGTTTCCAACCCCCTATGCCCCTATACCTATGTACCTCCTTGTCCCATCACATCACATCCCACCTCACCTCTCCACCCCTCTGATTGTCCTTTGCAAGACAATCTTCTAAGCTCAGGCAGTTGTCAACCTTAATCCTTTACAGCGCTCTAACCTGAATCATCGCTATCAATAGAGCAGCAAGCAACAAAACATATAAGTAACCTAGTTTATGTGGAAGGACAGCTTACACCCAGAAGCATGTCTGCATGCTCTTTCTCTGTTTTGAATTCTGAGCCCATTCTAAGCGTGCACTGTAAAAAAAGAAGTGTCTTGATCAGCTTGTTGGCTGTACCTGTCTTGGCTGATAATAATGAAGTCCATATGAGACAGAGCCAGCATCCTGGAACGTGTGATTCATTTTGCACCATATTTTCATGCAGTGAAATCATGCATCACACTCAAATAGGTGAAGCATTTTCCAAGTTTTGCAGGGGCTGAGTCAAATATTGGTGACAGCATTCCACCCATCTTTGCTGCACAGTGCACACCTCTCACTGCTGCATAGAAGACAATGTATGGAAAGCTACAGATTTAAGCTTTGATATGCAAACTATGAATGAATGAATTCAATTTGTTTATTTTTGCTTTGAGTCTTTCCACGTTTTGTTATGTATATATAGGTGTGAGTTTGTGTGTATGCACGTTAATGTATTTGCATATATATGATACCTTTTAAATTATTTTTATTGAGTGAACAAATACAAATAAAATACAGTAAATAAACCCATTTCCTCAGAACAGTTCACTTTACAAATTCTCCAGAAATGTGTGTCATTATATTGGACAAGCTTTGACCTTTTTTTCATGGAAAAAGGGATGAACTCATCCCATGGCATTTTTTTTCAGTCGAGACTCTTAATAATATTTTAACACTCAGTATGTCGAAAAATCTGTGAAAATTGCTATTTTTTGCAGCGTGTCTCACACGCCGACCCCCTCCCTACCTCCCCCCATCACTTTCCTTAGCTTCGGGTCTTCGTGATTGGTTCACCTTTCATGTCCGTCAAAGCTGCGTAGGCGGGACTCAAACAATCCACTCGTGTTCCCTGTACTGTGGACTGTGCGCCACAGCAGACCAAGAGCGGGGCAGACAGTAGTACAACAACGGCTGCATCTACTCTGTGACCGGAGGACGGCTGTTCTCAGACCCTGAGGTTTACCGCTGTTCAGAGTCCCGCAAATTGAGCCTGTATCTTACCGCCGGTGCATCCCTGAAACTATTATAGGCTATCTATAATATTTTTTTTGAAGAGCGAGAACAATTCCGTTTTCAAAAGCAAGACAGTCTACGGGTCGTGAAGTCGGTTGTGTTAACCTCTTTTCCCAGGGACGCACAAAAGACGCACTCCCAAGTCTACCTGGATAGCTGACTAAAGCCGTCCGGTCCGGTTCAAGGTCCAGTGGGGAGAGACGGGGAGGAGAAATTAGCGCGGAAGACAAGAACAAGACAGAAAGAAGACAGGATGAATCTCAAGAGTCATTTGATTTTCACCCTCTGCACTATTCACGGGGTTCTTCTGAAAGGTGAGCCTGGGACGAGTGGTGCGTACGTGCGCGTGTGTCTGTGTATGTGCGTAACGCGTGTTTGTGTGTGTACGCGCGCATGTTACAGGCCAACAGCAGGGCAGGATGAAGGGGCAGAACGCGCGGTCACACGCGGGTCTTGGCAGAAAGATGCGCAGCTCTCACACTGTTCCCTCATGTACATGTGTGGCTGTGCTTGCGCGTGTGTGTACGTGCGTTGAATGTACGTGAGTATGTGTGGACGCGTGCGTGAGCACGAGTGAGACAGTCAGATGAGAGAGAGAGACCTTGCCCTGTAACATGTGGGGTCTCTTGGATGTTAATGTTGAAGAATGAGGGGAATCCTCTTTCCATAATTGTAGCCAGCACAGGACACGACCTGAGCACGCCCGTGAAGCCATGCAGAGACCGTACTGTGCGTCTTCTGCGTCTACGATCTCGTATTGTATCTTGTGCGTGAGTGGTAATGAAAAAAAAACGAGCCCGCTAGGAAGACACACCTTACCATGAAATAACAAACCCCGCGGTTGTTTTTGACTTGCAGCACTTGGATGAGTCACGGAGACACTGGCAGCGTTTTACGCACCGAACTGTTTGATGCTGCTGATTACGGCAGTTTGGAAGCTCACGGGCATGCAGAGCATTTGGATTCACTCACATTTTTTCCCTTCTTTTATTGTGTGATTTTGACTACTATTCGTCTTGCACAGGTGTGGTGTTAAAGCGCCGTCTGTGGTTGATACATAACCTCAAACGAGTTTTAGGAACAGGTGCACCGGCCTTAATGAAATGACAAGCTTCTCCATTAAATTCCCCCAAAGTGTATTTTTTTTGTTAAAGATAGATGATAATAGTAACGTTAGTCTTCATTTCAGACTGAGCCTCATAATATTTACGACACACCAGTGATTGACGAGATGGACTCAGCGCTCACCTTCGAGTTTTCAAGATGGAAATCAATTTGGCATCGGTTTAGCTCAACTAACTGTGGATTTGATTCTGATCTCCACTCACTCACTATTGCTTCTTTGTGATAATTATACGAGAAACAGCTCATTGGTGTTTAGACCACAGAGGACCTCTGTCAACATGAGAATAAGGTGACATTGGAGGCCAAGGTCACAGTGGATTCTGCTGCTTGTTTTATAGGGATGCATGAAAGTAGAATGAGAATAGATCAATAAAACAGTAAAATAACTTAAAATGAAATGAATATCAAAAAAGCATCGCAGGACCACCTTTTGCAACTTTTAGGTTTCTTTTATGCTTACATTCCTAATCTACATAGTGTTTTAAATTAGATAAACCCATAAGTAATCAAGCCGTAAAGGACATATAAACCAATACAGTATTTCATCATATTTTACATGTAAATTCTGTGGTTTAAATCATTTGCTGGTTATGATTTGTACAGAAAGTAAATGTGGCTTTTTATACTTTGATAATTTGATACTTCAGCACTGTTTTAGCGGTGATTCAACTTTTAACAAATCTGATACAAAGTCACATGAGTGCAACCCAGTGAGGTTTTATATGATTATCTCTCAGTGTACTTTGATTGTGTAGAAAAACGGATCTTAAGTATTTGGTGGCGTTCAGGTGTAGAGGCCTTTGAGGAAAATATAACAAATATTTATGTAAGAAGGTAAAGAGGGAACACTTCTCCTTGAGTTTCTAGACTGGTAAATTCACATTGTGTTTTCACAGTGGCAGGAGGATGATGGATTTACTCTGAAACAGCTGTCATTGAAACAGCAGGGCCACATACGTCAAACTGAGCTTCAGTTTTGTGATGCAAAAGTCCACTTTATGCCCTCTTCAGATTACATCAACATGTATTCAAGGCACTGGATAACACATTTATTAACATGAAAGCCAAAATTAGCATCATCTTGACTTCAACCACTGTTTTCCACACGAGTAAATGAGAAATCCCAAATGAGAGATCATTTGTGCTTGATTCCCTTGATCATTTGTTGTTGTCTCTTTGAAGTGAATGTGTGTGTGCATATGAGAGTGAGAGCAGTCCTTCCTTAATAACCAGACATGATTAAGGCCATTCTTGACTTAATGAATTGGTATGTAATTAGGTATCTTAGGATATCTGGTATATCTGACAGCTTGCACTGCAGCATTTATTGACGTTCCAGAGCCTTTCTTTTCCTTTTTATTCTCTTAAGGGCGGCACACTCATTATGAGTGTGTGTGTGCGTGTGCGCACTTGTTTGTATAGCTTATATTTAAAGAGACCTAAGCAAAGACATAAGCATGCCGGTAACAGTGGTAAAAGCACATGTCAGGCTCATTTCATGTGTGGCTGCTCACCACACACACACACACACACACACACACACACACAGACACACAGACACAGCTCCACTGTGGATTCATTGCTGATCAGTCTCTTTCTCTCTCTTGCTCTCTCTTCCTTTCTCTCCCTAACCCTGAAGAGGATAATGCTAGGCTGCTTGATTTGAACAGTCATTTCTCGGTGCAAGAACTATTATTGTATAGGTTCCACACAGCAGGCAGGTCAGCCTCCTCCTGAATGAAGTCTATCTAGCCGAAGCCATACCCGTATCTCTATAAATGACAGCTGTTTCAGCCACTCTGGCCCGGTGCCAGCTGGCATCAAGAGATTCCAGAGACACCGAGTCTATGTCACCGACTAGACCTGCGCGGTATATAGTGTGAATGTGAAGTGTTGTGATGGAGGTTGTTGTTTACCAACAACCCGAGTTGTTAACATATTATCCAGTGTGTCTCATGTGCCCATGCCGGAGCCAGAGAAAACAGCCTGTTATGCAAATGGGCCTCTTACGTAAGAGCTCGGGGCTGAGCGGCAGGCAAGGGGAGATAGAGGCAGAGGGCGACAGAGAAAGTGGGAGATGTTCCAGAATTGAGGAGTTGATGTCAGTGCAATGTGGGAGGAGAGGTGTGGAGGAGGAATGTTCAATCTCCTCAGCTAAAGTGTTTGTGATATGTGCACTGGTTGTTGTTTGCTGTTTGGATGCCTGTTTATCTCCTCTGCTCTGTCTATTTCCTGTCGCTCTGCCTGCCTGGTAGTCTGTCTGTTTTGAACTCTGATCTTGCTAGCCTAAGTACAAACCCCCGCTGAGGGATGTGTTTATCCCTGCAGTGAGTCTAAGCTGCTGAAGGCTGACCCTCCATCCCTCTGTACTTCCGTCCATTCCTCCCTCGCTTCATCCTCTCATCCTGGCGTGGAGCTTTGTACCACAGCAGCGTGGGAAAGCTTCTGATAACAAGCGGCCTTGTGTGTGTGTTTGCAGAACCGCTGATTACATGGGAGAAACAAGATGTTCTCTCTTTCTTGCTCGCTCACACTCTCCCTCCCGCCTCTGTGTGTGTTTGCAAGTGCGTCCGTTTTCATGGCCGTGCTTTGACAGGTAGAACATACGAGGTGCCCTGTACCTTCTACTGATCCCATAAAGCTTCAATGTTGAGAATCCTCTGTAGAGTAGCACTGGCTTAATGTGCACTCAGACACACACACGCACACACACACACGCACAGAGCGCCACTGTGGATTCATTGCTGCTCTGCCAAGGCATTTCCCATGATCAAAGCCAGTCTTTTGTTAGTCCAGGTGTTAAAAAAGTTAAAACAGAAAGAAGGAGGCTGGAGGGGAACGTGGTAGGATTCGGAGCTTACAAGCTCTTTGTGGCAGAGCAGCAATACAGTATGCCTCTCCAGAACTGCTCCAGAAACACTTAAAGTGATCCTGCCACCTGTTTCAACTCTTTGTCATATCATTTAACTATTGCATTTAGGGCAACTTCTCCTTGGGGATGCAGAGCCATAACAAGTGACAGACAGTCTTATATTGTGTTGAGACACGGGGATGAAATGTGGCAGGGAGATGCAGGAGGCCAGTCATTCTTAAGCTTAATACACATGTAGTCCCAGAGATTCAAAGGTGGTAAGAAATGCACTCATCAAAGCAACACGGAGGAGTTAAAAGGTTTTAGTACCCTGCAATGTGCAGAGCCCCGACCAATAGCTCAGCTCCCAAATCAGCTGGCAGAAATCTCCCGGTATTTTTATGAGCTTGCAAGGCAGGATGCGCCCACACTGAATGACGCAGCAAATGCAAGCCAGATCTGGTGTCATTGTTTCACTGCTCCATTACAGTAACATTAGATATTGCAATGTGAAAAAACTTGCAAAGAAAGTATTTCCTTCAAAACTTAAAAAACCAGAGGGAACTGATTTGTCAAATGCCAGTAAAACAATATCACAGGCCTACTCCCTCTTCCTCACATCGGCAACCTCAGAAAACATCTGACAAATCCGATCTGAATGTTTAAATTACTGTATGTGCTCAGAGGCAAGAGACAGCCTGCCAGTATGTCTGAACACACCGATATGAAAACTGCGTCTGCTGAGAGTATGGCCTTACACTACGTCAGCTCCTGAGGTTTCATAAATAACTTCCAAGCTTCTAGCTCACACCATTGTGTGGGCAATCTCATCACCTGAGCTTTAAAACAGTCATTTGGTCAACTGAATGTTACAGTACAGTGCATAGGGCTTTACTGCCCCTGGCAAGTATTTCTTGAAAATAGAATACTCTATAATAATAGGCAGTGTGATGGCAGTGACACACTATCACAGGTGGTTGTGTATGTATGTCAGTGCACATTGCAACCTCACGACCATACAACCATACAAATGAACAAACATCTATAATGAAGTTGTCAGGCTTAAATTCAAGAACATGCCACATTTATAAGCTATTAGTTTAAATTTAATAAATAGCATATTATTTTAGTCAAAGTGGAAGGTGTTACCTTTTCGAATCATATGTTGGTGATGCTGAGAGCTAATGAATCCCTGGTTAAAATACAGAAAAAAATGTCAACCATGTTTTTAATCTGCAAATGAAAAATTCTTTGCTGAGAATCAATGTAGAATAATAGTAGATCTTTAATTTGGAATACAGGCTCTGTTTGATATCTCTTAGACAAAGTGTAATTTAAAACCAGCCGAGAGAAAGGAAAGATCAAATGCAGCCTCCCATGGAGAGCGATGAGCCCACAGGTAGATCCTGCTGCAGCAGCGGCGGCGGCGGCAGACAATGAGTTTGCACCCTAAATAGACCTCCCAGTAGGTGAAAGATGTATACATGCTCAGCGAACATATCAGCTGATGGGGCTTTTCTTCAAAGTTGACATGAAGCTATTTATATAAACAGGTTAGAATATGAACTATTTATCGATGTGAGAAATACCTCGGCAGATGCTCAAACGCATAAACAAACAGAATGCCCTTACAGTTAGAAAATGATGCTGGAGTTTGCACAAAGTGTTTCATTTTTATGAATGATCGACTTTGTTTTGCACCATAAACTATAGCACTAACTGAATACGATTAATCATCATATGTCTTGATTGACAAGCAAACTTCGAGGAGGTTTGGCTTCTTTTGTTTGAGTCAGACTCAAGCTATTAGATATCATCTACCCATACAAATTAAACACAAGCACTTACATTGGGAAAGACACAGACTGCGTTATTGAGTGCAAGTGTGTCTGTGTGTATGCATGCATGCATACGTGATGTCTGTATTAGCATTGAATTCCAAAGGATTACTGAGTGGCTAATCTAAAGCTCCAGTCTTTGACAAGCCATGTGTCACTAATCTCAAACACTCCGGAATAAAGAGACACAAACACAATCACCTTTTGGATTAAAAGTCTCTATGCAGAGGTTGTTGTAATCTTTCACTCAAACCAGGAAAAGATTAAAGAAGGTTCAAACTGAAGAAAAAGAGAAGTTAAAGAAAACATAAGACAATTACATATTTTTTTTTCTTCCTGTCTCCTCCTCTCTCGTAGACACACATATACTTGCAAATAAGCAAACAAATGAAGTGGGTTGATTTAGCTTGCACTTCGGTTGAACCTAACATGCTCTACAGGTTCATACATCGCCCTCCCTTTTTACAACTCTTATCCTAGATAATGTTCTTTTTATGTTATGTGCCCTTTCATCTGACAGCTCCTTTTCATACAATTCCCCTTGGGTCATATTCTGCAGACTTGGTAGTACATGTTACAGTAATCATTTCCTTCAACAGAGATAAAGATATGGACAACCGTGACTCTGCCTACTCCCTCTGCTCTCCTGCCCCGACTCTGATATTGTTTGGGGACTCTGTGTCTTTTCTTGACAGAAATGAATTCAGCCAAAGCAAAGTAGGCCCATATTGTGTACGCAAATACACAAGCACACTTGTGCACACACAGGCCCAGCAGTGTAAAGACACACCACTGAGAAAACAGTAGACAAGTCTTCTGTTTTCAGGGACTAAATTTGCTCAGATAATATGGACTGTGGTGGAATGAAGCAGCAAAGAAGTGGCATTTTTGTTTTTTACTTTATTGCTACTGTTTTTGTGACCCTGATTCAGAGATAACTTCCTCTGTTCACATGCATGCGTATATTTAAGAGTAAATTCACAGGGAATATGTTGAAAAATGTTGGAGGTAAAGAAAAAAGGGAGAAGAAGGGAGATAAAGATACAACTGCTATCTCCACCCCAAAAATCCATAAAGTAATCCCTCTCATTTTCTCCTGATGATTATTACACATTTCTTATTTCTATAATATTGTTTGAAATCTGCTTCGAAATACAGCTGTGTTAACTGTATCTAGGTAAGGCATTTCATGTGTGTGCTCCATTTTAATGTTATGGTTACTCAATAACATTCAAAACACCGATTTAGTGCTTAATTGCTTAACTTGTACTTATACAATAACAATATGGAGTTATGGCATGGTACTAATTGAAAAGCAGAATTTATTGCATCCACAAATACACGTCTATGCACTTGTTTTAGCGTCATGGTCTCAAAGGAAGCCTAGAAGTAGCTAAAGCTAATTGAAATATAATTCCCCAAAGACACATGTTCATGTTAATTGACTTTCTGTGTGTGCCCCTGTTTGTGTGTGTGTGTGTGTATATTTTTGTATTCGTATTATCGCCAGAAGTCACTTTCTAGTCCCTTGTCTAATCATCAGCTTGAGGGCCCCCCCCCCACATTTTAATTCTGTCTTGGAAAGCTATTAGACACTCTTTTGCATGAGCACCATTTCTAAACACATCTAATGTAGTAAAAATATGCAGCTATAATCCACTGATGTCTTAAATTCAGATTGAACTGGTCTTTCCACTGTTGGTGTGCACTGTAAATCAAAGCAGTTTTTTTTTTTTTTTTTTTTTTTTTTTTTACCGCTGTGGTTTCAGTTCTTACATTTCAGGAAAGTGGTAATGTGTAGGGCTTTAGATGGGAGCAAGTGAAAGACTGTGCAATGTCTTTGCAAGGCTGTATGTGTGTGTGTGTGTGTGTGTGTGTGTGTGTGTGTGTGTGTTTTTGTGAGAAACTAGAGAGAACACATTATATTTAAATGCTGTAGTCCAGTGATTACTTCTGAGAAGTACAGGAGTGAAATTTCATCCAATTGAAAAGGTTTCACACATAAACCCATACTCCCATACACACACACACACACACACACACACACACACACACAAACACAGGATATGGCTGATGGTTCTCTATATTTTCCTTATTGTCAGCAAATCTCATGTGTAGAGCCAAACCAACAATGAACTCATCCTGCTCACAAGTATTGTGTGTGCATCCAAAGCCTGATATATCATATTCCTCTGTGCTGTTGACCTCTGTTGTTGTCCATCAACGATTAAAAACACGTCAATGAGCCACACCACTGCACTGGGTGACATGTTCCTTCTCACCAAAGACAATGGCTACCATAGTTTGTTTAGAAACGGCTCCAAATAGTAATAAGAGTGATAAGATTGTAATGCTCAGGAGAGAGGCTCCTTGTACGGCAGTCGCCACTGCATATGCACAGGAACGAGCTACAAGGAAGCTCTGTAAACAGAACCACATTCCTGTGCATGCACAGTGTCGTCTGCTGTACAAGGAACTTCTCTCAGGAGACTGAAAATGTGATTGCTGTTATTAGTCTTTGGAGCTGTTTCTAATAAACTATGTTTAGCCATTGCCGTCAGGGTGAAGGAACATGTCATCCAGTGCAGCGGTGTGGCTCATTGACCTGTTTTTAATAGTTCTGGGGCAACAGTGGAGGTCTACTGCACAGAGGAAAATGATATGTCAGGCTTTGAATAAACACATAATACTTATAATACCTACTAGCATGAGTTTATTGTTGGTTTGGTTCTGCATGACATTTGTTGACAATAAGAAAAATATAGAAAATTGCCATCTGAATTTATACTGTATATAGAACAGTAAAATCTCTGACCTTTCACATGTCAGTCAGTTGCAAAAGGACTGACAAACACCAGCATTCTAAGAAATTTAATTTACATATTCATATACACTTGTACGTCATAGTAGTCTTGCTATTTTATCGTTTGGAATTTCTCTCTTCCTCTTTGTTACATATGATCTCTCACTGGGAAGACATCACATTGTCATATAATCTTCCCTTTAGTTGGACTTTTTGTTTGCTATATTTTTATACCAGTATGGATCCTGTTTCTAAGGAGTATTCCAAAATCTTATATTGGTTGTAAGTTTGAAGTCTGGCCGCTCTCTGTGTAGAGATTGCTCCAGGCCTCTTGTCGAGGGGAGGGAAGATGGAGTCAAGTGAGACAATTTATAACAGTTAAAAACCAAATGAACTGAGACCCTTGGCTTGGGTGAGCGAGCGGCAGCATACATAATGCGCCTTAGGGATTTCTTCTTCACACACGTTGTGCTGTGCACAGTGTGTGTGTGTGTGTGTCCAAGCTAGCAAACACATAGCACGAAGAAACACACACAGCCCCCTTCACCATCTGTCTCTGTTTGCCACATTGCAAATCCATTATATGCTACACAACATTATTCCCCCCATCCTAAGTGGCACACACCCCTAAGCTTACTTCCACGATCCTACTCAGTGGAACGGTGACAATTTGCCACTTCACACACATCTTTGTTAAAGATGCTGTGGCATGTTTACAGCTGGATTTAATACATATTTCCATGCTCCATTTGCGTGTTTTTGTAAGTTGGTGTTTAGCATTGATGGTTTGAGATTTTACAAGCCTGTTTGCTTGTTCCTGCTGCTTCATGTGGGAATTTGCGTGATTCGATAGTTTCAACTGGTCCCTATTGAACTGATGCCGGACTTTCGTAATCCTGCTTCCTCCTCCAAAATTATTCATCTTTGCATTTTGGCAGACAGCTTTAAGACATGCACATGCACAAACACACACTGCATGAATCTGGCAAAGGTTTGGCTCAGTAGTTTTATAGCTAACTAATCTCCAGTTCTAATCAAAAAGCTTCCCCAGCCCTGAACCTCCTGCTGAGGAAACAAAGAAGTTATTATGGTTTTAAATGGTCTCCAATTACGGGTAATTTCACTGCCTATCTTAAAGCTATTTGCTTTTCTCTCACTTTGCTCCGGTTGGGTAGAGCAAGCATTGTGCTTTGCAAAAACAACAAGTAGACAAGTTAGACATACAGCAGATGCATTCTTTCGGAAAGCAGAATGGCCTGCCTTTCTTTGCACTCCCTCTCTGTCTCTCCTCATCTCTTATCATTAGAAATGGGAAACACAGTTAACTCAATTCCTCCTTTATCTTCCTCATTAGTGTTTGTCTCACAGTGCACTCAATTACTCAGTCCATCACTCTCCTACCCACAAGTCAAAAGCTTTGGCTGGCTGAGGTGAGTCAAAATTCTCATGTAGCTGGAATCCAGTAAGACTCATTAGTGAGAAGTGAGTGACACCAAAATTGCGCATTCATGTGTTTAACATAAACATTTTCAATCCATGACGTGTGGTTTCACAACACCACTTGTGTGCTTTGGGTATTGAGCTCTGTCAGTTGGCAGCCTGGTGCTGCATTTTTATGCTTACATAACTTTTACACAGCTAGTCACAGCCTTACTGCCATGGCATTTTATAATTTTAAATGTTAATGTGTGGCCCACCTGGGAAGTGAACCTAGCACTGCTGGATTAGTTTTGATGGATTGGATTTCAGTTGTAACCTTGGCTGTATGCTCTTTGGCAGCAGTGATTTATTGTTTAGATTGTATGACATTTCAGTAATTTTCAATGTTTTTATTAAACAGCTTTTTTTCAGTTGACAATTCATCAAAGTTTTTTTGTTATTGCCTCCCATAGCATTCTTGTGACAGCTCATATCATCTGGCTGTTTCATATCCAAACAAGAGAAAGAAAAGACTGTCTGTGCAGAAACTGACCCGCACAAAATGTGAAATACAAAGGTTAAACAATTCAAATAATGAATCATAAGTAAACAACTTTGGAAGTCTGAAACAAGCTTTTTATATTAAAACACTTTATGCAACACAATTCAGTAACTTGTTTTTTTAGAATTATCTTTTTTTTTTTTTTTTTTTTAATTTACTTGATGTACGAGACACTGAAGATTTTTCGTAATATTGTCTTTTTGAAACTCTGCAACTGTATATTTCTCTCACTGACTGCTTGCTTATCTCCCTTTGCAAATTCATGCTATGGCTACAATCCCAGACTAGTTTGCCAACATGCTAATGCTGCTGTATGTGTATCCAGTTCAAATGGACCAGCTAATGCTAATCTGTGCTAATCCTCTGAGAAGCACCCTCAGAGCAACATTATCATGCTACTCTGTAGTTGAGATGGATAGTGGTAGGAGGAGAGGGGGGAAAGGAAATGATGAATAGAGACATCGTCATTGCAAATATTCAATCATAACAGCTCACACACACATAAAAATCCTCACACCAGTGGTCACCTTTTAACCTTCCAATGCCCGCTTTCCCACACAAGCACACACATGCACACACACACACACAGAGCTGCAGACATGAGCTATTACTGAAGAGATAGACCTAACATCTCCAGGCACACAGGCACAGCAGTAATAATGAGACAGTGTTAACCACAGTTGCACTGAGCTGGTAAATGGTAGTGTACTCTCCAGGACTGAGTGCTGATCCTAAGCCCTTGTCGTAATGCACTGGTCACCCTAATCCTGACCTTATTAAAAGTGAGCCTCAAACCAAAAAGCAGCCATATCTTAAGACTGTAGTTAGTTCCTCAATACAGCTGGTCCTAGTCCGCCCTGTTTTAAAGGAGATGACCTACTACTACTTAATCCTGGAGCCACCTTTTACCCCCTTAGGCATTAGGATCCCAGAGCTGAGGTCATTATAGAGTCACATAGTGAGTTTTTGATGAATCTGATAGAGTTTATTTGAATCATCATAATTGAATTCTAAGAAACATGCACTGTGTAAACAGAATGTAATCTAGAAATAGAAAGATTGGCTGTGTCTGACATTTTTCTGATTATTTCCATATTCATACACTTTCCCACTGCAAATTCATACCCTGCAATACGGAGAGTATTGCTCTGTGTCATATTGCACATGGCAGCAAAAAATAATTTGATCGTGATATGAAATAATAATAATAAAAAAAAATTCCTGTCAGCAGTAAATTTACACTGTTTAAAGTGCATGCTCATATCCACATGGCAATATATACAGGGATGATAATATGTTTTTCTTATCTGATATCGTGAATGGAAAGCTGTAGTTTTGATATATTTTCCTGATATCAAGGAAAACATTGGTCTTGATGTCCCCTTATGTCCCACATAATGCAGTTAAACTAGTGAGTAAAAATTAAATTGCTTTGTAAAAGATAATCATGAAATGGATCAATTCCAGTGCTTATTTCTCGCACTTTTGGGTACATTATGTCTACAGAGTGACAGTGCTGCCTAAAACTCTGAACCTCCCATAAATTGAAAATGTGGCATTTAAATCAATGGCAGTTTTTCCACTTAAAATTAAGCAAAATGTTGAAATCACTGACATTATGGTGCATTAAATCTTTGCATGCTGGTGCACAGTAGGGTGCCGTTTGAAAGAGAAATATGATCATATCATCCTTTGAGAAAGAATAAAGCAAGCAAAACCAGATACCACTGCTGAATGTACTTATGAAGTAACTTAGTAGACATTTATTTGCTAATCTGTATCAAATTAGACCTTTTAAAGTATGACGCTATATCAAACAGAAATAGTGTTTGAACTACTTGCAGTGCCTTCATCCCTTTCCAGCTTGATAAGCAAAATTAATAGCATAATCCCTGAAGTCTCAGCAGTTTTACTGATATCCAGTGGGTACTTGTTACTCGAAGGAGGCCACCTTTTGATAGACGAGATAACGGGAGAGAGAAAGGTAGAGGGGAAAAAGGCACAAGAAGACAAAGACAGCAGTGAAATGCACCAGGGGAAGGTGATGGGTTGTTTTGAAATGTTATGTGACTATATATTGTGCCTGTGGCTTGGCTGGGATCCTGAGTGACATGGTAGTGGCCGCTGCTGTGCCAGCGCTCTCTTAAAGCTTTGCTGTGATAAGATGAGATGAGACAGGGAGACAGAAAAACATTGTGTGTGTGTGTGTGTGTCTGTGAGTGTGTGTCATAAATGGGTTGAGGGTGAGGGGGGATGAGAGAATTAGAGGGATGTGGGGTAACAGGATGGATGGGGGGGAGAATAGAGGAATTTCTCTATCACATCTGCTCCTTCACCATAAGACAGGAATTTGGAGCAGAGACAGATTAACCCGGAGAATTTGAAAAAAAAATAATAATAATAAATGAAAGACAGTGCAGGGAGAGAAAAAAAAACATAACAGCCAAAAAAAGAACAGCAGCAATGCATGAGATATTCAGCAAATGAGCCTTGACACAGCTTCAATCTTGTGCTCAAAAACAAAAAAATTACACACACAATATCAGAAATGCAAATAATATACGCAAACATGGGTTTGAATCATTTATTATGCATGTCGATAGAGTCACAGAGATAAACAGTAATGACAGAGAGGTGATGTTTTGTAAGGTCCATTTAGTTTTGCTATTTGAGAAGTAAATGAATGGAATAAAACGGTTGTTCCATGTGTTGTTTCCTTTCCTGTGAACATTAATTTCTAGATGATCACGGTGCATTACAGTAGCCTATAAAAAACCTAAAAAAAACCTTTTGATGCAAACTTTTCTTTCCTGTTTCTTTTAGAAAAAAAAAACGCAGCAAACATGGAGGCTATTGGGTTGGCCTCTGGATAGAGATGCAAATGGCCCAGTCAAAAGTACTGTCTTTACATTTTCTAAGTCTGAAAAGGGAGCAGGGTTTTCATTCCTACTTGCGTCATACTTTTTTCACAGGATGTTTGTCTATCTTTTTCTTTATGTCACTCCTTCCACTCCCCTGCTCTCTCTCCCTCCTACTTGGATGTTTCATTCCTCCCTTACCCCCGACACCTCACTCTCCAGCATCACCCAGGGCTTTCATCTTGGCAGGGTGCTTCCTTTATGAGAATACTCCAATTGGCAGACAAGCACCCTTGTCAGACACCACTTGCACTTGCATAGATATGAAAAGTGTTTTAACAAGCACCACTGAGTTTTGCGGTGCAGCGGAAACTGCATACCAATGGCAATGCAGATCCTGTGACCAAATTAAAGAGGCAGCAAAGTTTGGAGACAGTTATGTTGATGTCCTTAAAGTTTCACTGCAGCAGCCTCAAGGTAGCGAGTAAGAAAAGTTTGCTTTGCTTTGCTGTTATTATGGAGAGGTTGAACTTCCAAATGCGGCAGTGTAGTTAACTGAACCAAATACTGAATCATATTATCTGAAGTTGATTGTCTTGCATTAAATTTGGTGAAATATAACTCCACTTAATCTTGGCTGCCACAACAATAACTTCCATTTGGTATTCAGGTATTAAGGCATAAACTGTATAAATAGGTATGTGAACTGTTAACTGTATATTCAGATCTTCCTTCTCTTGGAAAGCTTGCACAGATTGGTGTCTGGAAACTGTAATGTAGGCCTGAGGAAGACGGGGAGGCAGAGCAGCCATTTATCCATCAGATGAATGACTATTAGATGCTGTGTCAGTACAGAAACAACCAGTGGGTGCTGATGACGTACCCATGTAAATTAATAGTCTGCTGTGAGGTCACTTCAGGAGGGTTTAAGCTTTGCCTCTGATAGATGCAAAGCTACTTCAGAGATTATAGATGGTTCCGTGGTTGTTGGGATTAAAATAAGGAAGTGTTGACAGAGGTGTTTGGCCGGAGAAGAAGAAAAAAGAAGATAGAAAAATACACTAAAAACAAATCACAGGGATGGATGATTCAGTGTCAAAAAATGCTAATTCGCCTGTTTAGCAATATGTTGGTCTTGTACCAAATAAAAAGTGTTAAACACTGGATATAACAGCACGTATTTGCAAGTTATGCAAAAGCTAGCAGACTGGAAGGTGACATGAAATTTTCCTCCCAGCTTGCCCAGTCAGATTAATTACTTCCATTTTCCACCTGGTCATTTGCCTTTTATTGTTACCCAAAAACCTGTGAAGCTCTAAATACGATACACGGCATTTTTAAATGTAATATTCTTCTCTGTAAAACTACTGACCCGTCTTTCATCTGTTACAACAGCTACATAACAGGTTTTGAAAATGGCAAAGTATGTCCAGACTTTTGACTGGTACTGTATGTTGAGCAAATAGTAATTCACTATTCCTGTCATGGTGCATACTGATTATTCAAAAATCAGTAAGCCTTAGCACCAAGATTAACTGATCATTACTGACTCTTCCTTATTTAGCCTCCTCAACCACTCTGGAGCAGTCGTGTTCACAGCAAGTCTCCAAAATATCAAATAGGCATGGATGAGACAAAAATGGCACTTGACGGATGTAAAGACATGCCATGTCATTATGTTGCTCCAGTGCTATTTCGGCTCTCTGTCCTGGTCAAAATATGTGAATGGAATTTGGGAAACTTTATCCTTAAAGCATCTTGATCTTCTGCAGTCAGCTACAGCAGGGCAACTAAATGGCTTAAAATGAGGTGATGTCATCATCACCGAGTGTTCTACATCCACTGTACAATGATCTAAGCCACAAGGATACTGTCTCTGAAAATATATAAAGTGCCGGCTTTATAGACCATGACATATAATTTCCTCTCTTCAGAGCGATACGTACAGTGCTCTGTTTCCATCAGAATGCACCCAGGCTGTACTGATGAAACTGTTACACGAGCGAGCTACGTTCTCATTGTGTGTCTTTTACACTCTCTTTCTTTCTCTCTCTCTCTCTCTGTCTATGTCTGGTTCAAGTGAGACTCCGGGTTTATATCAGTGCTAGGGCAATTCAGCTGCATAAAGGTCATGTGCTTTCAAATGACAGTTAATATGCAGCATCTGTCAGAGGGTCTTGGATCATTTCTGACCTAAGCATTTCTGTGTCTTGTCCTGTATCATGTTTAGCATGTAGTATATACATTCTCTTAATGGAGTCAATACACAGAGTTCATCTTCATTTGAAGGGTTAATGGATTTAACTTGGAATAGGATTTCCTGAGGAGCTTGTTAAACACGACCTGGAGTTGTATCCAAATCTGAGTGCTGCCTGTTGATGAATGCAGGAAACGGTGGGGGTGGATGCGAATGTAACATTAACACAATACTGACATCTGGATACAGCTGAAAAAAAAAAAAGAAACGGCAGTGAGATGATTGGTTAAGAGCAAGTGTGGATAAAACTGGTAGAGAATTAAAAGTTGGAACACTGAAAGGCAGCTGACAGTGTGGAAAATTCATGAATACAGTCTTTGTGATTGATCTTTTGCTAACCTCTATTTGTCCCGTAAGAAAAAATTAATTGTATCAAATAAAATATCAAATGAAAATAAAATGCCATATTTCATTCATAAGACACAAATGACTGTGTATTCAGTCAACAAAATGTTCAAACTTTGGCACATTACTGCTTTTTTGTTGTAATACAACATGGTGCCAGTTAAAGTTTAATGCTACTAGCTGTAGAGGAACAGAAAACATATCACATGACAAGATTAGTGCTGGGTATGAATCTCAATGCTTGTTGAGCACCGCCAGAAACTTTTAAGTATCAAAAGTTGGCCTTAAATGCCGGGTTTGATTCTTAGTCTAGTTTATTTATTCTTTAAACTGATATTTTTTAGTTACACTTAAGTGAATATTGGTAAAAAAAACATGACCTGTACAGCACTTTGCCCTGAGAAAAAATTGACACTGACACACTTGATAAGATTTATTTTATCTAACTATTATTATACATGCAAGGACACTGCACAGGACACAAAATGATCCAACCCTTGCCAACAATATTAATTTGAATTTTAAAAAAGTCTTGGTTACAGGTTTTTTTCCTGTTGGTGTTAATTAAATCTGCAGAATGCGCTAGCAAGAACAAAAGTTTTAGGAAATAAACACGGTCTCACTATTTTCCACTTTCAATTGTATTAGGATGAAAATGATGCCATTAATTTAACACAGTGGCACTCAGTGTGACATTGTGTTCTTCATTGAACTCCGTGCTACAGGTGACAAAGCCACATTTAACTTAATGAGACTGCATAAAACTTTCACGACAGACAATGATGTACATATTGGAAGCTACTGAACAGCTGCAAGGAATCTCAAATCCTTCTGACTTTGCTTCTCTCTCTCTCTCTCTCTCTCTCTCTCTCTCTCTCTCTCTCTCTATCCCTGTGTGTGTGTCTGTTTTCCTTTTTGCTCTGTCTCCTGAAGGGGAAACATGACTTGTTTACAGTGTCTGTAGCGACAACTAAATGAAATCACATTTCCCATCAGTCAGTGGGCTAATTGAGGCTAGCTCTTCCATTAGTTGTCTGCTCACATCTGCTTTGTAGGGAGCCAGACCGATCAATGCTCAGTCAGAGTTGGATACTCTGCATACACACGCACACTCTTACACACACGCGCACACGTTTATTCACAGCTCAAAATATATGACTTGCAGGTGCAATCATTTTGCATCATTTTCTTTGTTTCATGCTGAAAATACAGTTTTATCTTACCCCTGGGTTTTTATTTCAACCAACCTTTGTTTTTTTTTTTCTCTGTGCAAATGTTTTGCATCCAAGTGGAAAAATATACTTTCACTGCTGCATCAAGCTCAGAGAAAGAAGGTGATACAATCATGGATAATGCTTTCACTGCTCTTAATGTATGAATTAGAGAGTGAGAGAGTTGAGCTGCTCTTCCTCCATCTTTTGTGGTGTAAGAAGGAATCTGGCTGTTCCCACAGTCTTGGCAAATCCTGCCTTCCCAAATCCTTTTCTCAGTAATTCTGTTGTCCTGCCAACGGTGAGTGAAAGCGCAGAAGTGCATTACGGCCTGGTCATGCATGAGTAACGAGGGGCCCCCTTCCTCATCTGTGTGTGTGTGTGTGTGTGTGTTTTCTCTACTGTTATGCCCCATAGCCCTAAGTGGCCCTCTGCTCCTCAGTTATCGCACATGCACACTCACACCTACACAGCAGCATACATACAAAAAAGAACATTTCAGTATTCATTAGAAACTTGCTTTTGCAGTTTAATGTAATGAATACACCCACACCATCCTTCAGCACCTTGAACTCCCCCCACCCTCCGCATTTTCACAAATAATCCATCTGTAGCAGCAAAGCGTTAACAGTAAGATTCATTGAGCATGATTTTATATGGGAACAGGTTGCCGTGAGCTCCTTTTACTGTGGACAAGCCAAGACAAACCTGTCTCTGTTAGCGGAAATCAAAGTGTGACAATCTTCTACACGCCAGCAAGAGATCATTTTGCTCTTGGATCAGGCAGCAGTTTGGATTCAGTGTTGTGAGGATTATGGTGATACATTAGTCCAATCTGTGTTGATCTAGTGGAGCAGGAGACGAACAGCCCGTATGTCAGATTGTCATTTGGATTGGTTTGGGTTTTTATCATGTCTGCTTTGGTCCGGTGTGTCTTGGCGAAGCTTTCAAAAAAGATGTACCGTGTTTGGTTTTTAATACATCACTCATTCAAATGCAGACAACTGTTATCAGCAGAAGCATGCACTGCCAATGCCTGATTCAGCCATATACACACATATATAATGTGTCCATGTATATTTAATAGCACTCATGTGAATTCTATAATACCTAGAAATCATAACAATTTCTGCCGCTAACCCACTAAAATTTAAAAAAAAGAAAAAAAAAATTTACTTCAGTTTTACTCCAGGCATATTTACAAAACCGACTTGTCTCTTACAGTTATACATTGTCAGCTCATGTATCACATCATCAGTTTAGGAAATTAAGAAGAAAATGAACCATGATGTAGTCTTTATTCTCTAACTTCATAATGAATGTATAATAATTTCCCTGTCCATCAATCTGTTCTATTTTATTGGAACAATAAAAAACAGATTTTCTTTGAAGCCTTTTCCTCTCAGCACCTGTCTTCTGTTCTACTCCCTCTTTCTCCTTACTAACTGTGACATGGCGCAGACGTGCATTACAGCCATAAGCGATTACTTTGGCATAAATTGAGGACATACAATACATCGAGAAGACACATGTTAGGTTTGACTCTGAGATGACCTGGCTGTAGCATTGTGCATGTTGCTTGCTAGTGCTGACAGCAGCCTGTCTCATAATAGGTGCTTAAATGGTAATAGATCATGACAGTCTCATGATATGGAGTCATTTCAGTCTAAGCAGAGGATATTAACTTCTATGAATAATATAGCGTAACCAATCGCCAAGCATCCTGCCATACATATATGATTTCTCACATACCATCTCACACACAAACACACACACACACCGCCAGCTAGTGGTGCCTTTATGATCACAGCCCATGTCAGTGTCTCAGTCACATGCAGGTCACACATGCATGCACACACACACACACACACACACAGGCACACACCTTTAACCAAGGTCATGCGTAACTCTTCCGGCATGCTGAGGTGTATTTGCTGATGTTGCGTCGTTTTCCCGCCCTCCCCCTTCCCCCCTTCCTCCCTGCTCTCACAGTTGGTTTTGTGGGGTGTATTGTGCACATTCATGTGTTACGTGCGTGTGTGTTAGCGCTCAGACATGCTGTCATTTTCCCTTGAGACAGACACAGATGTGGTTTGGAGGCTGGCATTGTTTGGCTTTCTTTTACTCGCATTCTATTTTTGTTGTGCCTCAAATGCAGCATGACTTCTAGCCTACGGCACAGTATAGTGCAAAGTAACAGAATGCCAGCGCACAGGATTTGTGTTATGTCTTTGTTTATGTTTGTGTATGTCTCCAATCAATGAAAACCCACTGTGCCACGAGAAGTGTAAATAAATGATTCAGTACCGGCGGAAATCTTAAGGATTTATCTTTGTTTCTCTCGCTGTCTGTCTCTGATTATGTTTGTGTGCCTGCATGTATGTGCCCGAGTGTTTACTTACGTGTCCTGATGATGTGAAAACTGCTAGTGAATGGTTGAATAATGACCAGTAGTGACAGAGACAGAAGCTTTGAGGCCCTGGATTTGCTGGGGTTTTTTTTCTCAGCCTCTCAGCACGCAGCCAGGCAGAGCCAAAATGGCTCTGCAGGGTCAGCTTTGGCCCCCTGACAGGCTGACGAAGCGAGCGCTTTCTGTCAGGAGCCAGGCCTATTAAATGATCAGAGACTACGTTCCCCTGATGCTGCTCTGGCTGAGAGGCCTCAACTCCCTCCTGGAGGCTGGCCCAGCTATGTGTGTTTGTGTGCGAAATTAGGGCCGCACGATATATCGTCTCAGCATCGGCATCGCGATGTGTGCATGTGCAATATTCACATTGTAGGACGCGCTATGTCAATTTAGACAATTTAAAAGACAGAAAATACAGAAAAAAAAAGATATTGCATTGACAGTTTTTTTTCCAATATTGTACAGCCCCTCGTAAAATGTATGTTTGGCTGTATTTAACTTAATTTTCAGTTGCCCTTGGAAGTGCTTGTTTTGTATAAAGATCCATTCTGATAATTCAGTACTCTCTATTATATGATACTAAACACCATCATCCTTGCATGCTCATCCTAAATGTGTGTTAAACAGAAGCATAAATAGAGCATACACAAACATCAGCGTGTGTGTGGGCTTAGACAACAGGGTGTTGTGTTGTATCTTGTGCAGTAGCCCAGGAGCTAGATTTATTCCTACAGAGCCATTTAGAGCAGGCATGGCTGTGAGAATTTGTTTGCATGCTGTGAAGCTGAGAGAAACAATGTATTCAGACCCTCAAATACTCTGTTTCTGTCACTGCTGGTCATTATTTGACCATTTGCCAACTGTTTCACATCAACAACTATGAAGGCTTAGATACACCAGCGCAGTGAATCATAAAGAAGGACACTCAAACACATACTGTAAACAGGTTGCTGCTGCTAGCTGGCCCTTGTTATGTGACAGGAAGCAGTCTTGCATGTTAGCTGTTGCCTTCACACAGCTCCTTTACTATTCACCACAGCCATTGTTATCGACAGAGCTTAAACAAGCCCCACTGTGTTAAGTTCACAGATTCTAAATGTATTTCCAATGTTGTTATACAGTACAACCCAGCCCTGCTCAGGAAGAGCTACTTAAACCTGATGTCCAGGAACCTTGAGGTGTGACCAAGCGCTGTGATGTGATCGATCGTGCTTGCTTGATTATGATTGATCAAGCAAGCATGTAGTCACATCTGTAAACATCTCAAAAGGTGATTTTCATGGTTAAGGATCTTTGACTTTGTGAACAACACTTCTAATTCACATTCAAGTCTATTTATCAAGGTTTTTAAAGTTCTCGGTTACTCAATTACTGGATGACTACCCTGTCGGATTTGTTATTTCAAACAGTAGTTTTTATGATGGTATGGCGTGGCAGACCAAAAGAGGCCATGAGTCAGTAATTTTCCCTTTTTTATTTACGAAGACCTCGCCCAACTCCTCATTCTCAATATTCCCTTTCTGTCTTTTGTTTTGTATTGTTTTCACCCACTCAGTGTCTTTGTGGTTGGAAATGATGAGTTGCGTATGGCAGACAGACAGCTCCAGATTTTATTAGAAAACCATCCACAATAACACTGCATAATGCCATCTCCAGGGCTATTGTGTTGGTTTGTATCTTTGTGTGTGTCTGTACATATCTTCTTTTTCTCTCACACTCTGTCTCTGGGCATTGATTTAGTACTTTTTGTGTTTAATGTATTTACTTACTCTCTAAAGTAAAACAGGATTTCAAGAATTTTGAGAAGTCTCCCATGTTAATTAAAACATGTTTTCTTACTAATTTATTGGGCAAAATTTGAGAAATAGAACCTAACCATGAAATATCACACCAGTGAAAACTGTAAACGTGCACAATTACTTAATGTTATTGAAAATTTGAAAAGAAAAGTGTTTCTTTATAAAACTAAAATTACTTGAGTAGTTTAGGTGTGTGTGCCTGTGTAGAGTGTCATTAATCAAGTGGAGTATTATTGTTTTCAGCATCCCGCCCAAGTCTACGCATTACCATTTTAATGACATTACTCTCCTATTAATCTGCTTACCACACAGCCACTGCCGGTGCAACTTATAAAACTATCAAAGACTTACTTTGATAAAAAAAGAAAAGAAAAAAAAACAAGGCCATAAAGAGAGAGGGAACAGTAATTAAAAAACCACTCTAATGAAAGAAAACTCATAAACAAGAAATAGAAGTAAAAGAATGGAAAAAGTGCATATGCTGCAGTCTTGAATTAGACATGTGACAAATAAACGGATCCTCTATACAGCACAGAGGAACTAGTGTGTGGCGATACACAGTCATACCCAATGCCTCCAGCGATACTCACCATAATTGTAACTGGTGTATGTTCCCCAGAGTCTAATCAGATAACTAAATTAAAGCTGCCATCAACATCTTAGGGTCTAGATTTAGGATCTTAGGAAACCGTTTCAAAATGGTTTTTAATGTCTGTTTGAAAATTGAAAACCATTTTCTCAAGCATCTAGGCATCGTGAAGCTGGGGTTCTTTATCACTGAGATGTTCTCTAAGACTTTTCTTTACCAAATGATGTGCTGATTAACCTTGATCACCAGGTCTAATGAATCTGTGAAATTCATTTACACAGGGTATAGGAGGAGGACTTATGGGTATCTACCGTGATGAAGGGCAAATAAGGCTTGTGGTCTGCGCTTGGCCACTGGACTTCTTAAATCTGGGGCCTTCACCTCAATTTTCAACATATATGTAGATGAGAGCTGGATTGCAAGTAACACTTTTCATTTTAGGAATTTGTACATGGAGATCTTCATACATAGATAACATATACACAGAATGCAGTTGTAGTACAGTTGCATTCACAAATGTGTTGGCTCTGTGTTTACTAGGAAAAACATGTACAGGCTGATGTAACATACATACATTATATGTAATACTTAATTATGATTATTTTTAGAATATACAGCTTCATGGTTGTTTCTCTAGTGGGCAAATTTCTTCTATGAAATCATATTAATAAAAGAAAATGTTAATTTATGCACCCCTTTATATATACAGTTAAATGTATAACTACAAGTAGGGTTGCAGATTTCTTGCATTTTCTTTAATCGATAGTTGAACATATTAACAATCAATAATTGATTAATCATTAACCAAAATTTAAAAAAAAACACACATAATTTTTTCTCATTTCCGTTTCCCACTGACTGCTTCTTTTTCTGTGGCACTAGTAGTTTTTCTGAGCTGCAAAGATGAAGTTAATATATATGAGCTCCGGAGAAATGATACACAAAACATAGGCCATGTTGTTGGTTACTCAGTTAATACATTTTTAATCAGTTCAATTGTTAATGGCATTTAATCGATAAATGATTAATCATTAACATCCCTAACTACAGGGCTTCAGTCTAGCCAACCAGAAATGGTGTGAACAGGTGTTACAAGAGGGAACTGCAAAAAGGCTTCCTATGGGTAAACGCTTGTCACTCACTCTCGAGCAAAAGGTGTGTGTCTATGCCTACGAATGTGTGTGTGTAGAATACAAAGATAGCTTGCTGACTGTTTTCCTGATTATAACACACAGCTTAAAGGAGACACAGCTATTCCAAGATTTGTTGTTCCTCAATGGCAAGCATGGTTTGAGGTTTGGAAAACAAAGAAGTATGCTCAGTTTAACCAATCACAAGTTCACTAAAAGGCTTAAAAAGTTGTTGAAGAGACTGAATATCAATCCTCTTTAATAACAGGTGACCAAATAGTATATGACACATGCAGTATGAGTGACGAGAAGCAACTACTCTAAATCTGATTTTTGTTGATTCCATCCCCGCCTCTGGAAGAGAGCAGCAGAGCTCTTTGCTTGACGGAATTGGACGGAACCGCCGAAACAACATGAAGGAAGGCTAATCCGTACTGTAACAGGTTATCTCGGCCTTTATGACCCAACAGCACCAGTTATCATGACCAAAATGTGAATATTTGTGTAGCTTGGTTCTCAAATATCAAGTATGTGATCATGAGACCACCTCCCCTTTTCTCTAAATAAACCTAAAATATTTTGTTTAAGGGGTTAAGGAGTTTCTGTCACCAGCTTCCCACTCCCCATTTGCACTGACAGTGTGGTTTCAGAGCAGAGTTTGGAAAAATCTACACATCTGTGAGCTAATGGCCAGCAGATCTAAAGGCCTCAAGGGGACATGAGTACGTTACTGTCTGTTATTGAGTCTCTAGTTGGAATAAATAACTTCAGATGTCTGTTAATCTGATAATTCCTGTAGTTGAGCATGTGGCAGAAAATATTGGCGTACTCTGTGGACATATCAGACTTTGATACAATAAAATGCCTGAAAATAATATCCAAAAGCTTCATTTGCCTCACCTCTTTAATGATCAGTTTGCCTAATAAGAAAATATAAGGACCACTATTTGAGTCAGTTGTAATCAACTGATTAGAATTGATTAGGGTATCATGCCAAATGTTCTGGCAAAATGTCACCAAATTGACTTTACTCTAATACGATTCTGTCATAAAGGGATATGAAAAAAAATCCAGACCTGTCATTAGATCAATCTCAACACCGTTAGAGTATGCCACTGTCAATTCAGGTCAAATCTGTCTCAATGTAGACACGATCATTAAATGGAATTTTTGCTTTAAGAGAGGCATAATGGAGGAAGAGATTCTGTCAGGTAATGGAAAAGAAACAGAAAGGTTGTGAAAGTGAAAAGATAGGGAAAGATTGTATGAATGCCTGACTTGGGTTCAGATAACGGAGGAGAGAAAATATCATACTGTATAGAGATGTCAGGCTGTTATGAAAAGTGCCTGGTTCCCATTTGTGTTGGCTTACATACACGGATAAACAGATAGAAGCGGCAGGAGCTGCTGTTTTGGGTTCTGAATCTGAGCACTCAGACACGTGAAAGCAGCCTGACTGTAAATCACATCCACCCATTCCACTCCTCCCTTCCTCTCAGTCGCTTATTTTCTCCCTCTCTTTCATTCCATCTCCCCACTCTTTCACTCTGTGGTTCTGTTTTCTCAGCAAATCTATGCAAGTGTCATTTTTGATATATGCATAGATGCTCTGACTGGAAGAGGATTCCTGAAAGTCCCATCTCGGCAGCCCAAATGTGCTGTCCAAGAAAAGGTCTTAGTGGCTTATCGTGTGCTGAGAAGACCCATTGACATAATCCTTAAGCAGCTAGAATCCAGAACATCCATCCCTGTCAGCCATTGTTCTGCTCAGGAAAACAGATAGTGTGTGTTTGCCTGAAAGCATGGCACATACATATACACATGTATAAACGATGCTGCCCACCCGTCCATGCTTCCATGAATCATTGTTTGTTGCGCACTTCTCTATCTGACTGTGCTGTCCATGTGTGGTTATGTGTGTGTGCGCCTACATGCCTCTAGGAAAAGAATAATAGTGCTTTGAAACGTGGAAATATATCTTTATTTAGATGGTGGCGAGAGGAAGAGAGGCTTAACATAGTTCTCTGTCATTCTATTGTAAAATTAACCAAAAGAGGGCTGAGCCCATTGTTGTCAGTAATCCAACTATTTCCATTTCAAAAGCAGAACTAAGTGGCTGTGATGGACACAAAAGCAGCCTATTACTACTGTCATTTTGTTCCTGTTGGATCACAGGACCATGTTCGCCATGGGATGTCCATGTAGTCAAGGAGCAAACGTCACATGGTACACCAGATAAACTTGTGAACCCTTAATTGGGAATTAGTGCAGTACATCAGAACTGACAAACACTGTTGTAGTCAGGGTAAAAGTGTGTGCAGTTGTGGTTCTCGGTTTGTGTGTGGGAGTGGGTAGGTGGGGGTGGGGGGGTGTTCCCCTGGCAACCTGACCAGGGTCAGGATGTCATACTGTTTCACCGGCTGAGTCTGCTGCCATATGCAAATGAGGCCTGTGCCAGCCTTCAAACATTAGCATTAGTGTGCATTTGCATAATATCAACTTTTGCCTTTGGAGAAGTAGGGCAGGAGGGAGAGAGAAGAGGCAGAAAGAAAGAATTTGAGTTTGAAAAGAAAGAAAAAAAATGATTTCACAAAAAATAGGAGCACCAGGAGTAAAAGGTAGCCTTGCCTTTTTTTTCCTGAAAATACATAAACAGATAATCAGTCATTCACACGAAAGAAATGTACCTATGTGGTTGCTGAGAATGCACTCTGTGTTAATGAGGTTGATACATTTTAAATATGTTATGATCGACATGATGTGCAACAGCAAAAACATTTCATGTTTTGAGGGTCGAGTACGCAGGCACATTGTCGTTAGAAGCGAAAGAAAATCATAAGATATGTCTTTCACGTGTTTTTTTGTGTGCTGTGCGTATGACACAGATTTGTCTCCAATCAGCCTTCCACAAACCGAGCCATTCTCTGGAGATCAAAGAGCCTACTCTCTCTAACTAGCTTGCTTGTGGATCAGGTGTTGAGATTCCAGCATGCACCACTTTCTTTATCTGTGGATTACACTCTCTCTGTCCCCATCGCTCTCTCAGTTTCACTCTCTATTGTTTATGTTGCACCACTGCAGCCTGCTTTTTTTTGTCTCTGCTACTGTAGGGGACAAAACGGACAATCAGCTGAAAGCAAAAGTAATCTCAGATAAACAAACTAAATTTTCAGAATTTTTGCTCATTAGTTCCTCTTTATCTGTGTATTTATGCGTTTGCTGATTGTGAAGCTGAAAAAAAAAGCTTTCTTTAAAAATGAGATTACTCTAAAATGATTTTTTGGTAGGAATGAAATTGATTGCAGCATATCGCCTGCTGCTTTGCAAAATCAGATCGGATTATCAAAGAACACCAACTGCGAATCTCATTTATAGAGATATATACAGGATACTGTACTACACTTAACTAATGGTGGCTCTAATTAAGGCATGAATGAAGGAGGGATGGATGAAAACCATGAGGGTTTTTAGAAAATCTGTGAAAATACAAAATACAAACACTTTACATGTATCATCCTGTGTATGTGTGTTTGTGTGTGTGAGTGCGTCCCAGCCAAATCTGAGGAAGCCTGTTAGGCACAGATAAATGTCTGACGCTCCCTGGGGTTCGCTTTTAGTTCGCAGAGTGTAGTTTTTCACAGTGATTGGATATCGACAGAGGCATCATGCTCTGGGCCATAAGTAGACTTTACACACTTTCACATTGACACAGACACATATGCACACAAGCACACACAGATGAAATAGATAATGTATGGATGTTAGGATATTTAAAGATCATCAGAAAGTTGTGTAGATCAGGATAGATGAGGTTAAACTTAGCAAAATACATTTTCCAAATGTGCTCAAAATCCTGAGAGAAATTACTAATAATTAGCTTTCATCTGTCCATATTTCTCTGTCTTACTTTATCCTTATTTACTGTAGTTGCTTGCTTGCCTCCTTACTGCCGTACTTACTTGCCTTGCTACCATTTTGCAGACTGAGAGAGTGGGTGATTGTCCATATGTAACAGTTTTCATTTCAAATCCCTTTTTTGTTGCTCACTGCTAAAAGCTGTTCCCCTCGAGGTGCCACAGAGAAGAACCTGCAACAAGCAATGACCATCTTTTTTTCCCTACACTCACCCACTTCTCACCTCCCGTTTCATTGTCTTCCCTGCTGCTTCCTCTGCTTCTCCTCATCCGTGCCCTCCTCCTCATCTTTTCCGTTCTCTTCCCTATCTCCCTATTTTATTTTCACGTTGAACAACTGCCTGCTGTGAAGGCTTACGCAACATCCTCTGCCTCACACTCGCAGACACAGTTAGAAAGCACAAGACAGTCGCGTACACAAACCGCCTGACAAAAACAAAGGGATAAAGGAGAGCGCGTTGACGAGAAGAAGAAGTGATGAGAGGGTTTCACTTTGATTCACACGAACCATAACTGTATTTTGAACCGACATCAGGGTTTATTAAACAGTCGGTGTCTGTGATACATCTGGTGGTGTAATATTTACATATTTTTGGTTTTGATTTGACACCAGGCCAGATATTTGATTAGCTGACAACAAACAACCAAGTTGTGTGTTGCTCCTGAGAAACTGTCTGTGTACTCTGCTTTCATAGGATTCCGTCTATTTTTACATTCTTACTTAACTGTCTGAAACCTTAGGTAAGAACATTTTAAATAAAAAACCTCATCATTTTATGCCTGGAAAGAAACAATCACATATCACACTATAAGGCATTCTATGTACTGTTTTGACCACTTTGTTTGAAACTGGAATATCCACTCTGGAGCAAAGTGACTATAAAATGTTTTGTTTGGTGTGCAAATTGAGGTTTTATATGGACACGGTATGAGATCGCTGCCGTTTTACTGGGTAAAGTCAGTTAATAAAACTAAATTAGCAAATAAAAGACAAAAAGGATTAGGTAAAGATGCATAAGGAAGACATCTGTCGTCCATTGTATATCAACCTGTTCAGTAAACTTTTCATAAGCTACATATTTTTTTTTCCAAGTGTTTGCTTAGTGATTTTTGTTTGTTTTGGCCTTCTTTGATTTCCCAGTTGGAAACCTAAAGCATCCATATCGATTTCCTTTAAAGCCTCTGTTTGCCACCGCAAACACAAAATTGGATGCTAGTTGTTTAAACTATATGGTAAATCATGTTTTCCCACCTTTCTCTTTTCCTGTGTGGGTTTCCTCTTTTTTTTTTCCATTAATCTGTAATTTGAAATATTCAGTAGTGACTTAGTGGTTTATTTGGAGGGGTACTACATTCAGGTCAGTAAATGTGTCTAGTATATATAAAAGATGTAAAGCTTGTCTCCCTATAGGGGATTTGTTGTATAATGCATTGAGTCAGTTACAGTACAGTATCTGCTGCACTTGATTCATTTTATAGCCATTTTTGTTGCGCGTTGCAGTGTTGCAGTAGGTCGATTTGTTGCACTCAATTTCCTTTAATTATCAGCTCTTAAATCTTCGGGCCTCTTAAAATGATTTCGCAGTGTATAAACTGATCCAGTGTCTTCATAATAACTAAAATTGGACATCCTGCTGTCTCATAATATCAGCAAAGCACAGGTAATCAGTTTATTACAGCTACGGTATCATCTACTTCCAGATGAGTTTCGCTGACAGATCTAAAGCTAAACTTTAAGATCACACAGGCCATCAGGTAGCACAAAGATGACTTGTTGTCACAATCTTAGCTGAGGTTTAGATATTCTTCATGCAAATGCAGTTCAAAGAACAACTTTGTACTGTATGTGTGTGTTAGTGTGTACTGTACGTGGGCATATGTGTTACAGAGAATCCTTTAATCCCATATGGCACGCCGCATATTGTGACAGGGGCTGTCCCCGCCTACGGCTTTGATTTTGTGAAAGAAAAGATAATTATTTCACCTTTCACTTGAAATTCATTATCAGAGGGAGAGAGAGACAGGTAAATGACAGGTAATTGCTTTTCAGAGTCAACACCATTCTGCCTCCAATATACCAGAGCAAGCTGGGAGATGTGAGGAATAGAAAAAGAGCAGGTGAGGGAAGCGAGACAGAGACAGAGTGGGAGGAGTGAGAAGGAAGGGCTAATTTCCATAATGAAAAGGTAATAATTTGTGGTGTTAGTGTTAGTTTCAGTCTAGTGTCTATGGCGTGTCAGCTCCTTGCTCGAGGTCATTGTGTGGTACCAGCGATGCATACTAATTCATTAACAAAACCTCGCCCGCGTGGCCTGCCCCTTCTCAAGAATGTCAGTTTCACCTTCCCTCTTTCCTCTCATCTTTCCAATCCCACCAACCCCCACTCCCCGTCCCACTGCACCCTCCACACCCTGATTCCACTCCTTTTCTTTTCCCACATTTTTCTTTCTTTATCTTTTTCTTGCTCCATCCAAGGGACCTATGTTGTAATAAAGAATACAAATGAACTATATCCACTCATAGAATCCCACCAAGGCTTTGGAATATCATTTCATCCAGTGCTCCCTCTCACTTGTTCTATTCTTACGTATCTGATGTATTCTCTTGTATCATCAATAGAAGCCTCTCCTTTCTCTGCTCTCGCACACACATACACACACAAACACAAACACACACACACACACAATCCCCTCCACCCAGCTACATGAATGATTTAGGAGCATGCACATTGACTATCTGCCACCTGCCTTGGGCTCTGCTCAGGCCCACCTAGCGGCTGCTGGCCCTGCATGTTAATGCCTACTGGATAGGGACTTGCATGTTAACATGGACTGGGACACTAGGCTAGCTGACAGAGTGACAAGAAGCTGACACTGTGCACCTCCACTGCTGGTTAAAGGGCTAAGATAGGATATCGAGGAAGCGCTGCTTTTAAGCCGTTTTCACTTGTGGCGTCGCACGTGTTCAGCTGAATTAACGGATGTAATGATTGACCTATTGGACACAAGTTGGACTTGGATAAGAGTATCCACTGAAGGATCTTAAAAGGACTAGGCCAGAACTGTTGCAGAATGGTACGGAAATGTCAAGTGAAAAAACATAGCAACTGTCCAAGTCAAAGGCAAACAAAATATATTCGGGAAGCTGGCGATGGGCGCTGCTGTTGCTATGTGACTAATGGAAACACATTTGAAGTGCACTTCCCCTTTGCTGACTAAAAGTTTGACTGTGTTTTCTACTCCTGACACTGTGTGTCCTAATCACATGCTAAGCTCCCAGCACTGCAAGGAATGTGTTGCAGCAGTACGTAGTTTCTGTTGTAAACAGCATGGTGAGGTTCTTTGTGTCGAGTCACACGCAGCAACACTGAATTACAGCACAAGAAAAGGAGTCACATGGATTGAAGAGGCTGTGGGTCTGTGCCTGCTGTGCATTTCACTCTGGTAAAAGGAAATGGAAATCATTAAGTATTTTTTTTGCCTTGGTGACAGACACATAAATGGTGCATTGAGTCATAAGATACACGTTTCTGTCACTGTACACATATAGATAAAAAGAGTGCTTTACTATGAATTGTGAGTTTAGAAGCTAACGTTAATTTCGTTAACGAAAACTGACTAAATATGTTCATTGGCAACCTTTTTCTCCACGACTAAGACGAGACGATGATGAGACGGCAATGATGTCATTAAACACCGACTAAATCAACACGCAACATTGTATGCAAATAAAAATAAAAACTTCTCCAAAATCTTTATTTTCGTTGATAAAAAAGAGGAGACTGAATATTATAGACTCACGGGAGGCGTGGCCTGAGCAGCACATTAGCAGAGCAGCAGCAGCAACGAGTGCTCCGCCTGTGTGTCTACACTGGAGGCGTTCAGGCGCAGTGTTGAGTTGTAGGTCACCCACGTTTTGGAAGCGCAATACACAATGACTGTAGTTACACAGGTCTTCACACTGGTCTTCAGGTTAACGTGTATATAGTGTGACTGAAACTTAAGCCATTATGCGGCCCAGCTATATTGATTAAAATAGCAGTGTATAACATTACCTTTCCTTATCATGATTGCTTTTGTTCTAGCAAACCTTGCCTTGTTAAACCTTTAATATTGATGCCATGCGAATTAGCTTGCTAGACAAGAATTTTGTTAACCTTACGTCATTATTAAGTCCATGGGGCACTTTTTTTTTTTGCTTTTCTCGTTAACACCGACCTCAGATCTACTTATTTCATTTTTTAATGCAAGCAGATTGCAATTTATTACGCTAACTGCTTTTATTTCTGTTGTTCAGAACAGAAAGGTAAGTTTATGCTTTGGGCAGCTAAAAAAAATGGTTTCAGAATGTTTTATTATCTGTACAGCTCTCATTATTTTATAATAGTTTTAAAGAGAGTTTTGGGCCCCAGTTGTTTAATTATGTTGGTTCAAAATAAATATGCAAATCAGAACATATATCTGGATGTATTCCTTAAATCGATACCATCAGACTGAACACTTTCTGCAAAGCTTTATTGGTAATCATTTAACCTGTGTTTTTCATCAGATAGCGAGAAGATAAAATCTTATGTGAAATAAGTAAAACTAAAATGACAAAAAAAATATTGCTTTTGGCTCGACCAGATTGACTGAAATGTTCAATATAATCTGATGGCTAACAAAGACTAAAATGTCAACAGTTTTCATTGACTAAAGCTATACTAAAATAGTTACAGTTTTCTATGACTAAGATCTTTTAGTCAGCTAAAACTTGACTAAACAAACAAAAACAGGATGAGCTTGAGCTTGAAACATGATAATAACTAACAAGAACATTCGACACAGGACTAAGACTAAGACTGAATTTAAAAATAGCTGAGAAAATTAATACTGCTTGAAGCTACTGTGATTATGAGAGTTGTGAGTTTATAATGAGAACATGTGAATCTCATTTAATGTATCATCACACTCTTAACATACATTCATCTGTAGCTTCCAGTGTAAATATCATTTCGCTGCTACACTGTGCTTTTTCTCACTTTCCACACCCAGCCAGTGTGTGTTTCATTGAGGTGCGATGCGAGCTAGTGTCTCAGCTTAGACAGCAAAGGGAGGTAATTGAAATTCATTGTATGTGTATGGTCACTTTCTCCCCATTAATTTTTGTTTCCAACTCACTTGCTTTTCTAAATAGACTTCATTCTTTTTCAATATAAAAACATGTGCTTGAAGAATATTAATGTCTAACTTGCAGCCAATTTTAAGAGGTTGAATACATCACAGGTTTAGAGAAGACTGCTCCTGAATTTTAATTGGCATCTTTATTAATCAAGCAGACGTAATTTTAAAGAGATTGATGCATTTGCATTAGAATCAGCAAATCATTCTCTGTGATGAATGTCTTTTTGGTAATGTGAGCTCACACTTAACATCCTCTGTTTATTTGTAACTACATAAGATGGAAACTAATCTTTGTGCAGAACAGTAAACATTACCCTACTAGAAATGTTGTCTGTGGAAAACTAAATGTCAATTCTACAATTTTAATTCTTGAGTTGTGAACAGGTAAAATAACTCAGTTTGGGTTTAAAATATAGAAGCCTGCTCCAGTATTTAAGGTGTTGCTATTTGATTTATGCATGTATGTGTTCTCTAGGTGAGATTGTGGTCTGCACATAACTGTGTAAAAGGATTAACCCAGCTGGGTTGCATATCTCTTCCCACTATCTCCCACTGGCAATGCAGAGTGTGTCAAGCTGAGGAGGCTGTCAGTGGGTGGGCGACATATTCTCCACAACTAGAGGGGGATTTTATAGAGTCTGGCAACCGCTACAAATAGGGCACAGGCAGGCAGCTCCCCTTCCTCTATCCACCTCCCTCCGCCGTCTGGGCTTGTCACTACTAAAAGGGGAACAAAGGCGAGAGCAGCTAAGGGATTTGATTGTTCTTGTTTGGAGGAGAAATGTGTTGTTAGTATGTTGCTAGCATTTTAACAGGTTGTTCTGTAACATCCTGAACATGGGGTTACGCTTAAGGTGCGCAGGATGTTGGCTGGCTCATCAAAACATGCACTTGTTCCACGTTTCCTTTCCTCCAGATAATCAACTCCTGAATATTCTCTGTTGCTAATCTGGATGAGAAATACGCTGTCTCAGCGGTGGTCTGCCCCATGTCCCTTAAAGCTGACAGGCATGACTGCTAATTCAGATACAGACTCAACTGCGTCAACACTTTGTGTCTCGCAAATGAATCTGACATCTACAGTGGTGTTTGACAATGCAGTGTGAGTGCAGCTGACAGGACCATAACATAATGTGATGGACTACATCCCCTATACACAAACACTTGAAACAGTAAATGGCAAACGATTGCAGTAAACATCAACCAAGCTTATTTTCAAATGCTGAAGGGGCTAAATAGTGAGGTTCAATATGGTGGTAACACATACAGTATATACATAGCTGTATATAGATATACAAACATAGATATAATTAGTTGACTGAGAAAAAATTAATCAAAAATGTGAAAGTCAGACAAGTAATTTATCAGATGAAAATGGTTGTTTCCAGCTCCTTGAAAGTAAAGGTTGTAAAATGAATATCTTTAGACTGTTGCTTGAACAAAACATAACTTTGGGTTCTGGGAAAATGCAATGGCCATTTTTCAGCATGTTCTGACATTTTATAGACCGAGTCAATTGATTAATGGGAGAAATGAACAAATGAATTGATAATGAAAATTACTGCTTACATTGCTATTGCTCTGTGTGAACTTTTAGTGCAGAGACAACAGAATTTATACAAACACACATGCCCACAGAAGCAGCCACGTGCACACACACACGCGCATGCAGATGCTTCAAGTGTTGTTGATTGTGTTCATTAGCACTCATAATCCTGGTTGCTGTCATCAAGTGAAACAGTAATTGTTTTGGGTTTTTTTTTTGTTTGTTTGTTTTTTGCATTAGAAGCTGTTGATAAGAAGATTTTATAAGACAGGAAACATAATCGTGCCACTTTCACCACTTACCGTTTACCTCTCAATTAACACAGGCGTACATTCACCCTCTAAGAGAAATAAGTGAAATGCTGCGGCATGCAGGGACACTATCTTGATTACTTTGTTTTGCTTAAGTGGACAGCCCTCCTTTTTACATAACTTGTTCGCAAGCATGCAAGCGAGAGACTGAGTGAGAGCTAGTGAGAGAAAAAGAGAATGACTTCCAATGTTTTCTTGTTGGGCACTGAGGCGTGGATAAATATTCTACTTGTAACAATAAGTGGAAGAGACAGAGGTTGTCTGAGTGTACCTCAACTCCTCTCCTCTGTTTTCTTCTCGTCTCGTCTCCTTTCCTGCTCACAGACTTGTTCAAGATCCGCTATAGTTTTCGGACTGCTGGGAAAGAGCTATTTTCTTTTGTTTAAGCAATAACTATAAGTTCACAAACTAGCAGCACAAAATGAAGATACATAGAAGATATGCCATGATTGGACTGGATAGTTCTACATTTTAGTTTCATTTCTAGTTTCTTGTTTACCTTTTCAGTACTCTAGTTTAGAGTGTCTATTACTTACATTAGCTGATATGGTTATTATTAAACCGAGTGTCTTTGTATGAGTCTATTAGCCCTGAGCTCTGTTTATGAACAGTCCTGCACACTCACACTCTAAAAAAAATCTGCTGCTCTGCTCTGCTGGCTGTCGGCGGCTTCTTCCAGCCAGCATAATGTCGGTGACAGTTCCATTGCCGATTTCCACAACAAGTTCCTTGTTGTGATCAAACACGCAGGCATTTATAATTCCTTTGACATTTTAAACCTCAGTACATATAGCCATGCTGAAGTCACAGTAGTGTGTTAGGCTATACCTACAAATTAATGGCTGTGAGCAGTGTGGAAACAGAGCGAGGGACTCTTGTTGGACATGGGGATTTGAAAGCCAGCGTGTTGTCTCCAGTGGTGGATGCGTTCAAAGCTCAGTGGCTACAGGCTTTATCTCTCCACAGGGAACTTTAGGGAGAGAAGCACACAGAAATACACTACGAAATACCCTCACAATAAAAATACACTATATAGTACACACAACTCACTCTATTATACTAAATTATAAATATTTGAATGGTTACATGTCGAGCACCATATCTACACCTGTATAAACACAGAGTTGGAGTGTGTTTTTCTTCACTTTACATGCTGTACTGGTCACATAAGTCTCATTTTGAAATCTACTACATTATTATTGTATGTTAAGTGTTTTAACGAAACAATTTACCACATACTTTTTCTCACACAAGCCTTGTACAAACATATAATCCACTTCAAATGAACACCACTAATCCACTGTTAAACTGTGAAACATTTTGTGGTATGATATTTGAGAGATGTGTGTGTGTGTGTGTGTGTGTGTGTGTGCATCTGTGATTGTGTTGGGTAATTGCTCTGCCAGTTGGTGGACAGACAGATTGCCGTGCAAGGCAGCAGACTGGCATGCAGGGCACTCTGGGGACAGCAGACACTTTGCCTCCCCTGGGTCATTGATGAGGGACACAGGACACCACGGGGGGCAAGCTGACACCTGGGTCACTCTGAGAGAGTCTGCACCTCATCTGCTCTCTTGGTTTCACTTTCCAGCTCTTAATGTTCTCTCTAGACATTTTGTAGATGCTCTTTCTACATTAGTATGCAAGGTTTGGATGTTTTCTTCACATGTACAGCTTTCATGTTTGTGTATTTAAATGTGACATTGGGAAACTGCTCAGATCCAGACTGAGTAATAATGCAAATAATTGCAAATGCCAGAGAAATTGGGTAGGAATTTCTGAAAAACAATGCAGCAATTTCGAAGGTGTTTCAACAAGCTCAGGGAAGTAAGTGGCACAACGCAATCTGTGTCTGGGAGTAAGCCAAGCATTCAAGCAGTTCAAAACAAACACAAAATAATATTTGCACCTCATGTGTTCCTGTGCACATCCTCTAGATAGTACATACAGATAAAATCACAGATCTCAGCCAATAGGAGCGTGAAGTGAGGGTCTAATCACCTATATTGTAGGCAATTAAGGACTTTTGTTTGTTGTGATGATACTGCAGTAAGTTGTTAAGATCCTTAATGCCTTGAGATGATTGTATTTTTGCGGTACATAAATATATACATCCTGGGATAATTGAGAATGCATCTGCTGTAACTACTTATATGTCTCACTTTATAAAAATAGGCACAGAGTATAAGACACTTTTGTCTTTAATAATAGCATCCTCAACAGGGCTGAACCCGTGAGATGATGATGAGATGTCATCACAAACAACAGCTCACTTTATTTCAGGTGTGGTTCTAACCCATTGCTACCTCAAGCCTATGTTCTCATGTTAAGTGGGGATGAAACATTGATGCTAAAAGGAGCTGCAGCCTTGATTGGAGCAGATGTGACATGTTTGTCAAATGACCTACTTCTGTCCCTATTATGAATTAAAATTGTATGATGGAGACTGGGGCGTCTAATGAATGATACATGGTGGGGGTGGGGCCAAGTGGATGGAAAGGGAAAACAAAGGTTACATGGAAATAAATGTGTATGTTTTTGTGTGTATGTTATGTTGTACATACTTTATGTAGATAACAGTGAGTAAATAACACATTCTAGTTCAGGCATCATAAAAAAGATTGCATTAATGTAGAGAGTATGCACAAACACAAACAGGCATACTGACCCACACACCACCCACCATGCCTGAGCGCTAATGGCTCTTTAATTGGTTGACTGTTTGCAGGGAGGTAGCTGTAGACAGATGTTATCTGGCCCTGCTCTCTGTAGGAGGTGAGAGTGGGGCTCTAATGGTCTGTGCATATGGAACCAGGACTTGGACCTCAGGGTGGGGACGCAGCCTGCTGATCTGGCCCCTTTAGCTACTTAGCTGCTGAATTAGTTAGCGTGGGAAGAAAATTGACTGAAGGAAGATTAATTTCCACATTTTGTATCAGACTGTATTGTGCCAATGTCAGCAAACTGTGTGTCCACTGCTTGTGGTAACACTTTTCTTGCCCTTATGGACAAACACAGGTTTTAAGTGGGATGCTGTTTTTGATAAATGGACAGTGGCTCCTCTCAAGAAAAGTTGTATGTCTGTCCTGCCCCCCGCCCTCATTTCTCTTTCTTAGTGACTCCCTCTCTCCCTCATCCTCCCCCTCTTTGTCTCTCTCCTCTCTCTCCATCTTACTTGCTCCCTCCAGCTCAGTGAGGCACAACTGTGTGTCGTGAGAGATCATATCCTCTTGACCTTGCTCCAGGAGTTCTGATATATTTCATCTCTCATCGATTTTCTATCCTCTGCCATTTTTTTTATCGCCCACTCCCTCCTTTCCATGGCCATCTTTCTTCCTCTCCACAAAATCATTTTCATCTCTCATCCCATACAAACGTACTAACAGAATTTCTATTAGTCAGAAAGAAAAAAAAGAATGGAAAAAGCAAGAAAGTAAGGGGATGGGACAAGATTGCATTTTCCATCAGAGTGAACTCTGAGAAAATAGAAAAATACAGGTATGCTAGCGAAGTAAAGATGAGAAAAGAGGTGGAAAGGAAAATCAATACATTCATGTGCACACACACAACAAGGTGTGTGTTTTATGGATGGGCCCTACTTACAAAGCAGCCATTTACCTCTATACAATAACAGCAACACTTCACTCTGAGGTCTCTTTAAACACTCGGGTGTCACTACCTGTGAGAAGAAAAAGGGGGCACAAAACAACTTCTTTCACCAAGTGACTTTTTGACCTTGGTGCCCCTGCTAATGTGTTTTGACTAACACAGTCTGTCCCATTAGCATCCATGCTGTTGGAGGCCACAAGTTCATCCACCGTATGGTGTAATGGTCAGGGTTCAGGGTTATTGTTACGCAGGCAGCATAGGCATCGTGTTTACTGTCCATGGAGGTGACTTGGCTCGCGACCTGCTGCCCTGCTGCATCTGGGCCCTCCCTTTGGAATGGCTCTTTGTCGTTTTGTGCATCCGACCTTAGCTGTCACTCAAATCCTTTCATTACCTCTCATTGGTGTGCTTCATGCCTTGTTAGGAATGAGTAGTGAGAATAAACACAGGCTGCAAGATGGCAAAACAAAAGGCGTCTCACAGAGGAATACAGTGGCCAGACTATTACTGTCAATTGGTTTCATCATTTCCCTTCATTTCTTCATATACACATCCCTGCAGTGATCATCTCCCAGAGAGCAGCACCATTTCCTAGTCAAAAACATGAGTGAGTCAACATATCTGGGGGGGGGGGGGGTGGCACTAACTAAGCGGCAAGAACAGACTCCCTATTGATTTGTCGGCTGGATTCAAAACAGGGTTATGCAATATCTTGCACCATCTTCCTCACCATTATAACTAATTATTATCTTAATTTACCCATCAAAAAAATTTGGCACGTGTGTGTGTGCACATGCATGTGTGCTTATGTAATCGGATGAATTCATGCACTGCCAGATATACTTATTATTAGAGAGATAGAGATTTGGACTGTTTTCCTCTTCATTGAGCAAAAATTAGAATTTGGCTTAAAATTCTTTGTCTCATTGTTTTTTAACAATAATGCTGTTTGCTGTTGTTTTCATTTTGTTCTCTTATTTATTTTTTCTTTTTTGTCATCTGGTGTTTTTATGCCTCAGCATTATGTCTGTCCGTCCGTCCCATTCTCATGAACGCAATATCTCAGGAGCGCCTGGAGGGAATTTCATTATATGTGGCACAAACGTCCACTTGGACTCAAGGACAAGCTGATTAGAATTTGGTGGTCAAAGGTCAAGGTCACTGTGACCTCACAAAACATGTTTTTGGCTATAACTCAAGAATTCATATGCACACAAATGTCTAATAGGATAAAATCATGAAGTTGAAAGATGAAATGAAGTGATGACATTTTATATCCAAAATGTCACAGGTCAACTTCACTGTCACATCATAAAGTTCTGCAAAAACACTTTTCTGGCCATAATTCAATGTCATAACTCAGGAACAGAAGGGGAGATTGTGACCATATTTCACTTTGGTTGGATGCTGGATTGGTAACAGTAATCTTGGTGCCCACTTTGATGACTGTATAGATCGTCTGTGCTGACTGGTTGAAGATGTGTGTGAAGCATCCATGTTTTAGAATTTGTAGCTTCTTTGCAGCAACATCCATATCTGAAGCTTTGTCTACTGTCCTAGCTACAACTTTGTGTTCTATCAGAATCAGCTTTATTGGCCAAGCATGTGAACACCTTTTATTAAATTCCTTCAAAGTCTTCACTACAAACATTATATAAATCTGGACAGACAGACATGGATGTAAACTGCAGCTTGACTGGTTGGTGGAGGCATACCACCATGAGGCAGTATATCTAGTTCTATAATAATTGGAGACAGTGGGGTCAGCTCAGTGTCAGTCCATGTTACATTTTTAAGTGCATGTTTATGCCCGAGTGAAAACAGTCAGGTCATTCTCTTCTTCTTTGTTACTCTGCCCCTTATGCTGTCTGTCTCTCTTTCTCATTGCATGTGTGTGTGTGTGTGTGTTTGTGTGTACATGTTCTGTCTTCATGTCCCCTAGCAGGACTGTCTGGCCTGCTAAAAAGGGAAAGGTTAGAGCACTGCCGCTTCCCAGCCTTTCCTCTAATTGGCATTTGTAGAAAGACTGCAGATAAATAAATAATTAAAATGGAAAGTTCAATACACAGCAAATCACATCAGATCCTCTTCTTTTCTATTGATCACATATTGGTCTAGCAGAAATTGCATTCAATGATGTGCACAATTAGTTTTAGTAACGAGCTGATGGCCAGATCAGGTGTTTGGCAACTGTGGCTTGTGGGCAAAATGAGAACTGTGATAGTTCATGTGTCACTTGGTAAATTGCACAGTTCACTTTGGTATTGTGACCATTAAAAAAAAAAAATCTCTCTTTTGTGTCATTTTCCTTGAATGCCTCTCTTAATGATGATACTGTTTAATGCAATTCATATTTATTTAAACAGTTTCATTTTCTCTGTATTGTCAAAGACAATGTGATGCAAATTGACTTAAACTCTATTGTAGCTGATGAGTGAAAGCAGCTTTCTGTGTGCTGATGATCCACCCCGCACTCAGTCAGCACCAAATCAGACAGTTGTGAATCCCTGTTTAAATGAACAGAGACAAAGGAAGGAAGAGATTTCTTGTTTTTATTTTAAGATATTAAGGAGGGAATGTTGTGACTGCAGGCGAGATACCAGTGACAGTGAAAAGAGGCAGCGTATTGAGGTATCAGATTTAGGCACAGAAACAATCAACAATAACAATATGTCAACTCAACCTCATATTATTAGCAGGCTTTTCTTTCAGGATGCATCGATCACTGCAGAGGCTCCCTCATCAAGTGATGCGGAAAGCGCTGGCTAGAACAATGTATTCACCTCTCCTGTTTATTTTAACAGGGCATTCACTGAGTTCACGAGTCATTCACACTTATCTCTTAAAACTAGACAACAGACAACTGACAGTTTTTGTTTTGCTACAATAAGCTGGCTGGCTTCTTGGCTTAATTGGTAGAGCAATGACCTGTCGTCCTGATTTGTTACTGTACAAACACTGTGAATTCCAAGTGCACAACTGAAGTTAAGTAATGATTTCCCCAGATATTTAATTAAATAGTACCTTATCTAGAGTGGAACATATTGTTTTATTGAAGGTTTTGCATCTTCTATTAGTGAGGTAACGATGCAAAAACAGGAATTTTAAGTATTTTATTACCATACTTTGAATACTTAAAATACAATTTTTACTCTTTACCACATAACACTTCTTAGTTGCTGAGCCTTTATCCAATGTCAACACCCAGTCCGTGCCATGTTTTCACCACTTTGTAGTGAAAGTTGTGTGGGAAATTCCTTTTCATGAATCACTTTTCTCTGTATCCGATCTGTGGCCTAACCTAACCCTGTCCATCTCATCATAGAGAGTGAAGGACATGGTGGTCTGTGTATTTTCATGGTTGGCTGGAGGAAACCTGAGTCTACCTGTCCCTGTGGAGAAAGAGAGGATTGTAGAGTGCAGGCCATGACAATCTATTCCCTTTGTGCTCATGGTTGGCCCCTCGCGGACAGCCGGTTTCACAGCTGACATTTACACACAACTCACTCAGGTCTCAGAGAGAGGAAAGACTGAAAGAGTGAGGAGGTATATGAGAAAAAAAAAGTAAGACTTGCATTAACTTGCATCTTAAGTTCAAGCGACAATCAGTCTTCTGCCCATTACAAAGTTCTCTACTGGAAAATTTACTCAGTATGATGTGCGCTAAACTGCTGTTATCACATGTTTACATGTAAGAGATAATGTAGAGTCAGCTCCATATTGCTTCTCAGCATCAACTAACTAAAGGCCAAAGTTGTCATCATCAGAACCCAAATGTAACTCTTTCAGATTAGCTTCTGATATACAGACTTTGTTGTTATATTAGTTACAAAACAACATACCCATTAACCAAATTAACCAAAGCCCGGAAATTAAATCTGACATTAATTACAGTTTTTGTTCTTTTTTTTCTGTTTAATTTAGTGAATCAGTAGAGCATTAACTTGTTGAGTTTCTATTTGTTGATAGTGTCTTGATTTGTGTGTGCATGTGTTAAGTGCATCATACCCACCAATGTGGAAATATGAATGTGTTAACATGTGTGTGTGCATGTGTGGATTTGCACTATCTGTTTACAGGTACTGTTGAAATGCAGTGTGTTCACAAGAAGCAGCACCACATTTAAACAGCATTTCACACCATTTCGCACCATTAAGTGCTTGAAATACTCGTTTTCTTTCACAAACTGCATCATGTGTAGTGTTATTCTTCAATTCTGACCTCTCTCTCTTTCTCTCTCTCCTTTTTGCTTTCTCTCATAGGTGAGTTCCTGGACCCTGGCTGCATGTGTCTTGGTTGTGAGAAGCACTGAGTTGGTCGTCACAGTATGGACTTTATCTCATTTTACAATCAGTTTTGTCTCCCACTTCTTCAAGTCACTTTGTACATTTACTGTGATTCTCGGGCGCATCTGCACTTAACTTCCATGAGTAATGGCTGATTATAGTTGCGGGTGCAACAATAGATAATCATTAGCCATATGCACTGTGTGCTGGCATTGCTCAAGATTTAGAGTGCTGTCCATGGTGCTGAAAACAAATATATTGCTGCCAATACATTTGCGCTCAGTTGTGTAATAGCTCCATTGTGTGCGCAAGAATCTGTGGGAGCATTTGCCAGTGTGTACCAGTCCATCTTTGCAGCATGTGTGTGTGTGTGTGAGTGTGTCAGCGTGTGTGTGTAGCTCCATTATCTTTGCGTCTGAACAGTTTTCCCGTCCCATGCATCATCCACCCCCGTCTGTCTCCATGTCAGGCCTGATAACAGATCCTATTGCCCACAGAGATGACTAATCAATAACACACAACCATGGGAACAACAGCTTGCTGTCCACACTCACACACACTTGCACAAACACACAAACACACACACACACAAGGCGGAAATATTGGCTCACTGTCCGCAAACATTGCATTGACTGCTGTAGGGTGACAAAGAATCTGTTGTTTTCTGATTTCAGGATATCTGGAAGACTCACACTTCCACAATCCTCCCATCACAACAACCACTGTTACACCCACAGCTACACCACACCTTCACACACACGAAAAAAATGCATGTGCTCACACACACACCAATCTGCCAGTACACCCACAATCAGTCATGCATTATCAGCCTGACAGTATCACTGTGTGGTGCTGAGGATGTTTATTTTTTACAAAGAATCTTCAGTTTCTTTCTCCTTGCATCACGCTCACCATTTGTTCTGTTGCCTTCTTATCTATTCATGTTCTTCACTTTAATACTCTCCTAGTGCGAGGCCTGGTGACTTCTGTGGAAGCTAAATCAGGTCCTCAGCTGAGTGGGACTGCTTACTGATTTCACTTGATTCAATGCCCCTCACCTTCAATCAGTATCTCAGTCAGTCTCAATGGAATAACAGAGGATAGATGACAATAAATGCATAAAAAAGCCTTAGAAGATACTGACAAAGCACTTTACCTTCTTTCACCTTCTTTAGTCTCTTTTCTTCCACCTCTCACTGAGGTGTAATTCCCATAGACAGACTGGCCTGTATAAAAGCTTGTCTGCTGTCCTGATTCCCCCCTGAGGTGCCATTCTGACCCAATAACTCCTTCATTCCTCTCTCATACTTCATTCACTCCTCTTTTTGCTTCCTCCCTTCTCTCTCTCACTTGCTCTTTCTCCCTCCGGTGGCCAAAATGCTGTAATTGAGTTTTTTATTCAAGTCAATTAAAAGTGCAGGCCCAGCTAGAGACAAAACAAGTCTGCATAGTCGCTTTTTTTTCCTCGGGCTGCCTCGTTATTTATTCAATCCACTCTTTGTATCACTCAGTAGCTAAGAAAGCATGGGGTGTGTACTTTCATTTCATATGTGTCATTAAACTGTTTTGACATTGTTTACAATGTAATTTATCTTTCTCTATGACGCCTCCCCTTCCCCCAAAAGAAATCCTATTTAAATGGTAATTCAAACTTCCATTAAGTTGGGGCCTTTGTGAATGCCATACAGAAGTTGCTCTATTCCTCCCTTCTGCCTCAGCGGCCATCTGAGGCATGATTGTTTACTCCCAAAAAGCCAAATATTCATCAAACTGAAACACCGGCTGTGTTGTCTTCAGTTGATAATACTTTCCTATTCTCATTTAGCATCATATTTTTGTTGGCCACTGAAGTGATGAATGATAATGAAAGTTCACAGGGATCATCCCAGATGATAGAGCATCGTAACTATCAGTTGTCTGCTGATGCATGCATTTGCAATCAGAGGAAAGGTTCATGAAGGTTTGAATGAGCTGGTCCACTTCAGAATCCCAGTCAAGTTTTGGGTACAAATTGATATGCAGATGTTGACACAAACCGCGCCACATATCACTACTTAAATGTTTTCTCTCATTCATTTACCGGATGGCAATTCAGTCTGTGCAACGTAGAGATAGTGAGAGTGAAGGTGATGCTTTTCATATGCAAATGAGTAATATGAGATCTGCAGCATTAAGAAAAGCAGAGAGATTTATGATGGCTGTGGGGCTAATTTTCTTTTAATGCCTTAATCAGCAAACTATTTGGTAGGTACAACTCTGAAATGGAATTTGGCCTCTTCACATACACATACACAGGCACTCTACAGTATATTCCTCATACAGAGAGGAAGGTTGCAGGGTTGAAGTAGAAAGCTGGTATATCTGTTTTCCAGGTCAATTGTCTGTCAGTTTCTGATTCAGGAGCAGTTCTGTGTCTCCAGTGAGAAACTTAATTCAGCCTACTCCTCCATACTACCTTTTTAAAAGCTATTTCAGTTGGCAGATTGTTCATTAGTCATCGCACTTGTGATAGCCCATTATATCATGTTGAATTTTAAACACAGACATGTCCTGTTAAAAGCCCTTGTGTTGAAAAGAGGATATGGACTCTAAGATGCTGTTGAAACTCCACGTATAATGATAAAATACTTGGGTCCCCTTGAGGATTCTTGCTGACATTCAAGCCTTCTCATAATCATCCTCAAACGTCCCTGACCTTCAGCAACGTAGAGTTGCAGGTGCCAAAGACATGTTAGAAAATAGTAACATGATGGATTAGAGACAATTGTCGTCACACCATGGACTGCGAGTGGGGAGGATCTTGTCGGGTGCCATTTTGTAAAAGTGTATGCACTGTCTCTCTCTCTCTGAGAGTTTGAAAACATAGTGACACATATTGACCTACTAGTTACAATGACCTGCACTGGACAGAATGTTAAATGGATTTACAAACACACTTCAAATGATTTCCTAAATACAATTATTGCCAACTAAGCTAACTTATTATGTGTTTTTAAACCATGATGAAGACATGAGTGGTTTTGCCATACATGTCACTTAACTGTATGGACGTGTGGGAAAGTAAACACCAATTACCAATTGACTGCTCCACTTCCAATAATCCAAACAGTGGTGGATGACATGCAGAAGCAAACACAGCCCAGCTAACCTTGAGTCGTAAACATTAACTTCTACTCTCTTTGGTTGCATCCAGTGTTAACGTCCTGATTGTCAGCTTTTCATTATTTGCAGGACGTTTTCATGGGGGCAGTGGAAATGCCATGAATAACTGAGGGAAAATAATTGATGTTTCCTGCACACTGTGGAGGAGGATGTGTCTATTCAATCAATACCAGTATCAATACCAGCTTAACGATTCAACTGTAAGTGATTGGGCAAGTGGCTCAGGCGCAACAGGATAGATGTGGCTGGCTGTGAGATCATTTTTAAAACAACAACATATTGGCTAGTTTGTTTTGTCAGATTTTTTTTTCTTCCTTGGTCAAGTTATTCACCTCTCTTTTCCTGCATGCTTGATAAATTGGCATCTTCATGTTAGCAGTTTGGGAAAACTGTGAACCATTGTCGTATATTATTTGATGCTTGTAGGCAAAGCAATGTTAATTTTGGGAGGCGGGGCAGTTGTGCAGATTAAAATCAATTTCTGTATCTGGAAGATGAGATACTCTCCTAGAATAAGACACCAAACCCTCTCCTTTCTTATGAGGAGAGTCTTCAGATTGAGTTATTTCAGATTTTTAAGAATACAAAATTCTGATGAGTTAACCCATCAAACCAATGATGCCGAAAATACGAGTAGGAAAAAAAAGGCACAACAAAGACAGCTTTTTAGATGATGAGGATGGAATAAACAGAGATTGATATACAGCATCTTCTCTGCACATCTGTCCACATAGTCTGTGCTGTTGGAATATTAAATTTCAGAGAACAAATGCTTGCTGAACCAACTTATACCATGACATAACAGTAAAGGTCTTAAAAATACTGTATGAAGTTAGTTAGTTATGTCCAGCACTAGGGACCTGCCTTCTTCAAAGATGTCATATCAATAACTGGTCTCTTTTTCTTCTAAATGGAAAATAAAGGTAATGCTTAGAGAGATGGCATTTTAAAACTCGCTCTTGTCAAATCCATGTGTCATTATTTTATCTTTTAAGCCGTTTATCTGCCCTGAATTAACAGAATATTGAAGCACTATCAGTAGTTGACATTTTAGAGTTCCTACTGCCTGACGTCCTTTAGTCTATCGAAACTTTTACTCATGAGCTTTTCCGGAGAGACTACTTTAAGGTTCCATGTGATGCAAGAGGAGCATTAGTGTTGTTAAATACATACTTTGGGAAGTCTGTATTATAATAATTTGATCCATCTGTCGTCCGTCCATCTGCACGATACAAAAGTTCAGTCTTCCTAGTTCACCCACCTTTCTTCTTTCAGATCTGTCTGTTTCCATGGTTACTGAAGACTGTAAGAGGAAGGTAGAAGTTGAATATACACTTTGAGTCTCTCTACTATTTTGACTCACCAGTCGGAAGTGCCAGGCTTAAAATCCTTAACCGGATTGTCCTGCATTTAAATGATCTTAAGGGTCCCGTAGGGGTGCATGCGGGCTGCTTGTTACTAATGCATTTTCACTGTTACTACAAGAACACAGTCAGGTTTAGTTTTCTTGTAACTCTCATTTGCAGTCTGTTTACCGTGCTCTTTGTTCAGCCTGCTTGTTTGTGTGTCATAAAAAATAAATAAATAAATAAATAAAAAGGTTTCTTGTACAAGCACCGCAGCAATATATCAGATTAGTGTGGCCACTTTGTGTTTACGGGATATTCACAAGCTGTCAGTGCAACAACTGCTGCAAACAATAGACACGATTTGCATGAATGTGCAGGCTAGTAGCTGGATCAAAAGCTAGACAGTCTCTAAGGTTCTTTTTATTTAAAGTATTCGGCTTTGAGAAAAAATGTGTGCAAAAATTCCAATTTAACTTCAGTTGATAAGAAAAAAATCAACAACAACAACAACAAAAAACAAGAATAGGAATTGTCTTATGGCCGTATGGCATCTACTTATTTATTAACTTATTATTTTTAGAGTCTTTTACATGTTAACCAGTTTGTCGTTTCCTAATATGATACTCATTAGTAATTTAAATGCTGATGCAAGCTTAATGCTGCCTTTATTTCATACAAAGAACACTCTGATCTCTCTCTGTAGATAATCTATAATCTATGACTTTTTTTCTTTTTTTTTAACGGAAAGCCTTTGAAGCTCTGAGGGTTGTAGTGAAGACAATGATGGTGAGAGTGTGCACAAGAAATGGTGGGAAGTTCTGAAAATGTTGAGAGTGGGATCATGTCAAATCCTCTTGCCTCACCTTTTCAAATTACTCTCTTGTTATTTCTTATGTCTATCACTTCTCCCATAGCTGTTATTATTATCATCAGATGTGAGTCTGGGAGTCTGGACTCCTGGCAGAAATATCCCCTCCTTACACACGCTAGCCACTGAGGATCCCCAATAGGCCCTTTTCTTTAGGTGTGATTAAGTTTGTGTCTGAACTATTAGATTTGAGTTTGATTCATTGGTTTCCAGCCAGAAGGTTCTTGTTATTGTCATGTATCATGTGATTTGACAGGACAGCGGTGTGGTATTGGAATAGCTCTCCTTCACTCAACCACTGAAATATGATTTGCTACATCACAGAGTGTCTGCTGATATCATGTTTTGACAGATTGTAGGGAGGTTTATACACCAGAGCTGGCCAAGAAGCCTTCCACCTGCGAGTGTTTTTTGCTTTGTGTTGTTTTTCCTGTCTTTTCACCGTCAACAGTAACAGTTTTGTGTTATACTTAACGTTATGAATATGTGTGATATTGAACTTTTTTACCAGCTACTGTGAAAAACCTACATTCCTAAAACCATCTGAACATTTTACATTGCTCACTATTTCTTTTGTGATATTCTCAGCTAGCACACAGTTATCCTGAGAAAATTCACCATTAATTTTAGTAGTTTTTATTTTTTCGAGATGCTGTATAGCATGAGCTGTGTCTTGTTTTTTTTTTATGGCAGACAGTGTGTTCACATGTGCAGACAGAGCTGGAGATGGTGTTTTTGAAAGCTTGAAGCACTTCTCTTTTTTTAGAGGCCTTCACTCTCTCAGTAACAGTTTCTCTTCCTGTATCCTGGATTCAAGGTGATGTTATGACTCATATTTTCCAGCCTTTATTTTATGCATGTTTGTTTCAGCTTTAAAATGCACACCTATGTTTTTTTTTTTTTGTTTGTTTTTTCTTGTTTTATAATAAAGAGTTTTAGTGTTGAAGTGGATAGTGAATGTATTGAGTCATCTCAAGTTAACTTTCTTTTAAGAGTTCATTTTAAAGCAACGCATGGACTTATTGACTCTCAGTTGATGGACTAAACAACAGGAGAGGGAAGCTGATATACAAGCAAGGCATTTATGATTGGATTATACTGTAAGTAAGGAGAGGCCCAATGAATAATTCACCGTAGCGTCCTCATAAAATCCTCCTATGCCCTTCAGAAACACACAAACACATACATTCCCCTCATTCAAATCTATGCACACTGAGTCTTGGCACAGTACAGGGAAGTACGGATACAGACCAGATACCTTTGTCAAGTCACCTCAGCAGGATGTAATGATATTGATGACAGGAAGTCATCATGGAGGACATGTATCACAGCAGGAAATGTCTTAGGTGAAACATGTCCCCTCTCTACTCATCAATTCTTTAGCAACCTGCTGTCACCTCACTCTTCCGAGTACAGCGACATATCTCCTACCCTTGCTCTTTCTGTTTCTCTCTCTCCCCCTCACTCACTCACACACACACACACACACACGATAGAAAAAAATGCCTCATTCCCACCTGAGCCTCTGGTGATTTTATTGGAGAGACTATGCATAATCATCCTGCTTTCCCAGAGGACAACAGTGACCAGAAGAAGACAGGAAAACATCCATGTGACACTGTGTGACATAGGACACACCAGTGAGAAGTCTTATCATGTATAGCAAACTCAAGTCAAGTATATACAAAATTAAGAATACAAGTGTAGCTACAATTACTACAACTGGGAAATGCACTATAAGAAAATAAGCAAGACAGTGCAGGTTTGAGCCTTGTCCTCAAATATCTTGGAGAAAAAGAAATGATTTATAAGTCAAACAAGTGAGAAATATTTGATTGGCATCAACTAAGCAGGAATGTTTGCCTTAAGGTGAAAAGGTGCTTAGTAACTGTAACAGGCCAGGGCAGCTCAGTCAGCCAAATGGAATGTTTACACGAGGTAATGTGATCTGTATTTGGAGATCTTACCTGAGTGAAGAAAAATGCACATTAACGCTAGGTATACTGTAAATGGCCACAGCATGCACTGTAATGTGAATGTGATCTTGTTTGCCAGATCACCTCCGGATGCAGTCTGGCTTAAATTGCCATTGGATGTAAGCCAGAGTCATCCGGGTTGCAAACGCAGTCTGCACAGTATATGTTCACAGCGCTGAAAAGCAAGACCTCGCAGAGTTGAGACATTATGACACTTACACATGTAACCCCTCCATGCAGCTTCACTGAAGTAGTGCAGGGTAATCTACTCCCACCTGTTGCTCCTCTTTCTCCTTAGTTTTAGTGAAGAGGCCTCTGTAAAACTGTAAATGTTGAAAACACTTGAGTCAAAACCAACATGTAGTGGTGTCTGATGCATTCTGAGAAACAGCAATTAAAGACGATCTTCATTTCAGCTGAAAAGTAAATACAACCTGACCCTGCACCTGCACCGTGTTTTTATTGACAGTGCTACCTCGCCACCTGCTCTACTGCTTTGCATAGTTCTCATGAAAAACAGCAGTGCAGCATAAAAATGATACTTATAAAAGCTGTGTGTAAATGGAAAGTGTGTGATATACTTTTTTTATTATCTGGGTTAGAATATCTGCATTCAGATCATATTTTAATATCAGAATGTGGCGCAGAGGTGTTGATGTGTGTAGTCGTGCTGTGTGGGTGTTGAACGAACACACTGTTTGTATCCTGTCGCACTTTGTGGCAGATGATGCTGGTCATGTTACCGAAGTACATCTTGGTACATATCACTTTTTTTTTTTTTAATTTGACCTAATTATCGTTTTATACTATACTATCGTACTACTATTTGACAAGTAAAAAAAATCCATAAAATTTTCTCTTGCTCACTTTCTCTGTATGTGTCCATGTCTCCCGCCGAGCTGAAGAGAGTCTAGCTGTTCAGCTGAACTACTAGTGAATTAGCAGCTCTAAAGCCTGGCAGGTGCCTCATTAGAAATATATTAGAGCTGTGTGTGTGTGTGTGCGTGCGCGCACGTGTGTGAGGTGGCATTTCTACAAGTTTCCTGAAACATTCCTGAGTCAGCCAGTGATGCACAGTTATGTGTAATAATAAATACTAATTTTTAAATAAACCATGACTTCATTTTAACTGCAAATGTCAACCTGAAGGTAATTGTCATTGCCTTTTTGTATGATTTCTAAACCACTTTTATCATTAATTATAAAACAACATTAAACAACAGAAATGATTATCTTGGTCTTATAGATTTCAGTATGGACACTAAAAGTTACTGAAGTCATATCTACTGATACTGCAGTACAGTCGGTTCCTTTTCACAGTATGTTGATAGCAGCCTAAGGATATCCAGATAGTAGTAGGCAAGGAGGAGATCACACCGTGAGGAGAGATTATCTGCATTGTGTGTGTCGCTATGCATTGGCTGAAGATATCAGCGATGCTTCTCTCAACTGAGACTATATGAGCTCATTCTCAAGCTGAAGCCATGTGGATATTTTTTAGAGAGGTCAGGGAGGAAAATAGTCTACTACAGAAGGATGTTGCTGCAAAAAGGTAGAAGGTATTTCATCTCTTTGTGAGGCAAACAAAAGTCTTTCTTATTGAAGAGATTCTGACTCTGAAGGGTTTCTGTGATCCTGCCTTTTGGATTCCCATACATATTGTGAAAATGGGAGCAGACCAATTCAGTCATGTGTGCTTTGTTGAAAAATCTGTTGGTGCTCCATAGTTTCCAAGTCACTACAAATTATGTTTGTTTTGTTTTTTTTTCATCTCTTAAACTGCAAGCACTGCTTAATTCTGGGTTTAACCTTTTCCCAATGATCTCAGATTTTGACAAAGCCTTCCAATATGTTATACAAGCATATAGTTAAAGCATACTAAACAAAGGAAACAGCTGTAGGTTATTTTAGTTGGGAAACTATGAATCAGAGCCTTAATGTGGATATAGGAAGGCCTGTTGGAAGACGCATAGGGGGGTAAATGTTGTTGCTCGCTCCTTGGCCATAATCCAAACTATGCATGTGACATTTGAGGTTCTCTCTGCTCAGCAAAACCTCAGAATTCCCAGGATTTATCAGTGTAGGATTTTCTGTTTTTGTCTTTGCAGCACGCTCAGATAATAAGATAAAAATGCCAAAGGCATTTGAAGTAACGTTTAAAGCCTCTAACTACAACCCAAACCATAAACCAATAAATAAATTCAGCACACATGGGGAAAGGAAAGATATTGCTGTATGAATATGTTTACCATTTTAATATTTTTCCCTTTTACCTTGATTTTGTATATCCTCTCAGTCTGAATGTGCTGGAGAGACTTTTTTGTTTCGAAAAAAAAAAAAACAAAAAACAAAAAACACTAAATAAAGTGAGGTAACACTTTTTTGAGTGACTGTGTGTCCAGGCTCCAAAGTGTCTTTGAATTAATCAGAAATGTGGCTTTTAATATGTGGTATTTACACATACCGTATGTTGAAAAACACAATGTTCTCCTCACCATTATTAGCAGAACATTTCATGAGAAAATATATTGAAAGAAACCAAAACATTTGCTGCGCTGTCTCATTTTTTCTTTTGACTTCAAACAAGGTTTCAGCTATTTTGTAGCGTTTGTGTGTCAGGGCAAAAGGGATGAGGCTTTAGTAGTGAGAAGCAGAGAAACACTCAGTGAACTACAAAGTGTGGAAATTGACAGAGTTTAGTCTTTGGCTGCTGACAGAGTTGATTGGAGTAAAGCTGAGGTTTTCAGGCTGCTTCCACAGAGAGTGAGATCTAAATTAACCAAGACTTTCAGCAACATATTGCTGGGCACTTTATCCTATGTGCAAATGGGTGAACATACAGTATGGTACAGACACAGAAACACACTGTACACATACACAGTAGTGGAAAATGTACCATTTGCCATTTGAAATTAAACTTCCACAAAGCAGAATGTCAATTGAGAAAACACCCACAATCAGCTTTATTTGATTGTTTGGCTCAGGATTAGCATTCTAAAAGAAAATTACACATAAGAAAACAGGTGCAAACTCCTGAGAATGAGTAGTCCTGGTGATAATACATGAGCTGTTATATTAAAGTAATAATCTCCAAGATTTTCATTTAAGTAAATGTCTGTTAAATCACTATCTATCACCAAATGAGGTAACACAATGGTGATTGAGCCTATGGCCCACTGATGAAAGTCCTTGCATTTGCAGTATTACAATTATTACAAACTGGGTGTCGGTGGTTACATTCCTGGGAAAAATCACAAGCGGCACACAGTTAGTGACGCGTTTTCTATCACCTAGCAGTGGTTGGTCCATCAGAGAGGGTAGGCGGAGCTGCTGCAACAGTCTCACTCTTCGACTGCTAACTCACTGACTTCACACAAGTGACACTGTTTGGATCTCTGGGAAGTGAGGTCCAAAAACACACCTGCAATTACCTCTTATCACCACAGGTACTGCCAAAGAGAACGAAACAAAGAACTTCAAGATTGTTACTTTAATAAAGAAAAGCAGAAGAATTTGATAGCAGTTTCTTTTTCTTCCTCTCATTTATCACACATGCACAGACAGTTCACTGTCCCCCTCTGCCTCTTTGTTTCGCACTATAATCATCTAGGGGATTTATAAGCAGTCACAAGGCTGCTCCGAGGTTGTGCTCAGACAAAAACATGACTTCAGATATTTTGGTTGCTCTTGGTGGATGAGGCTGTGAGTGTGTTTGACAACAGCAATGTAGTTGTCTGAGTTCCCTGTCCTGTCCAAAGATTTCACAAAAACATACTCTGAGACTATATAATTAGTGACAGCAATACCCTCACAGTGTAAATGCACACAAACAGTGATTTAGTAGGACAAACCTGGCCAGTCTGAGTTTTGCTTTTGCATGTGTGTGGAGAAATTTGCCTGAATGGATGAGGATTGTTAAATTGATATGGTAGCTGATGTATTTTAAATATTTAACATTTAGGGATCCTTCAACTGATCCGCTTTCAGAAAGCAAAGACTCTCCGGCTGCTCTGCTTGCACTACAGCATCACATGTGATGCGCACATGTTGTGAGACATTAGAGCTAGGCGCACTTGAACATGCACATCCACCCACGCACAGACACACACTCACTTTCCCCTTGTCAGCACTTGCTCCAGATGCGTCTTGATGGGTAAAGCATCCATTAACACATTAGTGCGTCTTTATCCATGTCAGTGCAGCTGCACACCTCAGGATGTGCTCCTCCATCCGCACTGCTCAGCTTCCTGCAGCAGGTAGAGCTAGGCTTGTTGCACAGCAGCCATGTTCTTGCTCACGATGACTTAAAGTCAATTCACCAAGCCATTAATGTGTTTTTTTCTGAAAAAAGCTGGCTATTTTCCACTTGCTAAAGATCACGTTGTTCAGTGAGGTGAGTTTGACTTTCTACTGTTAGGTTTTATATCAATGACCCAAGCTAAATTGCAAGCACCAGGTTGGCACAAAAGCCATAGCGAGGTTTCTTAAGGCTCCCTCTTTGTGCCTCATTAGCTTTGCTATCGTCTGATTGGAGGAGATGAGCCTCTACTTTGCTTTTGACTTCAGACCAGGGCTCATTACCCCTCTACTCTCACTCTCTACCCATGCTTACCTTTTTTTCCCTCTCTTTCTCTGACTCCATCATACACATACAAATAAGCCATTTATGTAGCAAGTGGAAGCAGCTTTTCAAAAAATGTCATTAAAGGATTTATTAGACTTGTCATTTACTCATCGCACAATCCGTCATCAATAGCTTCAGATACAGTCAAATACAAAGGGGGGGGGGGGGGGACAAGGAACAGAAAACAGAGCCTCCTTCATAATTTGGAGCTGCCAATGATGGCTGACACTGAACTACATTGCTCAACATTTCACAAGATGCCAGGATCTCATCCGCCCACTTGTGCTCTCACACACACGTTGTTGCAAACACATATAGAGAAATACACACACATGCATCCTTTCTCTCCTAATAAACACACTCTCCACCCCCTCTGTAATCTCAATAAGTCTCTTAGCAGGAAAAGACGGATAGTCTCTCCTCTGATCCTCCCTCACTGTTTACTTGCCATTATGAAGGAGAGAAGACCTTACTGCTCTGTGTGCATGTGCATGCATTTACTGATGCATCTCTTTGAGCATACAGTGCACATATACACAGAAGAACAGTTTCATCTTGTGTTACCACTCAGTTAGGTTATTTCTAAAACAGTTCTCAGTAGAGGTAATTTCATCTGGAAAATGTATTGTAGTGTGTGAAATGATCTGGAATTTGATATATGAAGGTGATAAACTATTGTTTTCTTTCCTCTCATCTTTTCTCTCTATCTCTGTCTCTCTAGGTGAGTCAGTGTTATGTGGTGAAACCTTCTACTCTGAAGCGCTATGGATTTGTGAGTTTGGAACACAGTCACACTTCTTATTTGTGAAGTAATGTTCACATTAGGCTTCATTTAGAAAATTTTGGAGTACACCGTAAAATCTTAGGTCCTTCCAGTGTGTAAAATTAATTTATGTAAGCAAAAATGTAAGAAAAAAAAATACTGTAAAGCCAAGAAGCAGTTCATCTTTCTCTGGGCTCTCATGAAAAAACTTCAAACCAGGTCTGTCCAATCGTTGCCAGGAAGTTATTTTTAAAGGTCTAGCAGTTCTGGCAGATTTTCTCGCCGAGAGCTATCACAGATACATTTTCACTAGCAATGGGAGAGTCCATTTCAGTTCTTTGAACATGGGTTAACCAGGGGAGATCACCAAGCGAAATTTTACTGCACGCAGTTTGACATCTCAGCAGCAAATACACCTGTATAAAACCTACGAGGCCCTTCATACATTTCTCTTACTGCCAATGTTATCTGCCCAAAAACAAGGAATAAACAGTACACTATTCCCTTCCTATTTCTTGTGTTTCCAAGAATCCATTTGCCTGCTCCTGGTGTTAAAGTATAGGCCGTTGCCACAGGTGTTATGGTGTAAATAAAAATCATTCAGTTCAAGATGCGCATGTGAAAGACGTCCAAAGGTTTGACTCACTCCAACCTAAGGCTGTGTTCTAATTTTAACACACACAATATTACATGGTTAGAAGAAAGAAACTAGCTAGATGGCTGCTACTATGTGAACTCCTGAGCAGTGCTACTGTTCTAGTTCAGTTTCAACACTCAGTAGACTACTGATATCAGATTATAAGCCTCATTTGATTAACTATTGTTAGTGATATTCAAAGTTCAGTGTGAATATTGCACATGAACTACAAGGTTTTTCTTCATGCTATGGATCATAACTACAGTTCATGCTACTCCATTATATATGTTTTGCTTCCCTTCTCTACTCTCTATCGACTCAGGGCTGGACTTGGACAAAAAAAAAAAAAAATTAAAGCTGCAAGCAGCGTTGAACGGGCCCTCGCACCTCCGCGCACGTCAGGCCGTGGTGCAATCAAAGGGCTTCTCTCATGGGCATGTAGATGTCTTCAGACCCGGGCTGTTTTCAGACAGTGCAAGAAGGAGATAAACATCACATCCTTTGTCCACTGTTTTGCCCACTGCTGGGGCTGCTTCGCTGAAATTTCGTAGGGGGCGCTATTCAGCCAGTTTGCATCATGATGGAATACTGTCATGTACACGTGTTCAGGCTGAGAGTCTTATCAAACATGTAAAGTTTGGTGCAGACTGGAGCATTTGCACTAAAGTTATAGCAATTTCCTCTGTCATGGCGAAACATCAAAACTCAACGCCACGCCACGCCATGGCCACACTCTTCAACGAGAGCTAAATTATAGCATATTAGGCACATTACCGCCACCCTCCGCTACTGACTCCCTGGTGATCAGAGGTGGCTCTACTGGTGAACACCTTCTTCACCACAGGGTTTTTAGTATCTTGTTTGGTGTGGTGATTTAAAAACACCAGCATCATAGCAGGCTCAGGATGGTCAGAAAAAAAAAGACAGTTGTGTCGGCCCAAAAGGTATGTCGGCCCACCGGGAAAGTGCCTGGTCTGCCAGATGGCAAGTCCACCCCTGCGTCTACTTAGAATCATTTGAGTACTATTCAGTTCTGTCGCTCCTTCAAAGTTGTAGCTGGAGGCTTCTTGCAAAAATTCATTAAACTTTGAATCAGGACAATGATGTAATCAGAGACACAAAGTCTTGGCAGCACTAAAGTTGCTGTTTGTGAAGAGTGCCATCTGTTAACCTGAGCGCACATTTATGACTTTTAGCATTGGGTGCCTGTTAATGAGATCAGTGTGAGATTTGCCTATCAATTATATTTGGTAATTATATATTGGTATATATAATTTATATTTGGTAGGGCAAAAAAGGAAATATGACTGAAAATAATTATTGTTTATATGTAAAACATTTTTAATGTTTATTTTAATTATGCCTATTAATCATTAATTATTCTCTTGTGGCCTCTTAACTTGTTCTAGTGGGTGGTGGCACATACAGTTGGGAATCCCAGTCTGCTCTTTTCCCTTTGCTGTTTGTTAATATAAGAATATGGTTGTGCCTTGTGGTATTTAAATTGGAAAATTGCATTTGACTTGATTACCATAAATGTCCTTAATAAATTAGGTAAAGTACATAAATTTCCACCTATTAAGTCTTTGAAAACAGAAGTAATCATTGCGTCTCTCAGTAAATTAAGCCCCACATCTTTAAACTCCACATGGAGCCATGTGGGATCTTCCTCATTCTGGGGATCAGTCAGCTCTGCTCTGTCCCCAGCATCATTTTATTACTAAGGGGAGTTTATGCATCAGTGTTCCAAACAAGTCTATTCCCCTTTCTGCAATGAGCTTATGTGGCTTTTTTTTTACATGGCTATGCTACACCTGCATTAAAATAACTGACCCTCAGACCTCTTCAGTCTACTCCACTTCCTCTTCTTAAATACTCTATTTTTCTCTGGTTTCTGTGATACTGAAATTGCTTTTATTCCCAGTGTCACCATTTGTAGGTGAACCCAGCCTGTTATGCACCATACTGAGAGTTTTGAAATATACTGATTTATAATGTTGGTAGAATGTGGTCATTATTAGCCTAATGCACCTTTTTTGTCTTTTATGTCGAAAACACACATCTGGAGAGCGAAACAGTGATAGCAAAAATCTCCAACCAAAGATAACTTTGGTAACATTTTATTTTGATAGTCCAATGCTGTCCAGAGAGTAACAGTTACACTCATTTTCTATACTTAGACTAACTACATATCAATCGCAGTACAATTCAATTGCACTGGCTTTACACCGCTTGGCTCAAGCCAGTGCTACCTTGAGTGGTGCACATCACTCAGATTTTGCACCTAGCCCCTATGCTAAAAAAAATATTATTTGAATTTTACCACTGTTTGCCACTGACCTTTCGTATTGTGTCCAATTTGATTACAGTTGACTGGGACGCTTTAACAAAGAGGAAATGCTTCTGAGTTGAGATGTCACATCAGTTTAATTAGAAATGATATGTTTATTGGCTATTTCAATATCAGTTGAACAACAACAATTATATGATGATGTATCAGCATTGAGGTGAGCTCTCCCAACTGACTCTGCACCCAGAGGTGAGTGCAGTTCAGACCGCTTATCTTGTGTAGACAGCGCAACCTTCCAATCATCGACCCAAACTGACCCTATTTCTAACACTAACTCAATGTAAGATAACCCTGACCCAGACAGTGAATATCTTTTCACTGACACATACAATCGCTTGATAGGAATTTGAGTTTCAGCAGTGGACTTAAGTCTGACCATTACTTATTGTATACTCCACTCAAACTGGGACTCCATCATCCATGTCTCTCTCCTACCAACCTCCTACCAGTTGATGCCTCACACTCTGAGGTAGTAGAAGTAGAAGTAGAAGCTATCCTAAAATGTAGGCTGTCATTGAGACACACAGTATTTTACTTAATACTCCTCATTTTTGTATAATGTCGGCAACTGAAATCTTTTTTTGCTGTTGTTTCCTGGGTACTTTTACAATAGCTGCATTGAATTGTTTAATTTTCAATATAAAGATTCTGATTACACTGCTTTGGTCAGTTGGGATAGAATAAGGATGATGTTGGCACTGATTGGCAATCACCCACCAGCAATGATTCTCACTCCCTCTTAGTTCACAGTAGCTCTTTTTTCTAGACTTCTTAGATTTCGTAGACGACCAACTTTTGTATTGTTTTTTTTTTCCCCTCGTGTAATTTGCTAAGGGTACAGGGCACACAACACAACACAAAAGGAATTGTCATGCAAAGAATATAAACTCCATGTGAATAAAAAACTCAGTCAAGATGGATCAACATCTCTGTCCAGCGTCTTTACACCACCAAAACAACCCGATAAACAAAAGCAGCCTGTACCCTCCCACCCCCTTAAAAACCTATACCCCTTGGCTGCAAAGAGAAAAAGAAAATAAAAAAACAAGCTGAAAAAAAAAACCACCAAACAAAACAAAAACAGAAACAAACAAGAAAAAAGTCACTCTCTGTAGATATTTGTAGCAATATTCCACAGATTACAGTTTGTTTTACATTAACTGAATCATAGACATACTCTGTAACAAGAAGAACATCTTGAACTCAATTGTTGGTTTGCCCTCAAGGCTTGAGCACAAAATCGAAATGAAAAAAGAAAAAAAAACTATGAACAAACACTTGAGTGGGGGATATAGAGAGAAGAGAGAAACCAAAAGCAAATGGTGGATGAGAGTGTTTTCACTTCAATGTCTTCTGTGTGAGATTGAGGTAATAATGGGGTTGAGATCAAGATAAACTTTATCAGACCCTTCACTTATTGGCACTGCCCCATAACTGAATCCTCCATGCACACACACACACACACACACACACACACACAAACACACATAAATGCCTGTGCAGTTAATATTCTTGTTTATTTTTCATCGTTTCATCTTTTGCACTTCTATTTGCACTTTGTATCAGCTCTACTTGTCATCATCCTCACGTTTCTTCCCCAGACGCAGTTAATAAAGCGGCTGCGATGAACTCAACCAACCCTCCATAACCTCACTCTACCCTTCAGTCCTCCACCAGGACATAGACAGAGAAAACCAAAAAACCCCTCCCAGTGTCCTCTGTCTTCTTTTTATACAGACACATACAGACAGAGGCACTCTCGCAAACAGGGAACATTTGGCTTGCACATACACGCACACGCACACAGAGTTGGGCAGACACATGCACAGACACCCTTCCAGCTGTCTCTGGTAAAACATTAAGCACCCAGACTTTTGATCATGCAGAGTAAGCCTGACTACAGAAATAGTAACAAATGAACCCTCAGCAAAAGTGAAACTGTTGGCCCATCTCAGTGTGCTTTGACTGGATCATACAGTGGGCAACCCACCATCTATAAAAAGGCTGTGGTGCAGTGAATTCATGCATGTGGCAAAACGCATGCATCTGGTCTGCATTAGCACAGCATTACTCATCTGGGATACATGTCTGCCTCTGCAATAGAGACCACCCTTCTGTTATTGCTTTCTATAAGTGGTTACTGGAGTCATGAACTACTGGTTTGGCTCCTCATAAAAGAAAAAAAGAAGAAAGAGTGAGAAAAAGAACTATTATCTCTTGCACATTAACAGAACATATCCAAATTAAGCTTGTGGTAAAGCAGCATTGTCTTTGTTTAGATTTTGTGTATTTTCTCGTGGGATCAGGAAACAGGCTATAGGACAGTTTTATAATGTGCACTTACAGCCTAGTGTTCTTGCTAAATCGTCATATGATTTGATATAAATGCTTGAATATGTATCACATTCATATTAGGGATTAGTACAGGTAATAGATTAATCAATGACATACAGTCGGACATTTACCTATTTTTCTTCACTCTTCTGCCTTTTTGCTGTAGTATTGTGATTGTGAGCACTCACACATGGAAAAAATGTGATGCTGCAGAGCCAAGACTGCATTCTAAAAATACTCTACTGGCTTGAATATTAGACAGTATTTCTTTCTGGAAATTACTTTTGAAAAAGCAGGTGTATTTGAGGACCAGACAATTACGCATTGTTTTCAAGATATTCTTTTTGAATGGAAGGAGTACTTCCTACAAAGAGTGTTGCATTATGGGATGTTTGCAGCCTTATTGTTGCTAGGTTAGCAAATTCCTTCAAGTCTGTTCATAGCATGTCTTTTCGAGTTAGTCAGCTCTAAAAGTATCAAGGAAGCACAATTCAACATACGGGAGTTGACTCGTGTAACGTGTTTTACCTGCCGCAGAGGAAATGAATTCCTGACAAGTGAAAACATGTCAAAAGAGTCTCCCGAAGTCGACTGCAGAAACACACCAGGGACTGAATCATCTGTCAAGCAGCAAGAATTGCTGATGTAAAAAGGTGATGAGGAGCTTAAAAAGACAGCCTGAAAAATGCTGACTGTCAGAGAAAATCATTTCGACAAAGTATTTCATCTTTTACTTTTATGTCTAATCATCATAATCAGGGTCGTCGTTTTGGCCAGTAAGTTATATTTCTTCTCTGTGCGATTACTCTGGAACATTACATGACTACTTGATCCGTGAAATACATCAGAATCAACACCCTTAATTCATATGTGCATCCCTTGAGGCTATAGGGCTTCTTCCTCCTCAGCCCATAGTTTCTGACCAATGACAGAGCAACATCTATTCTGCGCTGGCTCTACTCTTTGCATTGAGACTGTCCTGATTTACACAGGCCATTGCACAAATACTGCGCTAACAAGTCAAGGAAAGACTCAAGAGTTGAACATTTCTTTGTTTTTTTATGAACTGAAGATATAATCTCACACATATACACACACACACACAAAAAAAAAAACAAAAAAAAAACTTAAAAGCTGTCAAATCTCATCACCCTCTATGCCAGTTCTGTTTCTTCCTTCTTTTCTTCTGTGATGTACCACAGTTTGGGGAGGAAACAACCTCCACACTGATTCGGACTAGCCTAGCCTGCCAGGAGCTGTCACATCCCTTTAGATGCTGCATTAGATCAGGAACTCAAACACACACATACAGGCAAATACTGCTCAAAACTGCATAAACCTCAGGTTATTGGAGAGACCTAAGCCCATGGAGCAGTTGGCTTGCTCAACCAAAGCACCAAGAAACACATCAAATAGACTCAAATCTGTGACTGGATATGCAAACAAGGCACCAGTTGTACTAAAAAAAAATCAGTTTGAAGTACCCCTTGTAATTTGGCCTCTACAGTTTCAGAGCTTTTGGAAAAAGCAATAAATTCAAGTCATATGTATTACAAACTCAGAAGTGACTAAGATACTCAAATTCACTCAGTTTTAATGAAATGTAAATTTTACTTAACAGTTGAGTAAGCTCGTATGTCAATTTGCAAATTAAAATCAGCTCATTAAGTGTAGTGGGCTTCGCTTAAATCAATATGTAAATCAAGAGGGATTGTGATACTTTCACACATTTTATGAACACACAGTCTCATTCTTCCTGTGTGCTCATGCCCTTGTGAGCATGTGCACAATGTGATTGAATCCCAGCTTCCTTAGGCCTAGATAGCTATGCAGCTGAAGTCTGTCTGCAGGGCATAGTGTGAGGTGTGTTAAGATAGGGGCACTGTGCATGTGTGTGTGTGTGTTTGCGCAACACATGTCTAACTAAGGGTGGTATGGCTCAAGAGGAGAGAGACTGAAAAGCAGACAAAGAGGAGAAAGAAAAGTGTGTGTGCAGCTTGTATGAATGTGGCCGTGTTTCTGTTATTGTAGCTCTGAGGTTAACCTCAAGCTACGGGAAGTAGCCAGCAATACCAGAGCCCAGAAACCCACAGTACAGTGTTTTGCTGCTTTAATAGCCAACACAAACGTGGGCACTACCAGTGTCTGGGAGCACTATAGTGCACACAGTCCTGACACGTGGCAGGGTGGCATAGCAGTTAGAGCGACTGTCCTGTTTCTGAAAGGTCATAGATTTGAACCCTACAGCAGTCAGTCATACACAAACATACATGCACACACACACACACACACACACACACACAGCCATACCCTACCTACTCACCAAATCCTGCCACTGCCAGCTATTTCAGTTTATTTCAGTTCACCTACGCTTTAGTGTTATAAATGGGGACAAACTAGTTATCCAAAGATATAAAAGTATAAGAAAAGATGGAATGGATTTAGAGCTTGATGTGGTACAACTTAATAACATTGAATTGCAACACTTTTAGCAACACACGCTCTATCCATCTAGACTGTCTTCTTTATTTTAATTGTGCGCTGATAATACTTTTTTTCGTGCAGTAAACAATTTTGGATCATCAAGTAGAATGTTAGAAAATGTCTAAAAGGTGAGGTTATGTGACATTTCTGCTCACTGAAATTCCCCCACACTCTGCTCCGAAAAAGGATGTGATGTCACATTTGTGATGCGGATGATCACTGCACCAAAAAAGAAAACACACGCTTGAATTTGTCAGTCAGATGGGATTCAGTAGAAGTGAGTGGGAAATGGAGCGAATTCATTGCAAAAAACAGAAACATATTGTGACCACATCTTAAAACCTAAATTTAATCCAAATAATGCTCATGGGTGTTTGAAGAAAAAAAAAAGTTACCACAGTTAACAGGTAGCAGTATTATAAGATTATTAGAGATACTTCCATCTGTCCTTCTCATGTTAGGTCAGATTTCCTCTTTTGTTATTGTGAATTTCAGTAGGCCTATATCTTGTTATCTATATATACAGTATATCTATACTGAAGAACCAATCAGTGTAGTTTAAGGTTGTTTTAGCTTCTATTTTGTATTCCGCAGGCTTGGCTGCTTAATTTCTCTATATAAAATCATGGTGTACTAGAGCGGAGAGGGAGGGGTGGAGAGAAAATTTCTCTACTCGTTTATTTTCCAGAAAGGCCCCCATATGTGTCCCAGATGAATTGCTGGAGATAAAAGTAGGGCCTTTTTGGTGGATGTAAAATGGAGTTAGATTGAGTGGGAGGGAACTGTGGTCTGGGGTCTTGGCTTTGTTGCTGTTAAATATAGGCTTGAGAAACACCACAAATTGAGAGCCCGGCCTCTATATTAGATCATTCTGGGGCCCACTGGCACAAAAACACATTAATGAGAAACACACAATCATGCACATGCACAAAAACACAGACGTCCACGCTCACAACACTGTAGATGGTTTTGCTTTTTCTCCCTCTCTCACACACACACACACACACACACACACACACACACACACACACACACACACACATACACACACACACACACACACACACACACACACACACACACACACACATGCATTAAGTAGACACTGCAGAACACTGGCAAGATTGGAGAAGATTATGTTTACGCACAGTACTTTTTGCACATTTGCATTTGTACATTTTTTTCTATTTTCTTTCTGTGTATTTATTATTATTACTATTTTATTGTATAGTAGTTTTTACCATTTTACTTATTTACTTCGTCTTTCCTAGCTGCATGTTGAGCAACTGAGCAATTGTAAAAAAGAAATTTCCCTGCAGGGATCTATAAAGTTTTTCTGATTCTGATTCTGAAGATCTTACAATACATTGAACAACAGAACTGGCTGAGCCTTGCTGCTTTGCAGATCTACTGTATCATCTGGCTTCATGTGATGTTTTCATGTGCAGCGTAATTTCAGGGTGGCTACAAGTCCATTTTATGAGCCCCTGATGTACCGAAGTCCTAGTAAACATAGACTGAACCACCCAGATTTGGTTTTAGTTTTCTTTTCTGCCACAAATTAACATCCCAAATCCGGAGAATATTTGTTTTAAATCTAACAAACATACCTGCGAAGTGTCCTGATAGCAATATCACTCCACAGGCAGTGCTGGTTTCCCAGTTTCTTTTGTACAGATCTAAGATCAAACACAGCACTGATATGAGTTTGACCTGAAGGGGACAGGGACTCTCTCGGGAGGATTTACTGTGGACCAAGTGCGAGCCAATAAACACCCCATTCAAACAGAGCAACGAGGCCAAACAGGCAGATGTTTGTGTATGTGCTTGCATGTGTGTTCAGACCTGATCTATCTCGCTGGGTCCAAAATATCCTGTGACACTTCAAGATCAGAGAACCCAGAAATTGGCACTTGGGAGCACAATTTACGAGGCTTTGATGTAAAAAAAATAAATAAATAAGGCTAGCAGTTTGAGATATGGTGAGGAGAAAGCATTTAATGGTTGAGGTTAAGGAAAGTGTTGAGGGTTGAAAAATGAATGAAAGTTGATCACTTGTCCTTAACTATAATAGCACAAGGGTGCGCTGGCTCGTACATGGTCTTCCTATTGATTTTTATCTTTGTGCAGTCTCATGAATCGCTAAGGGAGGATGTTACTGTCCTCTGCCCCATCAGAGCCCACATTGCCCCTCATGGAGAATGGAGGTTTGGGATTGAGGCTAAAAGGTTGATTGCATTAGTGACTTCTATCAGGATTCATTTAAAGACTGGTTTAGAAACAAAGTGGTGGTTTTTGAACTCTGAAGTTGACCTTGACATTTGGGTGTCCAAGCAATCTTACCCATTGGGGTGTGTGAGTCTGTATGTGGCTGCAGTAGATATACAGTGAGGAACTGCACACAGAGTAAAGATGTTTTCTATTTTTCTCTCTTTCTCTCTCTGATTAATTAATTATGTGCCAAAATAAGTCCAAATGGTCTGACAGATTTTGGGAAAGATGTGATCTGGCAAACAGATTATAAAAATATGCAGACTGTAGAGTAGCACATGGGAGGGGGAGTTTAAGGACACATGAGGAGAACCAGATCAAAAAAGTAGAACAGAGGTCAAGAAAACATTCACTCACACGTGCGTAGATGCACACATGAATGCACAGACACACGTAAATGCACGACTGCACACCCCTGGGGCGCACACATGACAAGCTTTTTGCTCTGTGCTCACTGTGAAGTAGAGCGTAGGTAGCCATGACGATAGCGTACATCATCATGGGAGTGGAAGTGAAGGAACAAACAATGTAAGGGGAAAAAAAGGAGAATGCAGAAACAAAACGTATTAGAAATTCTTCATTTATCAGGCCTTTATTTGAAACAGGCTTATTATAGAGGCATGTATTTATTTCTAATTTCACTTGTGTTCGACTGTTGTCAGTGCAAAGTGGTAGGTCTTGGGCACACGGAAAGTGTGGGCGTCTCAGTGCACACCTGCTATTATGGTTCATGTATGTGCAGCAGTGCAAAGTGCAAAAGGGCTGTGTAAAGGTGAATGTAGATCAGTGAGATTGGTGATTAACAAATACTGTCTCAGCCAGTCACATCACCGCTCGGAAACAGCTGAGCCAATCACAGCTCAACAAATGGAGGGCTTTTCTTCTGGAAATGTCTGAATGGTTCAGAGCGTCACGACATAAACAACATCACCACAAATCTGCAACTAAAGACAGATGTGTGGGTTTTTTCACCCATTATTTACTATAATAATGATAGAATAAAAAATGGTGAAGCTGTTTATATGATTTCTTCAATTTAAAATTTAAACTTGTAGCAGCTCTTCTCACTTAGAATATATTGCACATATTTCTTCATTTTTATTAAATTTCTTTCTTTCTATTTTATATTATTTAGAACTAGTCAATTTTGTGTATATTTTTGACTGCTATGCACCACAACACCAAGGCATGTATGTGCAAACCTAGTTGGCAAAAACCTAGTTCTGATTCTGATTTCAGCCATAATTCTAATGTATCTCAACTCATAAATGGTCACATGGTTTAGTAATTAATGTTACACAACAGGATTTGCACTGCAATGCATTTCAAGGATAAAACATGAGACACCACTTTTGTCAAAAAGCTGGCTGTGATGAGCCCTGGTATAGCTGACCAGTCTGATGTGTGTAGAGTTGTGTGTGTTATTTTGCAGCAGCCTAGTGTTGTTTTAAGGCAGTTTAATGAAGATACAGTGATCGACTGTATGTGAAGGGACTGCGCTCTGGCGATGTTACAGATGTATCAAAATATCTGTCTTTCTGCCTTCAGATGTCGCAGGGATTTAATGAACTGATGGAGAAGCTATGCATGCGGTATAAAGCAGCTGTGGACAAGAGATACTGTGGGAATCACCTATTTTCATTTGTTGATTAATGCAGACTGATTTACTGAATTTCCTGCTTTAACCACATAAAATGTTGTTTTTTCTGCTGATATTGGTTGTAGAGGGTTTAATTGAAATGACTAACATTAATCTGTTATTGCAGCATGTTTACAGAAAGTACTTAGTTTGCTCTTGTAGATAAAATCATCAAAACAACAGCAGATTGACATCTTTGCGCTGCTTCATTTGAATGAACCTCCCACCTGTTTGCGCCTCTCCTCCCATCAGGCAAAGTGAGTTTCATGGTCAGGAAAATACCGAACAATCAGAGCACTGCTTGTGGCTAGTTGTTGCGCTGATGCCCTTGATGTTGTATTGCTCCAAGGACACAATTCCTTTTCTTTCTAGTGTGTGGAAGTGTATAGGAAATGTTGACTTTTATTGACGATAGCAAATATATAATATAATAACAGCAAATAAAGGAACAGCAAAGTAGAAATGTATGTTTTTACCTGGCATTTATTAAGAACTGGCCTTCATTTGTCTATGTTGGACATGAGGGGTAATTATTTGAGGATTATTTGAAAAAAAAAAATGAAAGGTCAGCCGCAGCCAGAGTTCAAAGTTCCAATAAATATCTCGATCATTCAGTTTCTCGGTCCACATTTTCTAGTGTTGAAACAAAGCACATGTGCGCCACATTTCCTCTTTTGTAACCCATGTTATGAGTGAGGCATATTGTGTGAGGGAGAGAAGGAGAAATAGAAAGCAACACTTGTCTAGGGAATAGTGACCTACATGGCAATATACAGTAAAATGTGTTTCAGACTTCATCCATCCTTGCTTGTTACGTCACTGTCTTCCCCAGAAGGGATAGGAAGGTGGAGACAGACTGGATTGCAACCTTCGACTTTGTCCTTCACAAAACAATAGCTCTAATAATCTTGCTTTCCCCCCCGAGGTCAGCAGTAACAAACACACTCCGTCACACAAACTCACATATTTGCACACATACAAAGAGGGTTCAATGAGACAATGTACAAAAGAGAACCGGCTTCAGAGCAGAAGTAACAGGCAGAAAGTCACAATTCAGTCTTTGGTAGTTGCCATTTAGACGCATTGTTCTCGCCTCTATTCTTGTCTAACTTCCCCTCCTTCCTCTCATCTCCTCTATTCTCTTCTGCATTTTCTTGTATGTGTGTGTGATGGATGGGCTGTTCTATCATATGAGTAATACTAATATAGGCCTGTCTGCATACACTGGCTCTAACCCCTGTAAATTGAATTTGTCAGGGGCCCCTTTTTTTTCTGCCTGCGCTTTTTTTATTCACTCCTTCTTTTCTCACTGTGGGTGTCTGAGGGTGTGTGACTAAGCAGGCTAGTTTTTTACATCATCTAATAACATTTTTGTTATTCTCCCCTTCAGAGCATGTGAGTTTATGTGTGGACCTTTTGTGCAGACCTCACTGTATTCAAATGACCTTGTATCGACCCAGATCACATCAGCTTTATATAGAGAGAGAAAAGCCTGAGTACTGAATCCACAGCTCTTTTTTTTTAACCACTCTTCAGTCAAGTCCCTACTCCTGCTCTCTTTATTTTTTTTTTCATTTTCAAACCCATCCTATTTTTGTCATGATATCTAGTTCCAAAATCTTATGTGGTTTTACTACTCTGCTGCAGAACACTTACCCCTACCAAGTAGCAATTTCAAAAAATAGGCCCTTTTCTCTGTTCCCTCCCAGACCATGTCTGTGTGTGTGACTCCCATACTAAATAAGCCACTGTCCACCGCTAACTGGGAGGTGAAAGATGGACAGAGACAAGTCGTACCCCCCTTGCTTAATCCCTCCCTACTTCTCTTGTCTTACTTTTTGTTTTTCACTCTCTCTCCTGCTGTTGTCCCCGCTGAGTTGTAATCTTACAGATGTTGAATACATAAATTTGTTAATTTCGACTGTGTTTATCTGTGTGCGTGCATGTGCACAGGAACAAGGTGCATGCTTTGGCTAGCGTGCGGTGTGTGATCACGCATATACCTGGTGCATTTACACTTTGTTTGTCTCTCTCAGCCATCAGTATGCTGCTGAGGTGAAAGCTGGGTGTGATGATCCTGCCGTGGCTGGCCAGCTGGCTGTTGCCTATCTGCTTGTTTGGATGGTAACACATTAACACTTAGGGAACAACAGAGACATCCCAGGTTCTTCTCTTCCTGCCTGCTATTATTGTATCCGAACCTGCAAAAAGCTCAATTTTTACAGCCTGTAGATCTTTTTATGGGTCATTTACACACATTGTAGGTGTCTTGTTTCTTGGTATCTACAGTATCAGTTTATCACCCTCTCTCAATCACCCTGTCTGTTTCTATTTGTGTTTGCTGTGCCAGTTACAGTACCTCTCACCCAAGCTTATACCAATTCCCTTTGCCACTATCCCCTCCCTTACCCCTCTATCTCATCTCCTCCTCCACATTCACCTCAATCCCATCAACACATTCTTTCCAGCTGTTCTTTCCCTCCAGTGTGTTTTCTCACCTCTTATTCACAACCCCATCTATGAGTTTTTCCTCCTCTCTTCACTCATCTCTGTGCCATCACTGTACAGCCTTCCCCTTGCTCTGTTTGAGCCTATCATTAGGGACCGGGCTTCTCCGCAGAGAATGATGGAGTCACTCTGACACCTTCATTGAAGAAATTAGGTAGGAGGTATGATGGAAGGGAGCAAATATGAGATGAAATTGAAGAGAGCGAGTGAATTAAAATCTGAAAAATATGTCAAAATCTGTTCCGGCTAATGTCAAGACTAACTAAAAAGACGCATTTGATGTGAGTGTGTGGTATGAGGTTGTGGCAAAAGCTCAGACATGTTTTCAGAATGATTGCGGTGATGATGATGAATTTTTGTGATTATGAAAAGGATGAAAACAATATAACAAAAGGAAGTATGATGATGATTATGATGCGCATGCTTCTGAGTTATTATCATAACAAATGACGAGGCGTCTTATGTTGGCATCGACCATTTTATTTTCCTCAGGCAGCTCCGGTTTTATACACACAGTAGCAATGCTGTTGAACTGCACTGAAGTTATGCATGCACCAAAACAAACAAACAAACAAACAAACAAAAAAAAAATCACATTCTACAATATCTTTTATGTACTACATCTGTACTGTATGTCAGGTTGCATATATCAATGAATGAATCAGTTTGTGTGTGCGAGAGAGAGGGAGAGAGAGAGGGAAAGAGATCTATCAAAGTGACACTTAAATGCTTGTAGACTCGTGAGCCGTTCAGCCAAAGTGGAGTAGAAGTCCCTCAGCTCATGCCTAGTACTCCCACATCTATTTTAATTTTGCCGCTCACTGTCAGTCTTGCCTGACTAACATGTGATCAATATAGGCAGACATCCATGTAATTATGATAGATTGGATTTCCCTGAGCATGGAACCGGTGACGTGGTGCGGGGGGATTGTGACATGTTTAGTGTGACGAAAGGGCTTTTCTCATCAGACAGTGTTTCAATGTGTTCTTGTTTCAGCATGTTCTGAATCTGAAGTTCAGATCTTTCATGCTGATCAATCAAGATAGTCACCTTCTAAATAGAGTGACAATAAAGTGATCTGTAAGTGATGTAATGGAATTCAAGAGAATTCGATATGTACTGCTTTTTTTGTGTACTGTAAATTATTTAGTGATTTGTGTGTTCATTCCATATTTTTTGATTAAGATTTTTTTTTTTCCAACTTGGAGAACAAAATGGGGTCGCAGTCAAGGTAACAAGGTTATCAGCATTCCATGGGTCCTTTCTTGACATTATTACGTACCAGGCTGTGTGTGTGTGTGTGTGTGCGTGCCTTGTCACTTTCATGACTAGTGGAGCATTAATATCATTCAGATCTCGTCTATGCATTCTTATGGCCAATTTTTGCATAGAATTACATCCTTTATTGAGATAAATGCAGCATAGACATGAATAATTGTGTACTACAGTTAGTTTTATTTTCGCTATTACTATTTTTCGTATGACAAAATTACATGGGGGGGGGGGGGTGAAATAAATCAATCAAGTACTAATTCTTAGCACTAGTATTTGCACTCATCCCTTTGAATAAAAAAACAAATGAAAAATGTTTAATATATGTTCATGTCTTGTGGTTTTGTTAGTGGTTACCTCGAAGCTATCAGAGAACTTTCGTTAGGAATGTGATGTGCAAGCTAATGGAAAAAGTGATTGTGTAGCTCTAAAAGTTATAAAAGTGAAAAAGAAGCTTTGAGGCAGGTCTTCAAAGTTTTGATTGTGCGGTCACTCCTGATGTTGAGAGGGAAGCTGTTCCACAGTCTCTGTGCCATGACAGATATGACATGATCCCCTCGTGTATCAGTTTTGACCGTGACACAGCCAACAGCTTTAGGTCAGAATACCTAAGAGATCTGGAGAAGAGTTGAGGGGTTAAAAGATCTGAGATTGCATTAACACAGGGGTGACTGCTAAGTCCAACAACAGCATTTTATACAAGTTGCAGACGTGATGCAGAAGACTGAATAATATCATCATCAAAGGAGTTACCGTAGTTTAGGTGAGAGGAAATATTAGTGTTAATAACTTTCCCCAGATCATGGGGCAATAATGAATACAATCAATCATCCTTATGGGCAAAAATCTAGAAAATAAAATCCAGGTTGAATATAAGCAGTATTAAAGCTTTATCATATTTAGGACATAAATGTACCATTACATTAAATTCATGCACCTCAATACAAGTGTGATATGAAGTGGAAGCATAGCCTGGGCATTGGGGAATGAAATTTTCTGCAGCAGTGCACCTTCACAAAGCCAGACTGTTTTTGTTGTGTCGAGTTTGATAATACAACAAAAAAATGCAACATTTCCTATGCTGACAAGCAAACATCACTGAATAACTCAAGCAAAGCATTTGCCAATCAACACACAGAGCGCTAGTAAAAACATGCAGATTATTTCCTCTGTTTGAGTGGACTCCAGCAGGCACTTTTGATGCTGTGTTGGCACTGTGTGCATTTATCCAGTGAATAACAAGCAAGTCACACTTGCTTAGCTTATAAGAAGTGCAAATCAAATGTCACTCACATGTTCCCAGTAAAAACAATATTCAGAACTCAAATCTATTTTTCAAACCGTTAATTTGCACTGCAGTGTGTTAATTATAATAGTCAGTTGTAGCCCAAAATCACTTGAGACCTCCTGACCATCAATAGGCCCATGCAGGTATAGGAGTTACACATTGTTAACATTTTAATCTTACATTGTTAAATTCAAACTCAACCCTGGTCTGACATAATACTGATAAATGCCACAGCATTCTCTGCAGTTTGTGAAAAGGCCATTGTGCTTGGATTAAAGATTGCATAATTATAGTAATATTATATACATTAACTAGTACAATCCTATTTATACCAAAGACAATATGTCTATATGTATATTTATAAGGAGATTCACTATAAACAAACATTGACTAGTGGATTATGTTTAGTGTGATCCTTTTGTTTGAATACACAGCAATCCACATAATGGATTAATCACGTGACATCAGCCTGTTTTGTGGTAAGATTGTGGACAGAAATATCCACTTTTTGGACTGGAGTTAACATTTTTGTAAAATAAGCTAATGATTAAATGATATATTTTGACATATCTACAAGAAATACTAACACAAAGTGCCACCTCTTTGTTATTATGAAAAAGTGTAATGACACCAAGTAACTAATAAAACTCAATTCTTGTATAAATCTTTGTGGGGCACCTGACAGTGATCCTGGATTTGAGAGGGAACACAAAATCAGAAATGTCCTAAAAAAAAGCAAAATCTAGCAGGCTTAATGTGTTGCTAAAAAGTTTACAGTTTATACAATGCTGACAGAGGGCATCTTAAATGATATATCCGTGTATTTAGTTCAAATTTTTTAGCAAGAAGATCAAAAGCCATATTAATGGACTTGTAATGCTCCATACCGACAGGTTTGTCATCCTAGTAAACATTAGGATAGAAAACATTTTTAATATGGTGTAATATTCTGCTGCTTTTGGCCTAATAAGATTGAGGACAACTCAAAATGTTGGTGTCTGGGGTTCTCAAGATGGCAGCTGTAAGGGAACTTGCATTTAATTGAGCTGGTGCACCAATTTGCTGATTTCTACATTTTACTCTGCAATACATAATATTCCACAAACTTTCGTAACTTCATAGGCTACAATGAGTCTTAACAACTACTTAGTTAGTTAGACTTAGTTTATCTGCGAAGCTGCTGGGACAGTCTCAGTCGAGGAGTCCGACGGTGGCGGTAGCAGCAGTGGCATTGAAAACGGAGGAAGCGGTGTGGTAGCACTGCATCATGTCACTCCCTGCATGGTCCTGACCGAGGTGAAGCAGAAGAGATGTCCAGCAGTGGTGGCGGTGGCCATGAAGCCGGGGCGTGACAGGCAGAAACAACCTTAGTGGAGCAGTGATTACTTCCGTGGAGCAGTAAGATCAGTGAGCAGATTCACTGTTGCTGAAATGAGAAGGAAGAGAGCGGGAGTGAGGCGCTGCCTTATATACTGTGTGAGACACACGGAATTGGTAGGCGCGTCCTGATTGGTCGATTACATACATGCAAATTTCAGTGGGCGATTGGGTAATACTCTCCTCCAATCACACGCACACATAGAGTCCAGTAGGGGGCGGAGCCTGTGTGAGATAGAACGTACGCATCATCAGATTCCAAGAGGGGGCTGACAGAGATGATCCAATGCAGTTTTTTGAGACCCGGGCCAACTAAAGCTAGAGAGAGCACACAACACATCTTCTCAAATCTTTTTCTCTTTGTTTACATCAAAGAATAGAGATGTGGCTATTTTATTTAAAAAAAACAAAAAAAAAAAACAACTTACCATTTAAACTTCTAAAGTGTATAACGGATACAGGAGGAGGTTATTTAATTGTGTTTTATTGTAAGCCCACATCTCTTTAGTTTGATATAGAAAGCTCCATGTCCAAAATTCCCGTAAAAAAACGTATCATGTCTTAAAAACCTTAAATCTCTGAAACTCGCTTGTAATAACCCAATTACTGCACTGTTAAAGCGTGGCAGACTATTAGAGGATTAGAGGGTAGATCTTGAATCACTTCTGTCTTCACTCCACTATATGATAACCCTGATTTTTTACCAAGAATAACAGAAAATGGTTTCCGGCTTTGGGCAACTAAAGGGCCCTTCAATCTGTATGACTTATTCGATGGATCCACTTTAGTGTCTTTTAGTCAATGAGCCGAAAAATACAAATTTTCAAAAACAGAACTTTTTCCCGTTACTTACAGATAAGAGTTTTTTTATGAGGGACACTGCAATCCTTGACAACCAAAATGTCTCTCACTCTGAGATGCAGCTTTTCTTAGTACAGTTGGGCAATTCCATAAGCTCTTTCTACAGCATGATCAAAGGGCATGGCACTACAGGCACTTTTTACCTTAAAGGAAATATGGGAAAGGGAACTCAATGTAGAGAGTACGGATGATAAATGGAATGATGCTTGGAAGAGTGCAAAAAGCTTTAGTGTCTGTAACAGAGTAAAAGCAATTCAACTCTTTATTCAACCAGATATCCCCCTCCCAATGCCATAAGTTTAACATTGACTCCTCCCCCAAATGTCTCAAGTACAAAATAAAGACAGGTGGTCTCACCCATTGCCTGTGGTCTTGCAGGAAAATACAGCAATTATGGCAGATTATAGGGTGAGAAATTAATAAGATCCTATCTTTCTTGGGATACCGAATGGCTTTATTACTGATAAATACAAAATGCTAACACTCTGTGCAAGAAAATGCATTCTTTTGAACTAAATAACAGACAAAGTTCCATCTAAAACATATTGGCATAAGATAATACCTGAATATGTATCATTGGACTATTTGACATGCATGTTACATTGAAAAGATGTATTTCACAGAACATGGGAGCCTTTTATGTCATATATTGGTTTAGATATCTCTGCTATTCTTACAAGAGGGTTTATGTAGTATAGACTCATGTGATTCCTGCTACTTAGCTGTTTACTTTTAAAAACTATTTTATGTAATTCCTGAGTTACTTGCCTGTTTGAATGTGTGAGTCTGTGAGCTGAGATGTTCTGTTTTGTTTTTGTTCCTTTTTTTCCCCCCTTGTTGTTTTTGTTGATGTGTGTTGCTTTGAAACAATCATAATGTTTTCTGAGTCAAAAATCAATAAACACATAAAAAAAATGTTGGTGTCTTGTGAGAGCAAGAGATGTTTTATAAAGATGCTGAGAAAACTCCACATATACAGTTTCATTTATCTATATCTGGGCAGATGTAAGTGTGTAGTTTAGTTTGGAAAGACAAGAGAGACAAGAGTCAGAATCACTGTCAAGATGTAAGCTTCATCTACATCTATTTGTTCTCTCCCTGTAATATACTGTACAGTACGCGGTATTTTTTATTATATGAATAGTATATTAGAGAGCTACAGTATGGATAATAATAACAACAATAATTAAAGCTGCAAGCAGCGTTGGTCAGGACCTCGCACTCTGGTCTGTCGGGATCAGATCATTTTGCTTTTTAAAAATGAGGGATATTTCTTACAAGTGTGGTGTGCTTTTATTTTGAAAGTGTGATTGACAGGATGAGAATTTTCTGCAGGGTGAGACATGTCTGTCTTGCTCACCCCTGTGTCAAGTTTTGGGCCCTTTCACTGTAATTTCAATTAATAATTTGAAAACTATTGATGAGTTTATGTGTAAAAGAAATTCACTTCCTAATTTTCAAGTCTATTTTTAGAAAAGGAAAGACTTTTAACACACATGACCTGGTCAGAGTTTGATTGAAATGTGTACTGTCAGGTGTGGAGAGACAATAAGTAACTGCAGCTGGACACAGAAAAATACTCATATATTTGAATGGAGAGTGTGAGCAAACCCACACCTTTTTGAACATTTACTGCTTCCACATAGTTTTAGATACAAACTTCATTTGAACTTTAAATGAGTCACAAGACTTTGACCTACAAATCTTGAATTTACATGCGCTTTCTATCCTTTACTGTTCAGGGCGTAGCACAGTCCAAGGGCTTCTGTGGATGTTGTCAGACCTGGGCTGACATGTAAAGTTTGGTGCAGATTGGAGCATGTACAATACGCTTATAGCAACTTCCTGTGTCATGGCAAAACATCAAAACTCAATGGCGTGAGGATGAGAATTTTCTGCAGGGTGAGTCATGTCTGTCTTGCTCACACCTGTGGCATCAAAATTATGCAAGTTTTGGGCCCATTCACTTGAATTTCAATCAGTAAACAGAAAACTCTTGATGAGTTTGTGTGTAAAACAAATTCATTTCCTAATTTTCATGTGTACTGTCAGGTGTGTAGAGACAATAAGTAACTGTGGCTGGACACAGAAAAATACTCATATTTGAATGGAGGGTGTGAGCGAACCGCTAGGTGCTTGGGCCCTAATAAAGGAAAAACTGCAGCACAGAGCTACAAATTTTAGTTTTGATTTTATTTTTCTGCAGCACTTAGGCGCTAAACTGTCACTCTCAATCAATGAGCTCCATTCAACCCCCCGCCCATTCTCTCTCTCTCCCTCTCAGTTGGAGAGGAGAATGTCACTCTTCTTGTGAAATATCCTCATAAATCCTATGACTTTGGCCAAATCCTACATTAAAAATCACACTTTTTTGTGGGAAATTTTGTCACGAATCCATTGATACAGGTTTCAAAGTGGTCAGACTTATACTTTAGATGTCAGAACCATTTGTTTGACACAAAGTCCATGCCTAGAGATTGCCTCCCCATTGGTTTACATTGTACAACTTTCAGGGCTTATAATATCTAAACCGTTCGAGTTATTACAAAGTTTTTAACAACTTTTGGTCAGCACAGTGTCATAAGTCATGTATTCAAGTTTGAAGCTGATACCATTAACGCCCTAGGAGTAGATAGTGTTTCTTGGGGGTCCAAAATTGGTGCAAAGTCGTACTTTGATGGGCATATTGTGGACTTCCTGTTGGATTTAGGTCAGGGGTGTCAGCATATGATTTGTAGGTCTTGATGAGACGAATAATTGAGTTTTGGTTTGATCTCTCTACGACATTCCTACGGGCTGTGGCGGCCATATTAGATACATAGGTGGTGCTCTCGAGCACATTTTGGCACTTTGGGGATTAATTTTTACATTTTATCAAATTTTTTACCAGACCTGATGTGCATGCCAAATTTGGTGAGTTTTTGCCCCTTTGGGGCTCAGGCCCTAATAATAATCACAGAATGTCAGTTCTCTCAGCCCAACTCATTTGTCCTCATTCAAGCAGAGATAAGATTCTTCAGACCTGTTTCCCCCACACACTACATTTATTATTAATTATGTCAGACATTTTTCAATGCAAGAGAAGAAAAGAAGATAAACAAACATACAATACATTCCTTCATTGCTTCAGGGTTTGTCTCTGGTAGCAGTTTACACATCTTTATGTCATTTGTCAAGTGTCACTGGTTGTTTTATTGCCTTGTGTGCTTCATTAGCACCTCATAACATAGAAGTAGTTTTGTGTTGCATATTTAAAGATTTTTCATCTCTTTGTTAAGCTATTGTTCCCGAAGAACTGGAAAGTTCACAGGCATGAGGTAGACAGCAAAATAGGTTGTGAAAAAGGGTTGCAGAAATTAACTGTTAGGTGGACCCAAATCCAGGAGACTGCAGGCTGAAGAATAACTTCTTTATTTAGGGCTTGTACAGGCAAAAACAAAGCTGGCAGGTCAAAGCAAAACTGAAACAGAATGCAGCACAAACAAGAGCAGACTGAACAAAGGATTAAAAAAAACGGAACTGAAAACCAAGACTTAAATACAAACAGAACTAATGAAACAACAAGGAACAGGTTGCAAGACACAAGGTCAGGCTGGGAGCTGATTGGCTAGGGAAGACACAGGTAGCAGGGCAGGCTCTAACGACACTGAATGCAGGGCAGATGTGAAGGGAAAAGCAGGTTGAGGAGGAGTACATGAACACAGGAGGCAAAACATAGGCCAAACAGAAAACCAAAAGCCCAGAAACACAATGAATACAGTCCAACTAATAAAGGCAACTTAAATGATGTCATGTCAGAAGTCTTTAAAGATACAACTCAAAACAGCTTTCTCCCACTCAGGCCAGTCCAAATAAAAAAAGAGAAAAGTCTTAGGGCCTCTGTAGGGCTGTTGGAGAATGACAGCTAAGGACAGAGAGTCAGACTGCAAACAGAACCATAACATTAACACTAGAACTGCCACAGCTAATTGTATGTTACCATGTTTTAATAAAATATTCATGTCCCCCAGTCTTTGACTTGCCCTAAAATAATGTTGTGAAGCACCCCCTATTCTTAAAAATAATGAAGATGATTCCAGATTAAAGACACGGGCGTTTAGCTATAACTGCCGCCGGGTAAAATTTACCCATATATGAAATGCATTTATTTTTGCGTGGTTCAAATTTAAACATAAGTTGCTAGGCAACATCATTTGAGTGTGTATGATCTGATAACTATGTCAAGTCATAATTAAATTATAAAAAGAGCAGAGGAGAATAACCTGTAAAAAAAAAAAAAAAAGAAAAAAAACCTTCCCCAAGTGCCTGAAGTGCAGGAAAGCTCAGGTGAAGCTGAGCTCAAGGTGCTGAAAGTGTTTCTGAGGGACACAATCAGAACTGTTCAAATGAAGATTATTTAGCCTACTCACAACCACACATTCTTGAAATACCTAAATCAATAATTGATTAGATGAAATTGTGCACTTGACTTTGTCATGTAGTTTTCATTGCAACATTAAATCCCCCATAAATGCAGTAGTTGTTTATTGTTATTATTATGGATCATTATTGTCCATTTGGGGTATTTAGGCTACTTTGGTCATTTACATAACATGGGCTATCTCATTATGTGTTAAATGGCGTATATGCAAATATTTCCTTCCAATACCCATTTTCAGTGTCATTTTAGACTGATTTATACTGACAGCTATGCAGAGTGATAAATGTTCTTAAAGATGCTTAGATTATAAAACAACAGGACCAAAACACAGTTAATGATTAAACAAACTCATTTCATGACTTTATTGTCTTCACAAAGGACTATATAGAGTATAGTTTTTAGAATTAGAAATGCGGTAGCCGGGCACACAGGTAAATTTTATCTATTGGCGGTTTTAGGTATATCACGACCCCTGGCGGTTCTAGTGTTAAGATAGCATACTCATTATAAGGATGGGAAGGCGAGGAAAGCAGAGCAGAGGAGATGTGTCAGCCATGCTGCCAGACAGTAAAGGTTCACCTCAGCGCCCCACTAAGAGGGTGTTGGGCACGGGTAGAGAGGCTTGCTGTTCCCCTGTCTGACTTTGTCACAGCCTCCCTATGGGAGTCTGCCATGTGTCAGCAACCTTAATTACTAAAGCCCATCTCCTCAAAGATTAATGATGCCCCTGTTCTCCCAGTATTTATCGTCTTATCTACTCATTTACATTCTGAATTTGCTGTATATGTGTGTGCCAGTGTTTGTGAATGCATGCGTGTGAAGCAGCTAGTGATGTGCTCATCCTCTTTTTTTCAGTGTATTTGTAATTCCTAGTTTAGACTGCATACTCACTAAAATGAAATGAAACGCCTTGAAAATGGAGCATGCTGTTAAACTTATTTGTTTTCTTAATTACCTGCCGTGTGCAAGGCTCATGTTTGCCTCAGTGTTGAGGCCCTGTCTGGTGAGGCTTTGTTTGGGCTTTTGTTAGTATGATTTAATGTTTTTTATTTTCTCTATTAATCTTATTATTACGTACAGCTTGATATGCGTGTTTATGTGTGTAATATGTCTATGCCATTAGTCCCATGTTGTGTGTGACAATATGTTCATGTTTGAAGCTCCCTTTGTGTGTGTATTTCTCTGTATTCTTGAGAGTACTTCACAGGGTGAATTATTGGTTCTAAAGCTCAGCTACAAATAATGATGCATCATGTTAACTTGTTTCACATATTATTACTGTAGGTGCTCAAACCAGAGCAGATTTTCAAGCACTATGTTTAGACCAACAAAAAGAACAAGACATGATGTATTAGGTCAAGGGGGTCTGTCTCTATCATTTCCTGCTCACTTTATGTAATATTTATGTTGCGATTTCTATACTCTCTGACCCTCTGATCCACACACCATGACCTGCTAGCCAGATCACTCATCTGGTTCAAATGCCAGTTAACTACGGCCTAGTTGAAGGACGCTGCCCTACCGTGTAATTGTTCATTTTAATAGGGATCAAGAGTCAGGCTTCCTTCAATTGGCTACCTTCGTATGTCTCTCTGGCATGTCAGTGAATCCATTCTAAGTCTATCCCCCGGTGGTACGTATTCATTTAAATCATTGTTCAGATGTGAATTGCGGTGAAAATTAGCCCTGATTATCATGCACCACTGCAATTTTACCCTTGAATCTGCTTTTCTCTTCAAGTCAGCAAGTGTTCATTTTTCTGAATGATGTCACAAATATAAACAAAATGTGAAAATGGCTGGGCAAGATGCTGCCAGCCAAATCATAGTTATTAATATCAATTTATTCCCAACCTCTCGTCTTTCCTACAGTTTCTGCATAATCAAGCTGTCAACAAGCAGAAATGTAGAGATAGGGGGGTGGGTGAGGTAAAGGGGTTGAAAGAGAAAGAGAAAACGAGAGATAAACATAGTTGAAACCTCAGGGAAAATGTACTTCTCTTCAATTTGCTCTGCACAGTAACTGAGCACGACACTGCATGGAGTCTGAAAAGTATTTGTGCTGTGTGTGTGTGTGTATGGGGGGAACACTCATTAAGACTGGCTAACAATACATTTTAAGGAGATGTCTTCATATAGTAATGATTACTAGCAGATAGTCGGACGAATAGTTTGAGGAGACACTTATATTTGATAATGATGAGTAAAGCTTAAAATCCTGGCCGGGAGAGAACATTCAGATGTCCCTGCTGTCAAAGATGACAGCTGTGTATTGTGCTTTTTAATAATTCTTATCTCTGATTATCTAAAGCACTAACTGAGAAGGATCAGTGTGTTAATTGATTGAAGAGTCGTTAATTTACATGATAATGTAGCGGAAAAAAATACAACCCTGTGTGACAGATGACAGATGATGATAGGCAACTTAATTGCCGGGTAATTAATGCGAGTGGCAGCATTTTGTGGGATATTGCTGTTGGATTTGTACTTCTTTTACCAAGGTTAAACTCTAGACTATTTTATAGGCTTTAGCTCATATTGTGATCTTTAAGGATTTGTTCAGGCTCTTTTGAACTCTTGTCATAAACATGTAGTGACAGCATTGTAAGTTGGTAGAGTGATCCCATGCTCTTACTATGCCTGTCATTTACGGTATCTCACTTATTATTATGAGGCTACATGTATTCGTATTAGTAACATATGGACATGTCAACAGTTCAAGTCAAGTGCAACACAGCAGTTTATACAGTAAAGGTGATATTTATGCTTTATTTGGAGTATTTTAAATCAATATGTTTAGCTTTTACAAGAGAAATGCTTCAAGGGAGAGTACTGTTCAATGTGTTTGCAAATACGTTGATTTTACAGGTACCCAAGACGCTGGCGCTGCCATGAAACTTGTTGTTCATTGACTAAGAGTGTAGAAATTGAAGGTGTTGTCACTTTTCAACAAGTACTAAATATACTGATAATGGAAAATATTGTATAAATAAATATAATGTCAAAAATAATGTCAAACTAAATCATCAAATTTGTCATACACCTGCTCCATAATCAATTATTAGATAATATCTCTTTTTCACAATTGTTTATTAGCCACAGCTTATGGGTCTAGAACAGACACATGCTTTAGCAATTAACCTTGAGACCCACACAGCAGCGTTGGTCATGTGGGTTACAGTGTATTAAATCAGTGGACGGTGTGTGTATGATGTTTTGTATTGTGTGTCTGCTTATGTGTATGTGTACTATAAACACATTTATGCATTTTTTTTTCATTTTATGATATCAGAAGCTCCAGCTCAGAAAGAAGGAGGAAGGAAATGTTATAGAAAAAAAAAGATTCTGGTTACGAAATTCATTCATTCCAGTCTTTTAACTGAAGCTAATATGAAGAAAATCATAACATATAATATGGTTGATTGACAATGATGTATCAAGAAATGTTTATTCATGTTGCAGGATTGAGGTGTTGAAAATCCTGTATCAAGATAGACAATTCTGGGCTCTTCTTTAAATCAACTGCCACTTAACCTTGTAAAAACACTTTAAATTCTAGTATTTGGGTACTTAAAAAATAAATAAACTCATGTTTTTCAGTCTTGAGCTCTGGCATATTACTTTTCCAATAGTCTTATGGAATAACACGAAATTTCCAACTAACCTTGGACCAAGAAAGGACCAAGGAGGGAGAGGCAGTAGCAAATAGGAGTATTAATCACAAGACAACCTCACCAACACCCCCAACTCCCATCACCTCCCACACACACACAAACACACACACACACACACACACACACACACACACACACACACACACACACACACTATGTAGCAGGAGGCTTCAGCCACATACATAGAACTCCCTGCCAGACAGAACCAATCATTCTCGGCGAGGCAATGAGATCCCTGATGAGCAGCATCAATAGTAATCATAGAATTTGCCATGACGGTGATGGATTTTTATGCCTTTTTGCCCTCATTACAGGCCAGTCTGATAGCTTAGCTAAACTCATATTTGCTTAACTAAATTAATAAATAGTAAGATACAGTGTATTTCTTGGTAAACAGAGTTTATTCTTAAGTATAAGTTTTCTGAATCTGCTAAAACAATGGTTTCATTTAATTTCATGTGACAGATTTTATTTTATCCAGTGTTATTTCCACTTATTTTATGGCAGCTCATTGTATAACTCAGTGAAACCAATTTATTAAGTTGGAAATTATTCTCCTATTAAGGGCTTGATGCAGGAAGTTAGTATAACAGTAAATCATCATGCCTGTAGTGCTTTGCATTTTTTTTTATTATTTCATATTTTGCTCTGTATAGTGTATACTGTACATGTGTCTTGTATTGTATTGTGTGTGTGTTCCTACTTTTCAAACTTGTTAATTTACACTCTGCTACTGAGTACATACATCTGCTGATCCTTCTGGACACATCTTCAGTGATGTTCCTGGAATCATTGGGTGTTTCAGGTCTTTCAACATCATGCACCCTCCTCCATGTGACCCAGTTGGGGCTGATCAGATCCCAGCTTGTGTCCAGATGGCTAGTTACTTATGACTCCATGGCTCTTCTTTTTTGAGCCACAGTCATCTTGAAGCGCTCTCTGCCACGTCAGTGGTACTATGGATGACTCTCCTCTTCCCCTCTCCCTCGATGCCCAGCTGACTGAAGACTCTGACAAAAGAACGTGCTGCAGTCCTACGTACCTGGAGAGCTTCCTTTCAAAGGCCTCCTCCAAGAGATCTTCTCATGGAACTGTCAACTCCTGCAGCACAGCTTGCTTAGTGGACTCAAACACAAGGACAATGTCTGGTCGCAGGGTGGTGGCTACAATGTGGTTGGGGAACTTCAGCTGCCGTTCAGGTTAGGATGCCTGCAGATGTTCTTTTGGCAGGTTTTGGCTGCTCCCCAGCTCTGACAAAGGCGATGCTTGGAGAGTCAGGACCACTTCACCCACTCAATTCCTGCGCTGATGCAGCCTTGCCTCTGCTTCCTTAGCAGCTTCCTCTGCCCTCCACTCCCTGCCAGTCCTCACTTGGATCCCTGCTTTAGCCACCTTTGGATCACTTGAGTCCCTGTACTGTACCACTTTTCTGGATCTTGTTACCTTGCATTCCTCTTCCAAGGATTTGAAGAGCAGTTGCAGCTAATTGTAGTGTCTGTAAACTGCAATGCTGCCCAGGCTCTTTGGCAGCCCCAGCCATCCCCTGAGGTGGTTGCTGACTCTCCTCTCTAAGGTCTTGACTATTGAGATTGGAACTGCATAGATGAGGAGGGGCCACAGGATTCTGGGAAGAATGCCATGCTGACACACCCAGGCTTTGAACTTCCTAGGTAGGCCAGACTTGTCCAGGAATTTCAGCCGGCCATCCACCTCAGTGCAGTTCAACTGGATGAATGCCGTTTTCCTCAGAGAACTGTCAAAAATCTCACTCTTCTCTGTGATGATTGGGATGGCTGCGCCTGTGATGTTCAACCGGAATTTGTCCCCCACCTTTCCTTTCCTCAACACTGTGCATCTTGATTTGGCTGGTTTGAAACGCATCTAGTCCCATTCCAGCAGCTTTTCGAGCCCCTGCAGAATCCACTGGCAGCCTGGGACTGATTCTGTGGTGACTGTTAGGTCATCCATGAATACCCTAATGGGCAGTTGCCGTTGAGCAGAATTCGTCCTGGGCCTTCTGCACTCTGGTTCAGTAGACTTTGTGAGCATGGTCATGGCTAGAGAGAACAGCATCACGGAGATAGTGCACCCCCTGATGATGCTGATCTTCACCTTGTGCCAGCTTGATATATTTGCTCTGGAGGAGACCCTTATCCTGAAGTTGTTGTAGTAATCAGCAGTGAGGTCTCTGATTCTGCTGGGGATGTGATGTTTGGTCAGTGTGAACTGCACCAGCTTGTGTAGGATGGAGCCATAAGCATTTTGCCAGGTTGAACTACAACACTTCCAAGTTACCCTTGTTCTCACTGGCATCCCTGATGAGCTGTGTCACCTCACTGGTGTGCTCCAGACAGCCTGGCATCCCTGAAATGCCACCCTTCTGGACTGATGTGTCAATCTAGGTGTTCTTCGCCACGTAGGTGCACAGCCTATTGGAAACCACACTGAAAAAGACCTTTGCCTCAACACACAGCAGGGAGATGATGCAGAACTGGTCTATCTGGGTGGAATTTTCCTCCTTTGGAATCCACACCCCTTCAGCCAATCTCCACTGTTCTGGGATCTTCCCCCTTCTCCAGAGGACTTGCAGGATCTTCCACAGAGGCAGCAGGAGTTTGGGACAGTTCTTGTACAGTTTGTACGAGGTGCTGCTTGGTCCTGGTGCAGAGCTTGCCCTTGCTTTGCAGACAACCTCTCTGGCTTCCATTAGCTGCAGCTCTGAAATGTCGAACTGCACTTCTGTTTCAGGGGGGTCTATTAGGATGTTGCACTCTCCCAACTCCTGCTCACTTTAAGGGCTGCTCTATGTCTGCTTCAGATGTTGGTCTACGTCTTCCTGTGAGCAGGCTGCGCTTCTGCCCCAGCAACTCCTTGGTGAACTTGAAGGGGTTGGCGATAAAGGCAGTATGCTTTCGGGCCCTTTCGCGACACCACCTCTGATGCCACTCTGCCCCAAGGAGGACCCTGATCTTCTTTGGTAGGATGCACATGAGTTGGGCCAAGACAATGTGTTCCTCTTCTCCTGCCTCCTTGTACTGGGACTTCAGCATTTTCATCTCCTGTCTGATGTTGTGGATTCTCACTGCTCTTTGGTTCGAGTAAGGTGTTCTGGAGCCTTTCTTCTCCTCTTCTCCGAACCATTCTGCTGCAATGCTGATAATGATGGTTGTCATGGCTTGTAGCTTCCTATCAGCATTTTTCTCGCTGTTGCCTCCAGAATTTGGTTGACATTTTCATCAAACTGATTCCACGGTGTAGTCATGTTAGCCATTTGATCTGCCACCTCTTAGACTTGATGTTAGAGGGATTAGTTTTCAACACATGGAGGCACTATATGGTGACTCCAGGCTTGGCACCTCCTGCATCTCACCAGGTTGGACACCCATGTGTTGTGCTGCTCCTGCTCCCACCAGACACTTCATCTTCTTCAAGCTGTGATCGCTCTTGCAGATTTATTTGTTGCCTGGGTCTGATGCCATTGTGTCTGTCTGACTGGGATGCAAAATACTATAAATACAGTAAATAGTTGAATTCATTTGAACTGAGTGGGCAGTTTCACTGTCAACAGGCCCTTACTTTAGTCTAAATTTTTTCTGATGCTCCATTGGCAAGATATTTCTAATTCCGATGCTACTACAGTGTTAATGTTGGGTTGAAGTAACAGTACATATCAGTTTGATTCATCATTTATATATATTTATTTATATGGGCTACCATACACCCCCACAGAATAAATGCTGAGGACTTCCTACTTGCCATGAGACTAAAAGAAGCCATTTGGATGTATGAAATAAAGTCTTAACCTCTAAAAATACAGGCCAATGGTTAATTTTATTTCAAATTGAAACAGTAAAAGAAGATTTTTTTCTAACTTGATTACCTTCCTTTAATGAATGTAAATGAATCCTTACAAGCCAGCCCATAATAAGTGAAGAAAGGTCATGTTTCTTTTCAGGCCTGCCAGTCTTTATAGTTGTCTGAATAAAAATGCTGCCAATATAATTTTCGAAAACCTTACTTAGGTAAGGGTTACCTGAAAGATATTATTTACAACTCAAGAACAAATCAATATTGCAATATGAAAAAATATGCAATGTATATGAAATATGTGATACATTTTATACTGTCTAATAATTTAATTTAATGTAAATTCTTGTACTTTTCCAAATTCCAAATGTGTCTATGTTCATTTATCTTCAATTGATCGGTTCTTTATTCTGAGATCAGGAATTAGTGGTGACATGAAGTGAAATAGGTGGGGGCCTGGGAGAATGTGGGCTAAGGGAGGGATGAGGGTGCAACGAGACCTTTATCAGGTCACGTAAGATTGGAGAGGGTATATGAAGGTTAACTGTTGGGTAAACAAACACAACCCCGCAGAGCAGGCAGATCTGTATGAGTGCTGTTGTTGTGAGTGAGTGTGGTGCCAAGGGTATTGTAACCTTTGTTATTGCAGCACACAAATAAGAGCATTAGGGTGCGAACATTACCCTAATTGGTCATTTGGTTCCTTTTTTTCCCAGATTATGTGCACAGATTAAATTTAACCTGCAATGAAGCTCATGGAATCACGCTTGGCTCATCCCCTCCTAAGTGGGAGTTTATATATATATATATATATATATATTTATATATATATATATACATATATATATATTTACTGTATGTGCTGCACCTACATATATGGAGCTCATACATGTATAAACAAATATGGTATCAATATATCTCATGTATAGTAGAAACCCACATGCACATTTTTGATGAACCCATATTCTGTCCACCAGCAGAGCTTTCAGTCCCACTTCTCTTCTCTACTTCTATACAAGGTCATGGGTACATTCTGGATGCACAAGTACTGCACTCTCTAAAACAGAGCGGCACAAACACACATACACACACATGCATGGTTGCCTTAGTGGAGTCATTGGTGATAAGCATGAGGTAATCATTACTAGTGGACATATTTTTAGACTCTAATTAAATGCTGGTCCTGCTGAGAGAGCACAGCATGTCACACACCACTCGATGAGTGAGATCCATGACTTGAGTGCTCTTTATAATTATTCTTCTATGCATTTATATTTTCTGCCTCACCTTCCTTTTGCTCAAAATAACATGTATACTATGCCACAGATACAAAATGCAGTCTTGTTTAGCTTTTGTTGGTATCAGAAATTCTGAAGTGAAATTCATGTATGAGGGAGCCAGCTGGGAGTCAAACCCCAACCCAAACAACCTTTGCCCATCTGTGTTAAGGTACAGTATGGATCACTTTATGGTAAAGTTCTATCCTCTTTGACTGAATCTAGAGTATTAAGCAAGGAACTTTTTCTGTAGAAAAGGTGTAAAGAAATAAAAGCAAGTTAGAAGGAGAGATAGATAGTTTATTAGACAAGTTGTTATAGACTGTCTTGCTGTTGTTTCCAAGGGAACAGCTATGCTGTGTGTGGGGGTTGCTGTAACCCCTGAATTCTCAGGCATTACTTTTGGCTATGGGCTGAAATTGGCTGGGATATAACAGGATAACATCTAATCTCTTCAATTAGATCCACCAGGGGGCTTCCCGCTGTATGTGTCTGTGTATTAGCTTGCATGCTTTTGTGTGTGCTTGCGTATATGTGTGTGTGCACGCATGTGTGTGCATGTGTTTGTGCGTATTTGTGTGACAGTCTGTTTTCATGCGGCGGGCTAAAAGAACAATTCTGTCACAGGCATAGGTTGTCTATTTTGGAAATATGTATCATCCACTAATTGCAATGCATTACAGAGCACAATGCCAGCAAAGAATTCATGTTATGGTGTTGTGGAAAATGTGCTTTTTACATGAATTGCCCTCTCTTTCTCTATCCAATATGTAAGTTTTTAATGTCCTTTTCTCACACTCTTCAATAGCCATCTAAGTACATACTCAATACTCTTTATGTTAGCATACATAATGTATAATTATCTATGTTCAGCACTCCTCAAAGTGCTGCACTTCAACTGATTTTCAGTCTTATTCTCCTCTCCTCTTTCCCATCTGTCCTCAGGGCACAAAATGTGTTCCTCTCATCTCTCATGAGGCATAACTCTCTCTTTTTCACTCTGTCTTTCTATGTCGCACTCACTCTGCCCCCATGCACCCTCTTCTTGCAACACCTAGCACTGTGATTTGTATTAAGCCATTATTTTTTATCAACTATATTACTGTTGCAGTAAGAACAAAACCGTTGAACATAAAAGTATAAACTTAATATGCAATAGGTAACTTGACTCAAAAACTTAGTTTATATGTGCTATTATTTCATTCCCAGTTTTTATTTGATACTGCAGTATAAGATGTACAGTGTATACTTTAATACATCTAAATAAGCCATCATCTCTAACTGTGGCATAACTTACTAGTCCAGTATAAATATTGGTCTAATGGGCAGAACACAAAACTGTCGGCATTTGGCAGAAGTGAGCATTACTCCTCGCCACTCTTGGCATGCATATGTGTTTTCATGAACAAGCTGGTACAACACATACAAACAAAATGGGCACCCACTCATCAAAACACTGCTCACATCACCAATAGTGGTCAAAAAGTCCACATGGTTCCCTTAAGTGAAAATCAGTGAGTTAAATTTCATTTAAATGAGGGAAGCAAGAGAAGTTAGGGTAAGGTTAAAGAAAGAAATAAAGCTAGAGAAGGGGAGAAAATGAGAGGCAGTATAAGTCAAGGGTTAGAGGGAGATGGGAGAATAGAGAAGAAATAAAGGGAGAATGTGTCCATTTTACAACCAGGGGCAGTCCCATTTCACACAGGCTTTGCCTTCCAACAGGCTCTATAGGCTTGCTCAATAACTACTGCAGTGCAGTGTACTAAAAGAAGAAGTAAAAATGGACTTGGTACACTAACCCTGCAGACACCTTCTTATAGCAACTGAGAGGACAAACACAACAACTAAGACCTGCAGCCTCAGAATGGGCGCTGTCCCTCTCTGTGCCAGTGTGATTGTGGCAACAGATTCTCATTTTGTTTTTTTCATCTGCCTGAAAATGGAGCAGCAATCTGTTTCAATGTTGAAATCAACAGAGAGCCCATACAACTGGGCCCTGAAAATGCAATGCTCTTTGGCTTTGAAAACACTTTGGTGCTGAGGTTGTGTCCAGAGGCAGGTCCTGCCTGATTCACAAGAAGTGAAAAAATGTCTATCAGTTATTCTTGCAACGTAAAACATGGCAATACCTCCCTATACGGAAGTACATAACCCGGTGTTGCAACCAAATTGGCCAGTCCCTGTCTCAGGTGAACGGTGCCATATTAGTCCAGTGAGAAAATTTCCCTCGAGCTACTGTATGTAAATTGAAGTTTGTTAAAGGGGCTCACTTTTGTAGAATGGGTAACTTATGTGCTCTGTTGTTCTTCCTGAGCAGCTCGCTCATCAATGGAGACAGCAGCAGTACTGCTCTTTGACCAAACCATCCATCGTCCTTCAGAATATCAGACATTCTTTCAAGTCCAGGACTAGGCAATTTGATGCTTGCATTGGCATTTCATGTGCCTATGGAGTAGATGTTGTTGGTGATCCCTTGACTTTTCACCTAGCATCATCATCAGATTTTAACTTTCATTTGTGCAATACATTAACATCATCCTTTTCTTCCATTTGTTTGTACTGCTAGGAGGTTTATGCTTTGTTGCTTACTATGACGATGATCTTTTCAGAGGCAATCAGAGGTATGGGTTGTTGTGCTGGTAGTTGTGTTACTGTGTGAAGTCAGTTAGGGTCTGCAATTTAACCTCGCCTCCTTTCCCAACTGCCATTGGGTATATGACCCCATGCCACAGCCTTTTGATTTGTTGATACAATGGGAGGAGGTGTAAGCTTGTTGCTTCACCCCTTTAAGCCCATTTCTGTCAGAATGCAAAGCCTGTGTGAAACAGAGCAAATGTTAAGCTTTGTAGCTTTAACTATATAGGAAACTCTATTCCTATGGAAATTGTCCTATTTTTAATAGTTTTTTGTTTGCTTAATGTTTTTTTTTTTTTTTTTTTGCAAGAACAAGACAAATCAAATGCAAAGTGTCATTTGTGATATCATGCCAAATTGTTTGAAGTAATCAATCACTCCTAACACCACTATCAATACACACATACACACTGTGCTGTAAGCAGTCACCTTAAGAATGAAATAATCGAACATTAGGTATAGTCTGATGGTTTATTATCATACATCCCATGTAGCTGTCTTGAGCTTTTTATTTCGATATAATCCACAGTGCAATTTTCAAAGTACAGATATTATGTCTAGCATAGACACACACACAAATGGACAACATAGATGACATTACAGTAGCAGTCACAGATTTTCTAGTGAAGGACACAGTCCCACAGAAAGGACAAAAAATTGGTTTCTATCCAATATGGACACATGGGTCCCATTCATCATACATTCACACTCATCGTGTTTTACAAATGTCCCTCTTATTCAGTGACAGTGTCATTAAAACAGCTATCTGACAGATGTTATCAGCGGTGAAACACCCATGAAAAGCTGTTTTTGTGAGTTATCCTCTCAACTCATTAGATGCCCTTCTCTTGGTCTCTGATATTGTTATATTCATTATTTTTCCTTGGATCTGACACCCCATGAAATCCTTTTTTTTCTCCTTTTCATATATTTCATATTTATATTTATTTAAGCTTTTATGTGGAACCCTATTCACTTGTGTGTTGATTTACTATAAACAGAGTGGTTGCTTTTGACACCTGAGGAAAGTCTCACACCTCAAACCCTCATACTGACAAATGATCTTCTTGAAATTTTCTACTTATAGACAGGGAGCAAGTTGATTTCCAAATGCTGCTATGTGACTTAAATCTGTAAGCAGTGTTCCACCAAGCAATGCTCTCAAGTACATACTTATTTTCTTTTCAATACATTGAGCAAACGTGGCTAGGCAGCATGTCTCTATGAGTTTTTATTACTTCATGTTCATTTTATTTCAAAGAGAATGCTTCCTAAGGGAATCTGGTGGAAATGTCTGATGCTATCAATGAGGAATGACTGGACTGAACTGGATTTATAGTACTTCATACACTGAGCTGATTCAGAGCAATTTTAAAATCAGACAAAAGTGACAACTCTATAATGGATTCAGGTGACAGTGATGATGCCGTTGGTCTGTCCGTAAACCTTTCACAGGTGTTTGCAACTATAAATTTTAGATTTCTTTTCATTAAGGTCTAAATTCTCCAATACCAGCTTTACATTACCACCCTTACATTATTGTGTTGATTGGAAAATAAAAAAAAGATCCCAAATTGGAATGATTGCAAAAAAAAAAAAAAAAAAAAAAAAAAAAAAATTGCTGAGCAGCCAGGCATTGGAAGGAATTTGGCGACAGCTGTCAGGGATGGTTAAAGATGCAGTTATTAAAAAACACCACATGGGAAAAATCCTAGATAATTAGCAAACTGAAATCCCTTGCCTGAGAGAATTTAAAAAAATAAATAAATAATTGACCGGCATTACAAAATGACAAACTAAGCTGTCGGTATTACTAACTCAAGCTGTCTATCTGGTGGAGCAGTAATAAGTTGTTTGAGCGAGTCAGATCTTCAATTTATGCAAGGGAAAAGTTAATCTGACAGTATTCTGTACTCTGTGAGTGAAAAATACTTGTATGTATACTTTTCTGCCATCACACAGTTGTATAACCTGACTAAAGATAGCCATAGAACAAGGAAAAAAAGACACCACTGCAACACCATCTAATTAGAGTACAGAGGACAGAGAAAGAAAGAAAATAAAAGCTGCCACTCACCTCTATCTCAACTCATCTGCCGAGGATTGATCTTTTTCAAAATCACAACCGCAGGCGGCGCCACGGGTACCAGGTTTACTCAGAATAAGTTGTAAAATCTTTAAAAACCAAATTGCTAACTTAGTATTACAGATGGCAGTGGATTTTGTATGTGCACACATGCATCATATGTCTACATGCATGTGCCAACTGATTATAGACATTGACACCATGTTAAAAAGCAAGTCAAGGACGTTCAACTGTAAGTCGGACATTGATTGAGGCAATTGAACTGTGTTTGAATGAATAATGACCCTAGAACTGTACCTTTTCACAATATGTCATAACAGAATAACATCACTGTGGTTAAAATGACTTGGAATATTTATGATTATATTTCTAACAAAATATGTTTTCATAATGACATTCACTGAACTGCTGAACTACCAACGAGTGAAAAATGTCACAGATTATTTTCCCAGTTTCAAGTTATTCTTCCCTCCTAGGAATTGTCCTTCTTTCCTGTAAAGCTGTGTGACCTTTAAGTGTGGGCTAATCTCAGTTTGCCCGTCTGGCTGCTGGGCCTTAATCCACTGACTCTCTTTATTCTTTATTCAATCTCTTTATTCAACACTTAGAGACCCACACTAATCTTTATCCAACAAATATTACATACCGTGCCCACTCTTTTACTCTCCCTTTTTTTTTGTCCTCTCAGAAGACACAGGCACACATCTTCTTGTTCGCTCCAAATTGATTTTTTCCTGCAGTAATTTGCTCATATTGCATGGCCTAATAGTCAAGATTACCCCTTTTTGTGGTGTCAGCACAACACAGATTGGAATAAAGGATGTACAAGATATAGTGTAAATGGTGGAGGAAACAACGGCTCCAGGTTGTATCCAGGGACTTTACTATTTGTTTAGGTTGTTGTGTAGGAGTGGAGGACTTTAAATGAGGACCCCTGGCTATATATTTTTTGAAGAAATAGAGAAAATAATGCTTACTTTCTCATAGACATGAGGCACTCTCATAGGCATACGTTTGAGGTTAGAAAGATGAGTTTATAAAATACAAGTAATTAGAAAGAAAATGAACATCAACTGTGTACTGTGTTTATTTTCTATGAAGGGCTTTTGGGTCAACACTTTGCAGAAAACTAATGCTCACACAGTGGCTGAGCTAGGATGAGGTCAGGACTGTTGGCTTAGCGGGTCTGTTGCATTGGTACTGTAGAACAAATAGCTGTTCTGTGCCTGCTGTATACGTCTGTTTTTCTGAGTGTGTTGGGAGAGCAGGTGGGTGCGCGGAGTCTTCTGTGAGTGTTGGGCTGTGAAACAGCTGTCTGAGACAATGACTCTGACGAAGATGGATGAGATGGCTACACAAGGCGTCGTCCACTACTCAGAGTACACAGTGCTCTAAAGCAAGAAAACACTCATTATATCCTTGTCTTTTCTTCTGTTTCATACAGTATAACACTCTTTTTACATGCACCAGAAATGCAGCGTGTCTCAGAAGGTAACTCTGAAGCCCCTCTGTGTCGCTGTATTGCTGAACTGGCAACTGGAAAGAATGGCTGCTCTGAGATTAGCTAAATCTGAAAATCCTAATGCCATGCTCGTCTGTGCCAGCTGACACAGGACCAGACTCTCGCTGACATCATGTGTTCACACATACACACAGAGCTAGCCTTATATGCTGTATTTCCTGACAGATAACATATTCATTTGACTTCACTTCTGTTCTTTGCCAAATATGGTGTCATCCAGCGGTCATCAGCAGTGACAGTTAGTAACGAGTTGCACCAAGAATGACCAATGGCATGCTAGTTTATACTACAAGTTTTAGATTGATGTCAATGATATATTGTTTTTCTTCTTTTTTAGAAAGATGCAGTTATAAGAGTGAAAGAATGAGGACTTGTGGGCGTATCTTATTTGTCTCTACCGTTTCAGCTTCAGGGTTTTTATGTTTCCTTTTGGAAGGGATGTTAGGATGTTGCTCGACAGATAGACAGATAAAAGGAGGCAGAAACAGAGACAGAGAGAGCAAAAGTGAGAATAAGGCCAGGAGTACTCACACACATAGTCTTCTTCAGTCAAATTCACTCCCTCACACACACACACACACACACACACACACACACAAACACACAGAAAGAAAGGGGAGCTGTCTCTTGTCACTGCCAGTCACTTAGTCACAGAGGCGTGGACGGCCACCTTGTTCAGAGTGTGTTTATATACAGACTGAAGACAAGGACAGAGAAGCAAGGCGAGGGTGGAAAGGGAAAAGAGACAGCGGGTTAGAGAGCATATACAACATATGGCGGTAATGAAAAGATACCATCAGGAACAAAATATACAGAAACAAATACTCTGGCATGCAAACTTTTGACTGCTCAAAGAACAAGAAGATTGCCGATCAATAGGATTTATCTGATGCTGTTCCACTGTTTCATTACTTATGTTGCCAGAGTTGTGGTCTTGCATCATGAGTGGACAAGTGGTTACAAATTCCCTGTAACATACTCTTCAATTTACTGTAGATACAGCTTTCTAAAAAGATATTTTTCCCTCAACACATTTGCTGCATGTTTTTTTTTTTTGGGATGCTGGTTACTTTTCAACACAAGGTATACTGTAGATTTGCAATCTCATTCATTTCAAATCATGTATTTATTTTTTTCTTTTTACTTTTCTTTTTATTTCCCATAACAAGATGAGTAGAGGATCCTAAGATTTTAGATTGGTGTCCTACTTTCCAGGATGCCGCTTGTTTCACAGAGGCTTAAAGTCATAAATTGGTGCTCTAGGTATTTGGGAGGATATGTCTGTTGCTTCAGCCTGATTTTAGGGTGTTTCCAGGTGGTTGTAAAGCGGTTGCTAGGGTGTTCTAAGTGGTTAATACACTGTTCTGCATGGTGGCTATGGTGTTTGGCATACAGTAGTTTCTATGGTGATTCTGGGTGGCTGTTAGGTGGTCACAGAATATAAATATATGGTCGCCTGGGTAGATTATAAATTACATACATGTACATTTAAATATCACACAGAGCCAGCCTCCCCTTGAGCTATAGGAAGAGGATTGTTACGATTCCATTTACTGGCATAGTGTTTCTTTAGGCCTCGGATGATGTTTACCCTTCAGCTCTCAGGCTCATTAATGTAGATAATTACAATGCTCACCACGGCATTTTATATGATAATGTCAGTTGGTCTACTCTGATTGAGATACATAATAACCATTGTTGCTTTGGAACTCTGGCACATATCTAAGCCACTTAAATGACACCTTACCAGAGCAGACTTATAGGTAGCCTTACTTTGCTGCAAACCCAGATCAAAGCATTTGTATCTCTCTGTAGTTTGAAAACCATTGTAATAATCATCCTATACTGGCCTGTAACTGCTTTTTCTGAGCCTGCATTCAGTGTGTTTATCATTCTGTTCAGTTTGTGTTTGTGGGGAAAAGTGCTTTACTGGAAATCCCACGACAACAGAAGCACAGATGCTCTCAATGAGCCGCTTATTTTGATGTGTTACTGTATGTGTATTGTATATTATAGCGGAGTATTAGGGTCACTGTTAATAAAGGAAAAAACGTGAGATTTTGAGAATAAAGTGGTAATTTTTCAAGAAAAAAAGTTGTTACATTTTGAGAAAGAACAGTCAGGTTGCCTTGAGAGTAAAATGTCATGTGATGTTTGTAGGTTGATTGAATTACATGTGCATGTTTTAGCATTTCCTGACAGTCCATTGGCTACTGTAGTCTACGGTCATTTTACCTTGTGAAAAACTCGTGTTTGGACTTCATTGTCACTTTTCGTCTGACTGGTAGCTTTGTGTCACTGCATCAGTTAGTCACTGTTAGTCGGTTTCGGTTTTCCAAGAGGAGAAGAGACTTCAAAGATGAGGCTGGTTTGGAAAATGATAGCCTTTGTTACTGTAACTTCCCCACCTCCATTAGTCTTATCCAGAGACAGGCCACAAGACAGACAAGTATCTGTCAAATGGTCATGTCACCGCGTCAGTCTGGGATACTACAATATCGAAGCAATAACGTACTGCACAGCACAGTAACACAGGTAGATTCTGGCTGCCTTTCAATTTTTATAAAACACACTGAACTTTAATCATATTCCTTTGTCATGACTGCAATCTGGTTATTGACTCATACATCAGTTTTATTTTCTCTGATAATACGATTAGGTGCTTTTGGTGAAACCTGTAACTTTAGATCATCAACACAGACTGCCAACAACAGTATTAAAATCTCATAATATTATGACTTTTTGGTTGGAATATTATGACTTTATTCTCATAATTTTACAACTTTTTTTCTCAAAGTAGACCAATTTTGACTTTATTCTGGAAACAGTGGCTCAATACTCCATCACAGTATGCAAAATAACTGTAATAGTGTATAATCTGAAATTGATGGGGAGAAAAACTATTGTGTTAATGATGATCTTTTGTGTTTGTGTTTCTACTACATTTAATTATGACAGTATAATTGTGGTTTCTATCCTTTGTGTTACCATATTGTTCATATGTTATGTTGTCAAGTCTCCACTGCCTGTGAACCTGTTATCTCAGTTGTATTGTTGCCATCCTCCTCCTCTCTTACATTCACCAGCTGATGTGAGGCAAGGCCGCCTTGTAGTGCCTGCTGTCTATTTACTCCCATTCAGGGGATTCACTTGAGAGGCCACAGCTCAAATAAATTCACTCAACAGCCACTGCTCAGTAGGGACCTCTCTCTCTCTCTCTCTCTCCCCCTTCTGCGCTCGCTTGCTCATTCTCTCTCTGCCTCTCCCCCAACCTCCCTTTTGACTCTTTTATTCTTCCTCTCTGTCTTTTGCTGTCTTTGTTCATTTCTGTTTCTTTCCCTGTCTTTCTGTCTCCCTGACCTACTGTCATTCTGTCCATGGCTCCATAGCCTTTTTGTTTTTCTCCTCCAAACTGATGTAGCACCACTTTGCTTTAACAGCAGAGCAATCACCCAGCACCATGGGAAACCGTGGACTTAAAACAAGGTGTGCTGAGCTGCTTAAAAACAAGTGTTACTTAAATCAATGCCATTTGTCATGGATGACTTAGGTTGTACCGTGTGAAGGTGTTTATGTGGCCGATGGTGGATACAGAAAGGTAAACCCAGATTTTTTTTTTCCCCCATCAAAGCTTTTGACCATTGATTATTCAGTACATTTTCAAAAGCAGGATGTATTCCTCTGGTGATGCACTCAGGTTATTTTTTAAAAGGCACATGAACACACACACACACACACACTGAATATACACATAGGCTCACAAATACACACATACAGGCACCTGATCTTGTGTTTCTCCTTTCCAGAAGGGGCATGAATAAAACAGGAGTGCAGAGACTCAGTGAGAATCAGTGAAAGACACAGGGTGTACTGGCAGATCTCTCTGCAGCAGTGGCAGTGTATTCGTGCCACAATCTCTGTGTCTGGACTTACAGGATTATCTCTCTCTTGGACGCTGTCTGCTCAGGGAATACACACTCTTTTGCTCACCTGTCTGTACAAACATGCACATGTACATGTGTAGACACCCATGCACACGTGCACACACACCTACTACACACCACACACCCACATAATACACTTCCAAACTGTAAAAAACATATATAGCTTATTGAAGTCCACCTGAATCACATTTAGACATCTCTTTTTGCAGTCAAAAATAAAGTTAATGTAATTTTTAAATTCATTGTCAATACTTTTTTATTGTTAAAAGAAAGAAAAAATATCTTCGGGGAAATATTAGAAATGCTCCTTTTCATCTTAGTGGCTGGAGGTTTGTGTCAGTGTCTGTGTTTGATTGACAGCAGCTGGCAGGCTGAACTCTGGCAGGGGAATGAGAGGCAAAGTAAAAAAACTTGTGCTGTAGTTTCCAAGCCATGGGCAGATAGAGTTTTGTTAGCAGTGGTACTGAAGAGTAGGACAACAACAGCATGAACAGACTGAAGCAGCATTTGTAGGTAAGTTTATATGCTGTTTAACGTGCTGCAGCTAATTAGCTATCTGGCCTGCAAACTGATGTTAACAGTGCATTTTTCCCATTGAATGCTTGACTCAACAAGCTAAGGTGCAGGTCAAGAAGTGTGTTTTTGTTAGTTAGTGGAGACTAGCAGGAAAGCTAATGTAGGTTGTTCAAAGTTCTGGGCTTTTGTGTTGTGTAGCAGGCTGCTGTTTGTCAGTGTGACCATCATCTGTCTCTGATAGAACAGTGATTTTACTGCTTTATGCAAACAGCTTTATCAGTGAAGTGATTTAGTTGGCTGTCTGGATACAAGTTCTCCATCTTTATAGATAGAGAAGTAACCATATTCTGAGGAATGAATGCAAAATTAGGGGGTGCCATCCTGAAACCAAAAAATAAAAAATAGATATTTCTTCCTTTTGGTTTCATTTTTTTTATTTCCTCACAGGAGAAAACATGGAATGTGATGTGAAAAAAGAATACATACAATGTTTTAAGTACAACATTTGCTTTGTACTTAAGACATTTTATATACTGTGCAGTATGATTTGTTATTTTTCAACTGATAAAACCATGGGATGTGATCATTTATTTATTTCCAGTGCTATAATTTTCAACTAAGAATATGACTATGACAGGATACAGACTGTACTCACTGTTCTCTTTGATATCAGATAGTGCAGAAGATTACTTGTTACAAATAACCTCACACAATAAACCAAAAATAATAAACCAGACCCTTTTGTTCAATTCCCCAGCTGCATATCTATTAAAAACAGGAGTTTGTCACATAAATCATTTTAGGAAAACAGTGAAGGATATCAATTAATAAATGAGCTTCATGATTTATTTAGTAGTTGAGTAGTGGCCACGTCATCTTAAGATTTTCTTTTTATCCCACTTACCCTTCTCAGTTAAATGATATATAACAATTAATACTGATTAGTACAAACTTAAAACCGAGATGTCCATCTTTTCTGTAAATAGCAACACATTTTCTATGGGTTGATAGGCCAAAAATTTAATTCTGTGCCATTCCCTTTAAAAATATTGACATCCATAGTAGATTGAAACTGTGTGTGTGTGTGTGTTTATGTGTTTGTCTGTCTATCTACTTGCTCTCTTAGCTGGTCTCCAAATCAATACTTCAAAATCTCCAGGGTTTCTTTGCCCTGCTAGTGAAGCAGTTATGAATTCTGAAGACTCAGCTGACTGAACCTCTGACCCTGAAAAACGCCCACTGAAAAGAAATTAATGTTGCCACCATGGGTTTGTTTTTTGTTTTTTTTTTCAGTCTTGGTAAACAAATGGAATGCAGAATGTGAAAAAAAGCAATGCCTTTCAGTGCTTTTAATATTGGATTCTCCTGGATGACCTCAATTCTCAGCAGGTCTGAAAGAAGAGTCTCATTCCAAAATGAGATTTCCACTATTTGGTAAATGTAAAAATAAACCATAAGACTTGGCTGAAGAACACATTCAAAGGTGGATTCTTTGAAGTATTGAATGACCAAGCTAAATTATTTTAGAAACTGCATGAATAGGTTGGAGTATTAATCTATTAATACTAAATAAATAATCTATTAATCTCTGAGTGGTATGATGCTCTTGTTAATATATTTGGGCCATGTTGTCCTCTCTCTGGATGAAAGTTTAATGCATATATGTATATATATATACATACACTGAGAGAGAGAGTTAATACTATACATACATTGTGCTCCTTCCAGGCTGTCCACTTGTGTTGTTAAAAAAAATCATAAAAATGTATCCTAAATGTGCCTATATTCTATGTGTGTGTGTGTGTGTGTGTGTGTGTGTGTGTGTGTGTGTGTGTGTGTGTGTTTGTTTTTACTGACAAGCACGTGTGTGTGTGTGTGCAGCTTGGCTCACAAGTTTGCCAGATAAGAGTCGCACTGGGAAGCCTATGAAAGCTTAATGTGCAGCTTCATATTTAAAAGGAAGTGCATTAGGAGCTCTGTACCCCATCAGTCCTCTCACAGCATCCCTCTCCTGCCTGCAGCCCTGCTGAAATCCCTCTAAAAACCAGCGACCCCCTGCTTACTCCACCTCTGTTGCAGCAATGGAATGCAGTCACGGATGAATGAGTGCGCATTTAGTCGGAAATTTCCTCTCAATAGCTCAGTTCAAGTTAGCAAACGCAGCACAAGTGAGTATATATATTACTGACAGTGAACAGAAGAATTAGCAGGTAATTGTCTTTTTATTTGAATTTCATTTTGTCTAACTTTGGGAATTAAACTGAGAGATAGTAATCACAAAAGCTTGTCAAAACCAATCAAATAAATAAGATGGTTCATTTGAAAGGTTATTGTAATCTAATAAAGGCATTTGATTGCCAACATGAACAGTTTATTTTAAGTTTTTTAGTTGGCTGACCCTGCATCATTTTGTCAGCAATTTCAGAATCATCTACAAAATTCTCCCTATGCTTGTTGAGCTAGTTTCACCACCTTCAATGTAATAATGACTGGGCAGAGATTTCTTATATTTCTCAGAACTTACCTGACTTTGTTGCATTCAGTGTAGATGGACAGAGCAATAATCAAGGTGACTGTGCAGTGAAAGCAGGAGACCACATTACTCCAGTAGAGCTGCAAGAGATCTTATTGCAGCATTGAATTATTGCTTGATAGTCTACAGAGGCTTTCAGTCGAGAAATTTCCGTCTCTACCACTTCTGCAACAAATGTATCACCTTATAAATGTTGAATCAGAACAAAGTAGCAATAATAATATAACATTTTGGCATCATCAACATTTTTCTTTTTAGATTTCTTCAAGGTCTTTGATACTGTTGAGCATAATTTTCTTTTCGTTCGCTAAGGAAGCTTGGCTTTGGAGACTTTTTTTTGTAATGCAATTAAAACTCTTTACAGTAATGCCAATTGTTCAATTAAGCTTAAATATGGGTCATCAGCCAGATCTGAAATGAGACGTGGCATCTCTTTTTACTTGCTGCCCAATTTTTATGTGAATATATTAAACCTGCAGTGCATAACTTCTGTCTCCCGTTTCTGGCAGTGAAAGTAAATTCACAAATAGTGTTTGACGTCATCGCCACAGACTCCTGATGCTTCTTACCTTACGTGAGCCGGTCCCCACCCTGGCAACGCAACACAGACACCAGATTTTAAAACTCCAGTATACTGCGAAATACAGAGAGATTTAGCTGGTGGTGATAGGCTTAATCAGCATTGTGTGAACTCATTTGGCAAGGGCTTAAATGTAACAGACGTTCATTTATATGTAAAAGTCCTGTACTCCAGCTTTAATTAAGTCTAGTAATCTGCAGGGTATCTCCATTGCTATTATGGTTAGTCAGCTGGAAGACAACACAACTTTGTTTATAAAGGACAGCTCCCAAGTTTCTCTAGCTATCAGTATTATGGAACTCGTTACTTAAGCTTCTGGTCTTCACTTAAATCTTTAAAAAAAATGTTAATTATTAGCCATTGTTAGCCATTAAAGATTATGTTGACTTTCTAATATCCCATGTAAAGAATTCTTACCTATTTAGGTGTCATTGTAGATAATAATGGACCCCAGAGATGTTCTAATAATTTTAATCCAATTATTGAAAAAACTAAAAATTTAATCAATGGTTTTACATGACTTATCTTTGAGAGGCGGGGTTTTACTCTCAAAGGAATAGTTAAATTAACATACACTGTGTTATAAGTAAATTATCACGTGTAGAACAATAGACAAAGTTCTGTTTAATTTTGTATGGAAAAACTGCACTCATTATCTAAAAAAGTCTGTTTTAATGAGTGAGTACAGTAAGGGTGGCATTAATTTTCTGGACTTCACCACATTAAATTACACCTTCAAAATTAATTGGATGAGGCGTTACTTCAAGTGTCTGACCTCCTCATGGAAATTTATTCCCCACTTTGTCTTGTCCTCCATTGGTGGTCTGAAGTTGTTGTTAGGGGACTTATAATGTTGACAAAATTCCCTTCAAACTTTCCTCATTCCATTAACAAATGCTACTGGCATGGTGTTTAATTTACAAGTATAACTTCACTCCTCACATTTTTTTTTATTTGGAACAATTGATATGTTTTCTATAAAAATAAATCTTGTTTCAACAGTGGTTTAGTAGGAACATTTTATTGCTAAGCCAGTTAGTCAACCAACGTGGTCAACTCTATAATTATGTTGAATTTATTTAACACTATGAATCCCTGTTTCTGCAAAGGATTTCTCAATTGTCTTTGATACTGTTCCCTCGGGTATTATTTCGCTTTTTAAAGGTTTTAAGGGAAATGGCAGTCAGCCTATACTGTTAGATTTAACTGAAACAACTGTTGGGAAAACTTGTTTCTCAGGCAACCTAAGAATAAAAATAAAGCAATCCATCTACTTTTTTCAACAAGCCATCAGAAGTACACCCTCTGCCTTATCATATTGCTCCACATTTGTTGGAGATATTTGTTGAGAAAGAGTTTGGCCACATATGTTGTTTTTTTTTTTTGACTCACAAAGTCAAAGCGGTATCTTTTAAATGCTTCACAGATGTTATCCAACTAATCATTATTTGCAGAAACTCAAGAAAGACATTGATGTCTTGTGGGGAGTTCAGAGAAATGCTGGTACATTTATTTTGGTCTTGCCTGCATGCAAAACAACTGTGGAGTAAATTGTCATGTTTTTTTGCTGATCATATTTTTCCTCACTTTACATTACTTTGGAAAAATGTATTGTTTGGTTTCAAGGAATATGAAAGGAATCTCTGCTTGCAGTTTTATGTAATTAATTTGCTTACTATTGTGACCAAATTTTATATCCATTAATCAAAATTCTTAAGCAAAAAGCCAAACTTTTCAGAGCTGATTGTCCATATCAAACAATACATTTCTTCCATATCTGAATGTACAAATGAAAAACTGTTAAAACATATAACTCCTGTAAGCTTTACAAGATATTTATTTAACTATTTATTTTTCTTTTATTACAGCCTTTAGTCCCTCTGGCGTGTTTGTAGACACAAGTTGTATACACAAGGTGCTGTTACCTTGTTGTTTACTTGTCACAATAAAGCTGTTATTTAAAAAAATCAGAACAACATGGCCAGTGTATAAAAAGAGATTCTTGTTCTTTCTATAGATTCGGAAGTAATTCTAAAACCTTTATTGTTGCTGTATAGATAGTATAAATACATTACTTTTTTATGTGTTGGGTTCATAATCACAAAGCACTATTATGGAGAACATCCATCATTTCTATCTAACATGTACATCATAAACCATTATTAAAAAAAAAACATTTTTCAAGGACTTTGTATGTTTAAACCCATAACAATAAATGCCTGAGATGTATATTACTGCAATGAGCAAGCAAAACAAGTTTATCTGTTAATGTTTTCTACATGGGGTACAATGGATGGCGACAGTCATCTGTAAGTGTACAGGATGACAAAATAGCCCCAACTCATGTTGTTATCCATTTTCCCTGTCGAACTGCTGTTTTTGGGTCTTGTTGCTGTGTAGACACGTTGTCTTCCCAGTGGTGTAAGGTCTGAATTACTCCCAGTTTTTGTTACAGTGTTACATCGCAAGCCAAAAGGTTGCACTGTCTGTACTTGTATGTTTTCTGTACAGCTTGATGTCAAGTTTACCTTGTGCTTTTAGATCGACTGCAGAGTTCAGAGAGGTCAGTTTGTTGCTCCACATCTCTCTTTTTGGTGTCATATAAGGGCATGCTGACACGATACCTGGTTTAACCAAATGACCTTGTACCAAAGCATAAATGAAGTAATGCTGTCTATTCTGTTAGTGTTTCAGTTGGAGCGCACCAACCTAAACACATGTTGAAGCATAGAAGAGCAAAAATCTCAGTTTAGGACTCAAGACTAGAAACACAGCTTTGAGTATCATAACATCCATGTTTCTTTTAATAGTTTGAAAGAAACATTCAGGTAGGGCTGAAACTAATGATTACTTTCATTATCGATTCATCTACCAATTATTTTCTCGATGAATCGATTGTTTGGTGTGTGCAAATTCAGAAAACAGTGAAAAATGTGCATAATTTTTCCAAAGTCAAAGATGACATCTTCAAATCCCTTGTTTTGTCTGACCAGCAACCCAAAATCGAAACAATTTTCCATGTACAATGATTTAAAGCAGGGAAAGCTGGAACTAGAGAACGATTGTCATTCTTTCTTAGAAAATAACTGAAACGATTATTCGATTATCATAGTGGTTAATTTTCTGTCGATTGACTAATTGATTAATCGACTTAATCATTGCAGCTCTACATTGAGAATACTACACACATTAAACTGGACAAACCTTACTAAACAGATGCAGGGACGAACTTTCCACATCCCTTTTCAACAAACATTTTTATCTTGGCAGTTCTCAGACAGCTTAGTCCCATTCACAACCTGGAGGACTAGACATTACAGTGTCAGTCACCAACAGAGGTCAAGTCTGGGAATTTCCCCACTGCTCAGTAGGACTGTTGCCTATCAAATGAGTGATTAGCTCTGTGTCCAGTGGATCTTGTTTTTATATGTGTAAGACTGGTTCAATCCAACCTACCTCTGGTCTTGGTTTATTTTATGTGCCCATGGAAAAATACATTTTTCTGCATCCTGGACACATCTAAGTGCACATGAAGTTAATGTTTGGCTTAGATCACTGGGCGGGGGGGGGGGGGGGCATTGGGATGCATGGTGCATCTCGTGCCCCACCACCAGTACCCACCTATCTACACCATGTTGCACCCTCCATCTGACAAAATTAATTTTCTAATAAAAAGAAAAAAAATGTTTTGCATTTGTGCTTATATCTGAGATTGGAACAATAGATATATAAGTACATTAAACATCGAATTAACAATTTTTTATTATTATATTACTATTTTTCATGTCCAAAAGAACACAATATTTCCTTGATGGTTTTCCAAACCCCTGGATGGATTATAAGAACAAGTGATGTCTAGTTGTTCAGGCTGAAAGGTGTGCTGCAGGACAGTTTTTTAAAGTACGTTGCTACATATATCTGTTACAGAGATATTATTAAAAGTATGTGTGAAGAAAGGAGAGAGAACAGACAACAAAAGGCAGAATCAGTATCCACAGAGTCAGGCGTGGGCTACAACTGCAGAATCTGCAACAGAGACTGTCACTCGAGAATTGGGCTGGTCAGCCACAGTAGGTGCTGCAACTCAGCCACAGACTAATCCTTGGTGCATACTCCATTCTCTTGTGAGACAGAAGGAAGGCATCAATTAATAGTATGAAGTGAGTGCTTTTTTGATCATAGACTAGGGTTAAGGTACTAGGTTAAATATTAGGGGTTCTCTTGTCACATAGTGGTATTGGCATTTTTACCTGGTAAAAGTATACATTACCAACCATGTGTAAAGTCCAGATCTCCTGTGAAAACTGAAAGCCCCCCTGTTCAATTTGTTCTGGCTATGAGGCTGATCTCTGGTCTTTTAAGAGTGCCTTATGCAGTGTTGGCGAGTGCTGTGATTTACGTGATGGTGCACAAACTCCTTTTAAAGTAGAATACCTCAAGGTTTGCGTTCTGCTTTTCAGTGTCCTCTTTGCTTCCCAGAAAAGTGGGAAAACATACCAACAACACACAATAGAGGAAAATAAAGAGGCAAACTTTGATTTCTGGAATAAATACAAACACTGAAAGGAGTGTCAGACAGGCCTGCAGTAATGTTGAAAGATGTATGTATTTTCTGTTTACTTTTAGCCATACTCGTCTTCTCCATTTGGCTCATATCCTCATATTTACGAGAGTGTAAAAGTGGTGCTGTATAATGTATGCTGGCGTTCTATTAACTCTTGACTCTGTTTTAATCAAGCTCTCAGTTCATATCTATGAGCTCAATGATTATTAATTACCCACTACTCCAATGATCTCTTTTCCTTCTCTGTCCATTCCTGTCCTTTCTCGTACATTAAGGTGAAGAACTAATTGCATTTTTGAACGTGAATTAGACAACAGTTTCTGAATTATTTTTTCTTTAATTAGTAGCTTAATTAGATTTATATGTGTGCTTTTAAACTGAACTTTTTCTTACACAGTGATTAACACCAAGAAGTTGACTTCAGTCTTTCTGTTTGTCTCACACGCGCACAGTATCAGCCTCACACTCATCACTTCCCTCGTCCTGCATCATAGTCTCCCAATTACTCAGAGTCAGCGTGGTTCAGTGCAGAACAAAGGCTAATTTGAGGCATGTCACTAGCTAATTTGTGACATGTGGCTAGCTCTTTGAAATGATATCACACATAGACTGTTTGGTGTCGTGAATGAATCAAGCTGGGAGGAAACAGCTCTCCACTTTGATCTCATTAGCAGCCTTTGTTCCACTTTGCTTCTCATTGCACATTGGAGCTGGACTCGCTGTTTATCAGCTCAGTAAGAGAGGTCATTTAAGAGGAGAGGATGCGACGCTACTTATCACTCTCTGATTTTGCATGCTAGTGATAAGTATCTTAATAATGTAAATTCCCACGTAGTGGTCATGACCGTTATTTACTTTAACTGAAGAGGAAACCAGGCCTTTAATTGAAACAGGCTATTACAAGAGACGTGCCTTTATGTTTGTTTTTCCCTGTATCATGAGTATTTTTTTCATATTTTAGTAAGAAGCTTCTCTGTTATATGCTGTACTCCTGTTTGCCACTTAAAGTTACTGTTGCTGCTGTTTGCTGTTAATACAAACTTCCTCAAACTGTTTCACACTAGAAAAGGTCCAGCTGTCCTGGAGACACAATCCATTTCCTTGCATGGAAGGCTTTCACTGTGAGATACAGACGGGTGACAAATTAAAGGAAAAACTGGTACAGGTCTGAATGCAGGATCCGACAGCTCTGTTATGCTGTGGGGGGCATTTTGCTGGCATGGTTTGGATCCACTTGTCCCCTTGGAGGGAAGGGTCACTGCAAATCAATACAAAGTTGTTCTGAGTGATCACCTTTATCCTATGATGAAACATTTCTATCCTGCTGGGAGTTGACACTGAATGGTTTGATGAGTATGAAAATGATGTGAATCATATGCTATGGTCTTCGCAGTTACCAGATCTCAACCCAATTGAACACCTATGAGAGATTTTGGAAAGACGTATTAGCGCTCTCCACTACCATCATCAAAACACCAAATGAGGGAATAGCTTTTTGAAGAATGGTTTTTCAGCCTTGGCATTGATTCTACAAGCCTCTGAACTCATCTGGAGGGATGAACACCATTCTTCAAAAAGATATTCCCTCATTTGGTGTTTAGATGATGGCAGTGGAGAGCGCTGTCTACACGTCTTTCCAAAATCTCCCATAGGTGTTCACTTTGGTTGAGATCTGGTGACTGCGAAGGTCATAGCATATGATTCACATCATTTTCATTCTCATCAAACCATTCAGTGACCCCTCATGCCCTGTGAATTGGGACATTTTCATCCTGGAAGAGACCACTCCCATCAGGATAGAAATGTTTCATCATAGGATAAAGGTGATCACTCAGAACAACTTTGTATTGATTTGCAGTGACCCTTCCCTCTAAGGGGACAAGTGGACCCAAACCTTGCCAGCAAAATGCCCACCACAGCATAACAGAGCTACCGGATCCCCTCACTGTAGGGGTCAAGCATTCAGGCCTGTACCGGTTTTTCCTTTAATTTGTCACCTGTCTGTATCTACAGTAAGCATTGTGGTTCATTCAACAGCAGCTGCACACTGGAACAGCAAAGTATTTCTTGTACAGTGGGAACTTTTACATCAGCTAAGTAAAGTCGAAGTCTCAAGCAGGAGCCAGCTGTATTAAAAATCCACATATCAGGAAGTTGCTCGCTAAATTCCCAAATGTAATGCAATGTGAGCATGTGAATTCAATATTGATTAACCAGCTCTATTACTTTACACCACAACAGCATGCTGTCAACAGGTGAACTTCTTAAACACCGCATGACTCACTCCACTGAGACCCCAAAGTGGCGAAGTGCAAACATACTTCATTTGAATAACATGAGTTGATTTCTTGATTAATGGAACACTTTAGCGACTCTCCAGCTAATGTGAAAAACATTGTTGCTCCCTCTGAAGTACTCTGCAGTTTGCAAACTTTTCTAATCAGCGCTGAGCTTTGTACTTGTGTAGTTTTGGCCCACATATTATCGTCTGTGTGTTGAGCGTTGGTGGCTTATAAATGTCTTTATCCAGATGAGACAGGTTTTGTTCATCCCTCTCGTTCAGCTCAATAGGCTCCGTAATTAGCTGGCGGAGTGTGTCTGGGCAGGGGAAGAGCGCAGAGGCCTTGATACCCAGACGTGACTGTGAAAAGTATTTTCTTGTTGGGCTCTAAACACTAAATGATGTCTTCTCCCTGCGTGGGCCAGGTGACCTCCCCTTTTCTTGATTTGCGGGGCCTTGCCCTGATTGACTCATGACAAAGCTCTGATTTTTCATAATTTCCCAGTGCATCTTGTATCTGATAGAGAGGTAAGAAGGTCTCCCCAGCAGGTGTGAACACATAATTGGATGCAGCAATATATAGTTACTTTTTAGTTTCATGTGGTTTCTATACATTTCCATGCCTGCCATGTCAATGTGACATAGAGAAACAGTTATATTAATTGTAAAGAATACAAATGTCACAAAGTATATCCCTTGTTCCTCAAACTATGGTACATTCACTTCTGATCATTAAGAAAGTGTACACTCATGTGGAGTGATTAGTCATTCCATCTGTAACGTCAGTCACATCTGCAGGGATATTGGATACACTCATTTTATGGAATTACAAAGTGTATCTCAGTTGCGTTTAGAAAATGGAAATATTAACGATTCTCATCATGTTTTGTTAAAATTATAATAATAACTATTGTAATGAAAAAAAAAGAATACAAAGTGTAATTTAGACCTAAAAATGATTACAGCAGGCGAAACTGCCTATACAACAGTTGGTGATGTGCTTTTTTCTTTAATAACCTGATACTTGAGGGCAAATATATATGACTCCCCAGTAGCAATTGTATAATTAAAGTGGACCTTGCTCATGTCTTCTCTCTAAAATACTCAATTATAAGCTTGTTTGGTTAATTATTTATTTGCAGGACATAGAATCTTTCATTTGAAACATGTTTAAATTACAAAAGTCAAAAAATTTAAATTATTGTCAAACATGGCAAAATGAAACAAAAAAATGAAACAAAAAACTAAAAGTGAAAATTGACATCATCATGTCTCAGGAAGCAACCTGCATTTAAACACAGTTTCAAATTATTTCCAGACTTTCCTTAAAAAAATTAATAAAATGTATATTGACTAATGAGTGTGTCATGGCTCATGCTTCATATATAAATATAATGATTAAAATTGACAACACAGGCTTTGTTTTCCTCCATGTTACCATACATAATAAAAATTATTACTCAGATGTAATTGTTCTCTTGTCTTAGTCCCTTTAATTAAAAGCTTGTCAGTCAGTTTTAGTGAAAGCAGGTTCCAATTCTGTAGTATTGGGTGTTGGTGGTGGGTTTACCCTCTTGTTTACATTTGGATTATAGATTGCCCCCTTAATTTAGGGATTTAACGCTAACACAGCCTGAAAGCAACACAATCATTATGAGGTGTCTGAATGAAAGGCCAGTTGCACAATAGATAATCCTCAATAAGGTGGGGTCATTCATTCTCTATCTGCCTCTCCTGCTGCATATTTCCTTCCCTCTTCCTGCTTTCCGTCTTCTCTTTAACCTTTTTCAAAGTAATCTGTTGAGTCGGTTACAAAAGGTTTTCACTCCTCCAGCCCTACAGCCCTCCAAATGCTATTTCAGCCTTCATGCACAGAATGAAAATGTGATCCATCACATTTGATGTGTTACTTCCTCCATTGTTTTGAGCAACTTTGTGTCTGATTCAGTCTCTGCAAAACACAAATCAGCTGCTTTTCACAGCCTCTGGGTTACTGTTCATTGTGCTGCTGTAACTATAGTAACAAATGTGGTGATTTCAGAGAATGAAATAAAGTCGCTCTTCCTTTGTGAAAAAGATGCCATTTACTTTAAATACTGACAATTATTTGAAATGTCTGTGTCTGACTGACCCTGATAATTTCCAGCTAGCAGAATCTTCAGCTCCACAGACGTATGTATAGATTTGTGTTCACATAATGAACTGTAACCCCTCCAAACTGACTACCTATTTTATAGATAGGGTAAGACCACGGTGGGAATTGATACTATTTTGAGCATCAGATTTTTATGTTATGATGAGATGGGGTTGGCATTGTGTTTTTATTCTCCTTATTCTCTTGTTTCATCTGTCTTATTTAGCTTTTATTTTACATTTAACTCATTTACATTTTATTTAAATGTCTTTTTATAATGTTTTGTGTTTCTTTTTCATTTTGTTTTTAATACCTTTTATGTTTTATGTAAAGCACTTTGAATTGCCTTATTGTTGAAAGGTGCTATACAAATAAACTTACATTGCTTCACATTGGTTCAAGCACATGTATCCGTAGTGTCTTTTTCATATCCCATGTTCCCATGAGAATGTTTCTGTTGAGTTAATTGTGATGTTTTGCTTTGACCTCTCTGTATGACCGCTGTGACTCATACTCATACACACACACACACATACACACACACACACACACACACACACACATATTGTACACACAGAGGAATCACAGTGGTTTGCCTTTCTTACTTTGGATCCCCCAGCTGTAACCTCTTGACCTGCAGCTCTGCAGCTACTGTATTGTGCTGTGCCTCTCTGTTGTGAGTGAGTCACCGCAGGTGTCCTAGCCACGGTAAATAAAACATCCTCCCACCAGTGGTGAAATATTGAACAGACAAGGCACTGAGATGCTTGTCTTGTCTAAGGTAGGGGGGTAGAGGGCCAGGGGGGTTGTGAATGCAGAAAATGGAGAGGAAAAAGCACTATGGTTAGGGTGAAACAGAGTGAAGATATGGGTGAAAGCACAGCACCACAGAGAATCCAGTTGGAAGAAATGGTACTAAAAGACAAGAATGATGGGAAGGAAATGGAAACTGATAATGGACTGCAGGCAGGGCTGCTCCATCGTCCTGTTTCTTTTTCTGTTTTCGTCTCTCACACTCAACAATTCGTACATAAGCGGTACACAGAAACATAGGTGAATGCAGGTCACTGTGGCTTTTCAGCTTTAGATGTGTATTGGTCTCCTCTTTGTTCCTTCATTAGGCTCTTGCTGAGTTACTCTCTAGAAACTGCACACAGCCTCACACTATCTCATACCCATTGTCACATCAACACTACACGTGGCTGGGAGGCTGCAGAAGCAGCAAAGCACAACACGGTTCTCTTTCTGTGTCTTTCTTTCAAACATGCAGAAGGGAGGGGGGGACTGTTATTCATACTGTAAACACAGGGCGGTTTTAGTTGCTTGTGTGTTCGTGTGCTATTTGAGACAGGAGGCGTAGGTATGGGGGAAGGTGACGAGAAGGCCTTTTTTTTTTTTTCATTTACCCATAGATGCTACACATTCTTACAAATCTAAATAGACATGTTTGTCATTAATTTTTTAAGCAATGTAAAACTTTTCCTGGAGAAGTTTGGCCATGTTTACATACTATAAGGCCCCAATCAGACCGAGCGCTTGCAAAACGTGAGGCGCACCACACTACCTTTTTTGTTGAAGCCTACAATTTAAAAAAAAAAAAGATCCGCTTGCTGCGTCTTTTTTTATTTTTTTAATTTTATTGTTGCTAGGCAACTACCGAATCACCTCTCCTTACCATAAGCATTATTTTGCTATGAAGTAAACTCACTCCAGACCTGCTGTTTTGTGTTCAGATCATGGTAACAACGGTTGGTAAAGTCATATATATTTGTGGGTATTCAGCAACAGCCACCACTAGTTTGTCCCAGACTGATCTGGTTTGTTTTCCATGACTGTTATCTCCACTTGTTGTCATCACTACCACAGAAGGCCCACCTCTCAGTTTATCTCATAACAGGAAAAAATGCAAATGACGTGGGCACTTTTCCGCTTTGAGTTGAAGTTTTTTCAACTCAAGGCAAATAGAGCAAAAAAATATAAGGTGCACAGCAACACAAAAGCAGTGAGCAAAAAGCTTCACTCTCATCGAAAACAATTACAAAAAGCTGCTCCAGGCTGCTAAAGCGCTCTGTCTGATTGGGGCCTAAGTGGCACTTTAACCTATGACAAAGGACTTCACCTCAAGGTACTTTATGCCTTTCACTGCTATTTAAAACTTTTCCAAACCAGCAAAACATCTCAAATGCTCTTACATAGCATTGTAGGTACTTCAATGGCTGTACTAACAAAGTCAAAAATTGTTCTTTAAGTCAAGAAAAAGAGAAAATATAATGTGGTGGGGTTCCCTGCTGTGTCTTAATATGTAATTTTGCCAGTCTCTTCCTGTATACCACGACAGCACCACAGACACTGATTACTGCTTTTCAGCTCACACTCACAAAGGAAACTAGCACCTATAACAAACCTTAAATCAAATGCCTCCATTATTTTGACTGGCATTTGTATGGTGCAAATGGGTATGGAAAAACCTTCCCTCACTTTATGTTTGAGGTATTTTTAAGTTGTCAGTCAGGATTCTGTGCAGACATAATAGATGTGAAGGGAAGAAAAAAAAGACTAAATGAATGGGCTTGTGTATACTGTATATGTGTGTTTGTGTGTGTGTTTCTGCATATGCATGTTCCTGTGTGAGGGCACATGTCAGTTCACTTCTGTCTTCAGAAGAAAGTGCACCTGATTGCTATTTACCTCCTGAGATAAATACAGGTCATTCTGGAAAAAATCAACACCACAGCATAACTACTTCCAGCCTACAGGCAGATCTGTGTGCTAATGTGCACTCTCGTCTGCCTGCATGTACCACTCCTTACAAATTCTTCTTCACTGATCAAAGAGAAAGAGGCAGTCCAAAACAGATGGCAAAACAAACATGTACTCGCTGTTTATGTCCAGAGTTAACTGCCGTACCAGCGCCTTGGATGGCTTGAATCTGATAAAAAGTGAAGCCTTAACTATATATAATAGGGCAGAATTGTCACATCTGTGGAACCAGTTTGCTTCAGCCTAATCTACTCTGAACTTACCTAATATAAAAGTAGTCTTTTTTTCAGCATTAATTTGTTTGTTTGTTTTTTTGCTTTTCTCACAAGGCATAGTTATTCTGTCTAAGTAATTCAAAAGCAAACAAACCAGAACAACAGAAATGACAACACTTGAAATTGGGGAAGTACTATGACATAAAGAGATAAATGTTCTTTTTTTTATTGCTAGTAAAAATAGTTCAACATTGACAAACACTAGCAACAGGGCATTAAATCAGAGAGACAGCAGGAAGGAGAGTGGGCAATACAGCCAAAGTCAAAGAGCGATCGGAGAACATTTTCATTGATGGAAATCAATAACGATGAATGTGACTTGATGGCATTGTAAAACAATGTGACATTTTTTTTCTCACACAAACTCGTAACAAACCAGTAAATTCTCACTGAGCCTGAAGCAAACTTTGCTGTATTGTACTATTCTTCTCAAGCTTTGAATCATGGCTTGTGTCCAAAAGATTTAGTAGGAAGATGAGCAGTATATGGCAAAATGGAAAGTCCTTTCTAATACATGTATCCAAAGCACCAACCTTTAAATTTTTACAAATATTACTTGTTCTTTGTATCCCATGAATGACTTTGAAACTTACAGCATGCATTCTTCATCACTGCAAATCATGCTTCCCCACGCCTCCATTAGATCAAATCTTTTAGGATTGTAATTACATAAACTCTTAATGTGATTAGATAGCTGCTGTATACCAGCTACTAATGTCAGCATTGGCTGTAATGGGAGGTAATGATGCTAGATTTGATGCTGCCAGACAGAAGGACATGAATCAGAGGATTAATGGACTCATTCAAGCCATTATCCATTAGGAGTAGTTAACTGAGGTGAATCAACAGATACAGCCGCAGGCTGAACAAAAGCAAAGTGCTGTCAGAATTTAAACTGATTTTGTCATCTTTAAGATTTCACAAACTGGCGTATGTGTTCATCATGTACAGTTTTGCAACACTGGGTATTACACACAGACTTCTTTTAATATATAATTCACCATTTGACTCACACATTCTAAATGTACAACAACAAATCCTCAATTTAATTGATTCTCTTTAGCTTGGCTTTGATATTGGCAAATCTCTTGAAAGTCACTGCAAATATGAATGAGAAATCCAACAGCCAGGCCATCTGTACACCAAACTCAAATCCAAGAATTAAAAGTGTTCGTGGAATCTTTGTTAGTACACATTTTGTTTACTGATACAGCATCCCACACACTGATTTTATTCAGATATAAGAAATCAGTCTTCATCATAGTCAGATTACTTTCATGACTTGCTATACTCTTGTTAAGCAAAGAGTGAAGATTGATTGGTTGATTTGTGTACATAATGTACAATGTTATGTACAGCTGCTGCCAATCCTTTGCGATGGCTTCAGACACATGCAGCCCTGCCACATTATTACTTATTATTACTGGCTGATTCCCAACCAGCTCAATAGAGAGATGAAAGCTGCTATTATTGTTGAAAATTAGCAAGCTAAATTAATTTACATACTAAACGTACAATTTGTAATTGTCTGTTACATCATAATTAGTTGCTGATAGTCGATTTTTACACGTACTGAAGGCATGGCACTGGATACTGGTTGTGATAAAAATCTAATCAGCACATAAAAACAGAACACCTACTACTAATCACAGTTTTTTAACTGTGTGCAATCTGGAAAAACATTTTTCATTTATACAAAAGGGCTTCAAGTATCAATCCACATTGACTCTGTGACACGTGTATGAGAATGTGCGTCAGCCTGGGATCCCACATGGCTTTTTTATGCTCTGTCTTTTTTTTCTCTCTGGTACGCATAGTGAATCGTAATATCCACAGAAAACTGTTTAAATCACCAAAATCTCCTGTAATGATTAATCAAGGCCCCCAGTGTGGCTATGAGGTTGCCAGTTTAGGCAGATTCCCCCCGCCCACCAGGGAAATAAAATCAATGGATCAATAAATACAAAACAATACTGATTTCTTCAGCATACATGAAAACTATTACTATAGTCAGTCAGCTTGGTGAATAGAGTTTGGCCAGCGACCGCTCAGCACCTCAGAGGTTGCTGCTGACAGACAGCTGGTTCTGTGGACAGTGACAGCAGAGCAGAGGTGGAGTCAGTGTGGACTGAATGGACGAAAGGCTTCAATAGCCCTTACACACTGCTCACGTCTTGCTTTTATATGGATTCTCAATAAGAGCTTAGATTCAAAAATAAGAAAATATTTATTCATGATTCACGGTCATTCACGCTTGTTCACACGTTACGTGATGCAGCTGTAATGCACACCCCACCCTCAGGCACATACACTCACACATTCATCAAAAACTATGTTTTCTAGGCACACATGATGAACATCCTTTATAAATACAAGGTAAAGATCATCACTTAACCCATTTGTGACAATGTCAAATAATGCCAGATAATTGATTAATGTACCTTTTTGTTTTGTTGTCTACAAAAGCACATCAACATAGTTCTGTGAGTGTCTGCTTGTATAAATGTGTGGAGTGCATGTGAGAGGATGCCTGCATCTGGGTGTATCTATGTGCATGTTGATGTGTGTGCGTGCGCACAAGCAAACAAATTTATATAAAACAGCTTATATGGGTCTCATTTTGTTGAGCAGAAGCATCTGGACAAGATGATTTTAATTTGTTTTAATTTGATTTGCTGTCGTTACCTCTGTATTACACTTTTGATAACAATACCTAGAGAAGGCAATTTATTTTGTAAATTACTTTTGTTGTGATAGAGTGATTCATTAAGAATATCAGCAAGTATTCAGCCAAATTCTAAAATATTGGCCAGTACAGAGGCAGCTAGATTCAAAATCAACAAGAAAGACATGAAACTTAAATTAAACTGATAAGAATCGGGTAATCAAGAAGACAATCACCATTTGTATCTCTATTACTCTACTCAATTTTGCACGTATAATTTCTTTTTTTTTCTTTGAAACCACGACTATTACCCCTAACAGAATTGCACTCACTGCAAGCCTTAAGTCATTGTTGACATGTACTTATGTAACTAACTGCACTGAACCTGCCATGCAAGTGAGCAGACACTACAGTCCATTTTATTTTCTCACCTGCTAAAAAACAAAACTCCAAAAACAATGAACCTGCAGTATTTGCCTCTGGAATGTGCAGTGTAGTATAGATACTGGCACACACACAAAACAGAAAAATTGCATTGTCTGCAATGCACATACAGATGCTCACAAAAACATAGACAGTAAAGCATCTGGTGGTTATATTGTATTTGCCTTTTAAATGACTAACAGCTGTCCCCTGGTTGATTTCTAATTAGAAAGCTATTGATTACACTCAATACCAAACTTCCACTTTAGGCTTGATGAACAAACACAACAGATGTTCAAAAACATCAATACGAGAGTCATTATTTAATGAATGCCATATTTTCACATAGTTTTATTACCCTATTTCAAAACATAAGTACCACCACTTTTCAATATTAATGAGCTGCAGGCACCATCGCAGACCAACATTGCAGTTTTAAACCAGCAGTTTTGAGTTTAAGTTTTCTTTAGTAACTAGATAGCACTAATAAACAATTTCACATAATAGGTTAATAATTTAAGTCATTAAAAGTGCCAAACCCACTGGTTCTAGCTTTTCAAATGTGAAGAGTTGCTGCTTTTCTTGATTTGATACCATTGTTAATTTAATATATTCGGATTTTGGAACATTGTTTGAACAAAACAAGCAATTTCCTGATATTTTATAAACCTAACAATTCACTAATTAGTCAAAAAGAATTTACAGAATGATCAGTAATTAAAATAATTGTTACTGCAACCCTAGTTGCTTTTATGCTAGCTTCATTAGTTTATAATAATCTTCACTAAAATGTAAAAATAAAAAGCAGCTCACTTGCTCAGCACTCTAAATTGGTCTTATTTCCAACAAACTGAGCAAAAACTAAGTTTACCACAAAAGAGTGTGCATGTGTCTAAGTCTCATTTGTCCCTTGACTTTTAACAGAGACTATGGTCTGGGGTGAGGTACAACTTGGTGAGAGAAAGACTGATTTTGATGTTGAATGTTGATTTATACGTTTTGACAGCTATTTAATACACCTCAGGTTCAAAGTCATGTTTCAGCCAAGAGTGCTTTAGTCACGTCCCTGCCCCTGTCCCTGTCCCTGCCCCTGCCCCTGTGGTTCACCCTGCAGAGGGTCCCTAATGAGAGCTGGGTTTTTTGTGCTCTGGCCGATCTGTCTGTGTGTCAGTTCCTCTTCTCCACTGAGGAAGCAGACAGACAGAAAAACAGCATACGGCAGTAGAAGTACACACTGCTAGGAAAGGTTCCAATCAAGCGCTTTATGTCCAGTGGCCCTGCTAGCTTCTGTAGTTTTGAAAGTAATGTCCGGCTTCCCTTGATTAGCCCAGCCTTGTCGATAGCCAATTGGTTCTTCTTCCTGTCAGCTGATAAGTTGGACTGACTGCACCTGCCATGTGCATATGCTGCACTCAGTGACAAAGAGAAAAACATACCACCTCACACCTCGACGCTGGTGGTGTGTGATGCTGGTTTAAAAGCCACACAGTGGGATCTAACTGTAACGAGGAACACTGTGATCCCATCACGAAATTGGCTGTGACTGCTCAGCCTTTCAATAGTCCTGTGAGACACAAGGAAATGACATTATCTGTTAAGTGGGACTATTTCTCAGAGGAAAAGGAGTTGAGGTGCACTGCCAAGACGGTCTTTGATGCCAGTCCTTTAGAGTAATCAGCACAGATAGAATTACTTGGTAGTAAGAGTTTTAGTTGTTAACAAGATATTTACATAAATATTTGTTTGTTAAATGTAGAGTCAGTCATTCTGAAGAAAGGATTTGAACTAAACCCCTAAACAAATACACCCCTCCCTCTGTCAGAAGCTCCGCCCCCCAAATTCATGGACGCGCATTGCCAAGGCAACGACCAAAAGAGAAATATGGCAGAATCCCGAGCGATTCGTCAGTTGTAGAGTCACTTCTGTTCCTCTCACACTTTATCACATGTGGAAAAAAAATTTAATCTCATGTGAGCATAACAGTCCATCCATACCCTCCGCTTCTCTGCGACCTCCCCGCTTCTCACTCAACCTGCGTTCAGCGTCTCTTTCCACAGAAGCAGCTGTCTGTCAGCTGCAGCTCCTGGGGAGCTAAGAGGACAGCGGTCGGCCAATTTTTTGTGATTTAAACAGCTGCTTGCTCAGATTATGCTTCATTAAACGTGACAGAAACAGACTCGGAGTGTAAAAAAACATGGTGGGTCTCTGTGAGACTGTCTTGGATTCAGTGTGGATTGATGCATTTAATAAAATTGAAGCGTATCTGTTCTGTGAGAAAACACTTTCTATGTGAATTGGCCACGACCTCTCTCCCCACCATTCAACGGGTGCTGGAGATGGGAGACTGCCATGTCCTCACGCAGACAGCTGCTCTGATGACTTCTCCCTGTCCTATGCACAAGCATGAACACTCCCTGTTGCTGATTGGCTGGAGTAGTGTTGTGTGGCTCACTCCAAGCCACTGTGTTTACATGCCAATTTAAAGAGCCAGTGCTGTGTATGGACACTGGATTTTTTTTACACACACATAGAAGGGACAACTCGTGGACCGTGAGGAGATATTCGCTGAATTTGACAAAAAGCACATTGGATTAGAATTGCTGACTCTACCTTTAATTAGCTTCACCTGCAGTAACACTGCCTGCAAAACCATATTTTCAGAAAACTCATTTGTTTCCCTCATTCTTTAATCATAATAACATAAACATTCGTACTCCGCAATGAATGTGTGTGCATGTGTGTCTCCATGCATGCACTGTGCCTGTGTGTGTGTGTGTGTATGTGACATCACACACAGTAACCCTTCACTAAACCCTCTTATCCTTCCTCTGGGGGCACAGCTTAGTGTAAACAAAGAGAGAGAGAGCGAAGAAAGGGAGAGGCGGAGTGGATTATCATCCCTCTCCTCTTGAATCCGGGGGAGATCAGCCAGTCATTTACACAACATAATTCATTTAAGATGTATTATTCCCCAAAAACTAATGGACTTAAACACAACAGCTGTTGCCAGCTTATGACACACTCCAGTCTGTTAAAGCAACCAATCAAGGCCGGGGTGTCACTGTAGTTTGATGTCCCAGCATTTGAGCTTTTCTCCTTGCTGCTCTGAGAATCGTGATGTGCATTTCACTCTTCCTCTTCCTCTCTTCTCGCCCGGCGCCAGGCCTGAGCTTCACTTAATATCACTCTAATGAGAGACGGGTAGGATTTCTACACTGTATATACTTCTTTCGTATATAGTTCTTATAAACACACCAGCCTTGCCCCTAAAGAGCCAGGTTTCTCACTAAGTGCAGGCATAGGTATATCTGTTGTTACCTTGGTGACTAATTTGTTGCAACACAAACACAAACATACACAAACATTTTAAATCAGCATTGCCACGTGACAGCAGAGATAGCCTTGTTCGCTTAAAGCATCATAACAAAAATGAAAGATTGTCACCGTAAACATTGTTGCCTTTTTACAACAGTCTTTTTAATTTTGCAAAACATACAATTTCATTACTCTTGATATGTTTTGTGAACTAATCCATTCTCATTTCTTCTCTTTTCCCATTTTGTCTTTGATTTCCTCTCCCTGCTGGCCTGACTGTTACCTGACCGCTGTTGTTTCATCAACAGGTAAGCGCACAATTTCCTGTACTGTGACCTGGTTCCTCTCCCCTTGAACACATCCATTTTTCCCCCACTTGATCAAAGCATTTTTTCTGCCTGACAGGTAACTAGACATTAGCGATGCTGCTTATATTCCATTCAGTCATCAGGTGTGAAAATTGAGGCCAAAATGACATCTTTCTCAGTGAATATCAAAGAAATTGAATTTGTGACAGAGGTCCTATTTCACTTTCAATCTGAACTTTTTGGCATCCATTGTGACATTTATATGCAGATATCTGCTCAATCACTCTCTGTTTCATTCTGTTCAGTCACTGAATATGTCTCCTCTTATAAGATTTTTATCATACTGAGATAAAGTGATAAGGGTCAGTCAATCTTTTCAGTTCCTCCTTTTTTTCTGTACCACATTTACAGTAGTGAGAATTACCGACAGACTTGAAATGAGGTGTTCTAAGTACCTGGCAGAATTGCACCTATTTAACTAATTCACTCTAAAAGCTACATCTCTATTGTCATTAGTCCCCCGTTTGCGGTCAACTGGATTGCTTTACTGTACAGTCATGAAGTCATGAAATGCATTCTCCACAGCCAAGCAGCATATTATGGAATGATGCAATACTGACATTCAAGATATATAAAAACTTATTTTAGAAGCAGAATAATGAGCTGCCCATTTTCTACATTACCTGGTGACCCTGTTATGGACAGAGCCTTGGACAGACTCAGCTATAGAGTATAGAAGGATTGACCTGACATTTCCTGAGAGCAGTGTGTATGTTGAGCATTTTGTGAGCTGAGTTAAACTTTCCTGAACTGACCTATTTGCACAGAGCGTCTACTTATTCTCTTCTTCTTTAAGAGTATAAATAACCAACAAGAAGGGGTCACTGATGAATGATACATTTGCAAAGAGGAAATCAATGAATGGAAACTCAGCAGACATGAATTTGAGATGAGAAAGATTGTGTTGATTTAGCTGTGATATTAACACAATTGATGTGGTTCAAAAATATTATCTATCACAGTAAATCATATGAGAAGTACCATGTTCTCTGAGATGCACACTCACAAATAAACAAACAAACAAAACAACAGGCAAAGAAAAAAAAACTTCCATGACATACAGTATTTTAACTGAATATGCCAACATTTGGCGGAGCTTTTATTTTTTTTAAACACTGTAACAGGGAATCAGGGCTTCATTCTCCTTAACCCAATAGTTATGATTATAAATAAACACAAATCTGTTTGCTCATTATATCTAGCCTATTTTAGCTGTTTCCAAATGCCAATAGGTTGCACCCACAGGCATGAAAATGAGTAAGGAAACAAATCAGTGTTAGATGTTTCCGATAGTGCTGAAAACTAAGCCTGTGAGTATGAGTGTTAAGCACTAGCAATTAAAACTGTAAAGTGTCATTTTTCCAGTACTGTTTCACTAGTCTCAAAGGAAAAGCAGAGGCCCCAAGCATCTGTTAAACAGCGATATCTGAAAAAAAAAGAGATGTTCTGTGAAAACCAGGCCTCACTGGTTAGTTAGGAGTTAGAGGTTAACAGGAAGCTTTCAGGGGTCAAGCCACTGACGGTGGCTGCAGTAAATATCTGTAATGACCAATAATAAACAGAGAACATATAAGGTCCCTGCTATTGTCAGCAGAAAGCTCGGTACCACATCATTCTAATGGCATCCCAAATGGACAATGTCTGCCACTGTCTCTAACCACTCAAGGCAAGAAAAGCCACCTCCCCTTTATCTCTTTAACTGCCCAAGGCCTGGAGAAATACACCTTGTGGTACCTCATAAAAACTTACCATCCACCACTATAAAATTCAGTCCAATGAAAAAGTCTAATATTAGTCCTGTGTTGCCAGTTGAACTGCTTGCTTTGATGGTGGATGAGACCAGAGTGTGAAGAGCTAAGACATAAATCTTCCTTCTGCTCTCGAGCTTTTACCCACCTGCACATATTCCACCAATGTAGACATGGATTCAGACCATTATACTGTACGTACAAGGGACTTGAGATAACTTTACCACTCTGCTATATTGGTGTCATGTCGCATATACATAAGTTTATGAGAATAACCAAAAATTGTCATACAAAGGAAAGGTTTGGTGAGTGTCATTAACGTTGATGTTACAGTTTGAGATGCTTGGTTCTTGAGAGATTGTGCAGTATTGTGATCATTTGACTGCACACATACAGTGTGCTTTGCTCACATAGCAATGCATGAGTCACAGAGAACCCTTTTTTCATACTGTAGCACATGGGCCCACAATCAATAATGTTAATATCCACTGTCTTCACATATATGGTATGTACTGCACTCATGTACACCAAAAATCCCAATGCACACACTGCCAAATGGTAATGTTCTTTGTACTTGACCTCTTTGTATACCAGTGTCCCATGGAGGATACTGAACATCTGCAGTACCAGTCAGCTAAAAGAGAATCCACCATACCCAAGAGAGGTGTTTAAGCTAAAAAGACTTTGCATAGGGCCATTCTGCTACCCCAGTCCTACCAACGAAGGTGCACATCTAAATGTACCATAGTTATGTAGACATTAATGTTTTAAATCCATGAAAGTTATTTAAAAGAATCCAGCACTGTATTATTGTGTAAACCATTTTGTTGAAAAAAAAGAAAATCTGTAAAAGAAAAAGAAAAGAATGACGAAAGAGCAAGCCACTGTTTATAGCCTAAGGAATATGAAAAAATGTAAAAGTAATTGTTTAGTTGTTGATATTGACAGTGGATGCATTTGTTAAATTTGTTTAATAGTTGTGATGGGACATGGAAAGAAAGATAGATGAACAGATGTTGAAACAGAGGGTCATGTTGAACTTTTCAAAACGAAAAGTTGTGCGCATAAACAAGTGCTGCATTCAAACTCGCAGAAGTAGAGTTCACATGATCAACGTACAGTAAAGTAAACAGAAAAGGCATTGTGCACCAATCATGGCAAGTGGTTTTTAAAAAGAATGATTTTATTTGCAGGATTCAGTAGGGGTGTAACAATATGTGTATTTATCCCAAACCGTCACGGTATGGACGTTACGATTTGGTTCATATATTCATCCAAAGACTATGCCCTGTCACCCAAACAATTACTGTCAAAATAGTTTAATAATCCACTTAGTCCAACGTGTGGAACAATAATTTTAGAGTGCGAGTTATACTCAGAATGTTTTGGCACCGCACCATTTAGCTACATCATGTTCATGGATGTATGCAAGCCAGCTTAGCCAATGTAGCTTGGTTACCCTGATTACCCCATAGTGTCACATTAAAATGTGTGCCGTTATCGCTGTAGTGAAACAATACTGTGTCTCCCCGTCCCCCTCCCCTCTCTCATAATTGTTGGCTTTTCACTCAACCTTTGAGTGAAGCCCTTCAGAACAACGATAAACACATTTGATTTCTAACATGGTCAGACAGCACGCTGTAAGAACCAGTTGTGAGAAAAATGTAGTGAAAAACTATGAAAGTAAAAATAGTGGTTTGGTCCCGCTGACTGTTTTTTTTTTTAAAAAAACCTTTTTCTAACCAGGAAGTCCCTTGAGATGGAAATCTCTTTTCCGAGGGAGATCTGGGCAAGACAGCACACCAGTTACAGTTTAAGCAGATATTAAACACAACAGATAGGGAATACAAACATCAAACACACAAGAGAGATATCCAGCTCATATAAGGCAGTTTCAATCCTCAATTATTACATTATCATCATTAGATTATTTATACTGAAGCATCAGTATGTAAGCAGCATGTTATTTTTGTTGCTGCTAGATGTGGAGCTAGTTTCAGCTACTTTATATACAGTTAGACCATAAATCAACATAAAACAGCTGTCAGCAGGTGTCCTGACTCCTTGCAAGAAACAGAAAGGCTGTTTTCTGTCTCCACTGCAGCACAACTAAACTGTTTCAGTAATAGTTTTGGCCATTGACCCATTGTTGGTTGTTTACATTTTTCAAAATGAAAGACCAAAATGTTATTTTCTAACTTTCTTTTTTTTCCTGCTGTACCGAAATCATACTGAACTGTAACCCCAAAACCGAGGTACATACCTAACCATGAATTTTATGTACTGTTACACCCCTAGGATTCAGTGTGTAGACAATAGGGAGGATCAAACAGAACAGACAAACCAGGTATCCGTTACATGTGCCATGAGTGCAATTTGCATTGCATCAACATCAGAACTGCCGTAGCTATTGTCATTCGCACAATCATAAGCATTGCAGCTCGTTGTACGGATCCAATTTTGAATATGAAGTGATTGGCATAACCCTAGCAGTCTATGCTGCAAAGAAACGAGCAGTATAAAATCAAGTCTGTTTGTGTAGAGTGATACTGATTAACCATTCACATGCTACAACAATGTGACAAGTGACAGATGAAGTTTGTTTGATGTTCCAGGTTTCACTGTATTGACATTGTCACATTCTGAGAATAGCATATTGAATGTGTATAGGATGGTTAGCACACAGTAGATGTTGTTTAATTCTGCATCTAACCGTCGGCTGCCAGCACCGGGTCCCTCATTACCCATCAGCCCATTTGCCAGCTGCCTCATCATTACCCATCTCCCCTGGCGGCCTCTGTCACTCAAACTGCCTGGGAAGAAGCTGGAAAGTCAGTTAATGTGTGTTGTATGCAAGCATGTCTGTCTGCCTGTCTACCCGCATGTGTGTGTTTGTGTGTGTGTGTGCGTGAAAGAGAGAGAGAGATACGGGGAGAGGGCGTGGTATGTATAGAGTAAATAGTGTCTGGATGAATGGCATGTGTACTGAAGGTGAATGATACCTGTCCTTTGAGCCATTTTCCAATGATACGCTGTGGTCCCTAATTTATGACCAATGCAAAGTGCTAGCTTACATGCACATTGATATATTCAAGCATACTTGCTATTACAGTTAATTTACATCTAGCACAAGATTCAGTAGGGGTGTAATATCTATGTGTTATTTTTTCAGCCAGACATATTACCTGTCCCATACCTGTCAAACAACTGCACCCTTTGTAACATCTCATTAAGTCATCAATGAAAAATGGACAGGTTCCCATAATGTATTTCTTAACATGACTTTTCATTGAAAGTTGTTTTTTTTTTTCTTAAAAAATAACCTTTTTCTTTACTCATCACTATGAAGTATAATCAAACCAATGACATGATGTATCTGTAACATGGCACCAAATTGCAACTAGACTTGCATATTTGTTTGCCAGACAAGTGTTAATGTTGTTCTATGGTGTTAATTCATGTGCACAGGTGGAAATATTTTTCATTGACTGGTGTGAACTGTGTGTGCCCACTGTGCTCCTGTGATGTCATAGGCCCCTACTCTCCATACGGTGGTGTATCGTGTAAACTGGCAGAATCCTGAATTCTAATCAACAAGACTGATTTGATACAGTTTGTGCATTTATTTTGTAGCAGCTTAGTTTTAGTTGTGCAATATTTCAACAGAGGTCATTTCAGTGCATCAGCATGCATAATGATGCTTTGCTTTAGTGCAGTGCTTTTGCCAAGGAGTTTGGAAGAAGTTATGGGATATCTACTTGCAGGGTCAGACTAGATTTATATCAGGCTATTTATAATACATAGGCTAAGTAATAGATATTAAGTTGGCACCCTAACAACAGGTGTAATTACAGGGCCTCATAAAATAATGTGATAAATAAATAAATAGCCAAGAAATAGCCTAGAGAAAAAGTTAGCACTCCAAGAGCCGCACTTAGGATTTTATTAGTTTGACAATTGACAGCTCTCAGCACACTTATGCAACAAGCCTTAACTTCACAAATACAACATATATGACATAATTATATGTCATGAATGTAGTCTATGACAAAATGCAATGCTGTCATCATGAAACAAAACAGCCTAAACTTAATTTTCACACTAGACAAAAGCTTTCCTATGATTAGGATTTTGTGTCATTTATTGTTCATTCACTGGTATTTTCAGGCTGTGACAAGCAGCATGCCTGCACCCTATTGGAACAGATGCAGAGCGACTAATCAGCTGGTATCATTTAATAAAACAGCATAGCTCAGCGGCCTTAAGCAGCGAATAGAAAAGAATAGCATGTCCTTACTTAGGCGGTGAGAAGATGTCTCATCAGTGTGCTCTTCTCTGCCATCCTGTCGATTATTCCATCAGTGTCCAAAGCCATAAGAATGTATTTTTCTGTAGCAATAACCATGAAAGCTTCAAGACGTAGTGCTCTGTAATCTGTTCTTGATGAATTTTAAAGTTCAAAATCTGTACTTGCATGCCACTTGCATAACAGAGATGGTCAGGTGCGGAGCGCTGCTGTTAACACTTTCACAACATGAGCTAACATTAGCAGTATCACCTGCTGGAGGTTGTCATGCACCTCTCGCTCATCCTTGGCAGTGGCCTCCTCTTCTTGTTCCTGTTCTCCACTGGAATCAGCCTGCTCATCTGTCCAGACTGTTTCCTCCTCCTCTTCATTTGACAGTGGACTATTAAACTTATCACTGCATCTAGGCATGCACTAACAGGATTTTGCGTGGCAGTAGCATCGATATTTTGAATAAATGTGTTAACTTAAAACATGTTTGCATCATTAGCCACAAGATTTTTTTTTTCTTTTTCTCTCTGACATTTTCTGCTTCACCTTTTTGCTTTTTGGGACCTTTATCCATTTGTATAGGCTAGCATTATTTTCAATTCAAACTCCACTCTCTCTGTTCTCATTTGATTATTCCCTGCTTGACCTCTGACCTCTGATGGATGCATCTACTTGAAGGGGTGGGGGGAGGATGGTGGTAGCACTTCCTGCACCTACCTTACAGTATACGTAGCCTATTGACAATTGGGACCATGTAACCCCAAATCAGATGGGCTGTTCCTCCATCAAGTGGCAGATTGAATTTTTTTTTCCCTCATTTTATTCCCCCCCATTTGCTGGTGGCCTTGCGGCCCACTAGGTGGACTGGCCCATCTGGCATTTGCTAGAATTTCAAGATTTCCAGTCCGAGCCTGTCTACTTGCTATAATCATATTGAATTTGTATTTTTTATGTAAAACTGGATATTTCTACCAGTTGGAGTGTTCATTCACATTAGCATTAGCGTTAATTTATAATACCGTCAATTCCTGCTTGCACTCATAGAGCCTTAACTTTATAATTAACATTGCCATACCAGTTTTCACTTGGTCTTGACTTGGTTTGGTTTTGTGGTAAGAAAGCTGGCTAGCAAAAATACTAGGCAGATATTCATGTTTTTCCTTGAATTTTCTCTACTCAATATCCAGTAGACAGACATGAGAAGCAAATTCAAAAGCTTAACTACAGCACAGTACATTTAAAATATTTCGTAACCAGATGTTTTTGCCAATTGGCTCTACTTGTAAGTAGCCAGTGTACAGATTTCAAATTCAGTGGGAGGTGTCGCTTGAATTTCTCAGGACTAATGTGTTGGGCTGGGATATAGTGTGTGTGGGTAGTTGAGTGTTTATATCATCTCAAAATGTCAAAATGGATGATACTGAAGTAGAAGCAAATGAACAGATGATGAGAAGTGTAGGGGGTGAGAAAGGAAGGAAGGAAGAGGGAAGGAGAAAGTTTTCTCAATGCCAGATGGAAGAGCAGTTGGCACCTCTCTCATTACTGTGAGGATGGATCTTAGTCCATTGCACCAACACACACACACACAAAATCACACAAACAAACACACACACACATGCACACACATGCAGAGCTACCTCCTGTCACTCCACACCACCTGCCCAGCACCTGGTCATCAAAGCAAAACCAAGGAGGGTTCTCATCTTCAGTGAAGAGAGAAAGAATTGGAGCAATGGTGGAAGGAGTGGAGGGGCACGGATGCCATGTGCTTTCACCTTTGCTTATTGCAGCTCTGTATTGATGCCTGATTCTTTCCTTTGTAATCCATCAATTTACCTGAATCAGCCTTCTCTGATCTCCTGCCATATTCTGTCTCTCTCTCTCTCTCTCTGCTGCGTGTGTTTGTGTGTGGGCAGACATGTGCATCGGTGTCACGCCCTCACCATCAAGGCGAGCAGGGCCTGTCGCGCCTGCGATAAATTAAATGTGACACAGATGGGTGGAGTAGCTTCCCCCTTTGATCCAAGCAGTGCAACAGAAGGAGAGACCCTGACCAACACATGTCAGACAAAACTGTTGGGCACCACCAAAGATAGCTTTATGGTCCCATTGGATTTGGGCCAGGGAGTGAAACCATAGAGGGAGTTGAACACACACACATTCACAGAAATGGGATCATGGACAAACACAGCTGTATTTATTGAATTTGAAGAGTCATAAATTCTATGGTGTGAACAAAAGAGTGTGATTCAATGTGTGATAATGATACAACAAAGCATTGTGTTGAAAGCTACCTACACACTAAGTTTTGAATTAATCATTTCTGAAAGCATAAAGCCTTGTATCTCAGCCTGTCAAGCTGGATCTCCAAGCTGTAGCTGGTAGGTGACAGTCTGAGTCAGAGCTGAACAATGCGCTCCAATCAAAATGCGCTCAGCCTCATTGTCTGGCAGATGTGTCACTCAAATGAGAGTAAACAGCAGCATTAAGTTGCTAAACGTTCAGAATTATCTGATGCACAACAACATAGTGAACATGAATATTGTTCCTCAGGCTGTGTGGCTGTGTTTCTTTCTCATCCTTTTCACTTTTGAAAAGGGATTCTGTGGGTGTCAAATTTGCTCAAACAGTTTATGTAAACATAAATGAACTTTTGCCTTTCTCAGCCTTAGCTGAGGATTTTCTGTCAGATGTGAACTTAGCTTTACGGCACTTACTCGCGTTGTTCTCTCCTGATTAGGTCTATGCTTGTGTTGTATCACCATCCCTTTGGATAAAAGTGTCTGCTAAATGAAAATGTAAATTATAAATTGTAAAAATGATAAAATAACAATAATCTTCCACCCCAAATTAAAATTAATGTTGGCAAAAATTTTAGTGGATAGTTATGTAGAAGTCCTAGATTTAAGAGACTAATTACAGCACGTTGAGTTGTGCTTGTGTCCAATCGGGTTATGGAAGGGGTTATGTTGTGGTCGGTGTGAAGGAGAAGAGTGTCGAGTATCTGTTGACTAGCCAACTTTAAATTATGGAAGCCTCAAGCAAAAGTCTACTGAGCATTGGCAGAGAACAATGAGCAAAACAAAATCGGAAGCTATTGCCCACTTAAAATAATCACAATACAGCCTATACACCTTTGATAATTCCACAATTGTGTATAGTCTGTTCCTTTTACTCTACTGTTTTATTGCTTCTCTTTATTTTCTAATTGTGTGTATTCTATATCCTTTACCCCACCTATTGATATTGTAAGTGGGGATCAATGACTGAGTTCAGTAGGTAGTTGTTATCAATCCTGTCTCTTTTATGACAGCCTGTTTCAGGACAACTGTCAGCTTGGCCAAAAAGGTTTTGTTAGGACTCAAATATAAGTTGGCTGTTTTTAGCTAATTTTTTTAGATAAGCCCCTGATACTTTTTTGATTTGACCGAAAGCAAGAAAATGGGAATCCAACTTTATTATGCCTTAGCTATAACGTATATGTGTTATTGTATGTTGAATGGCATTATAATATAATACACAACAAATACCTTACAATACATTGCAATTGCCAAAGGTAGTTCAAGTTCAGTTGAAATAATTTACATTAAATTACACTGGTGTTCATATTGTGTCCAGCCTGCCACGTCCAGAGGTGCCACCAGTGGGGGTCACACCGTGATATTATGCAAACTTGTTTTCCAGACAGACAGTCTATCAATGAACTAGGCTGAATCAGTCCATTGATATTAAAAAAATATGTTTTGATTGTAATATAATACACAAATCTAAAAATGTGTGTGTCCTAATGGCATACTCAGGACTATGTTTAATGCTATAGATGTTGAAATATAATAGTTACTATGAGATATAATACTATGGCTTGTTCTAAATTGGGTGGAGGGTGAAAGAAAATCATTTTGCTTCCACCCTAATGTCTTTGGATATAATGGCCTATTAGATTCCTGCTTTATAGCATGGGTACTGCAGTACTTACACCAAACTGTCTCCAACCAGCCTAGGTTATTCAGGCTTGGAAACCTAATGAGAACAATGACCTTGTGATCCATTTGGAAGGGTGAATAGTCTGTCTATCTCTGCCCCGCAACCCCTCCCCTCTAATGACATCCATCTTTAAGAATTCTCTCCTTTCTTCATTCTTTTTCTTCTTTTTTTTTATTTGCCCCATCGTGTTTAGTCATCCTTTCAATTCTCTTTCTATCTTTCTTCGTCTCTCTCTCTCTCTCCTTGTGGTGTATTCCATTGGGCTCAGCACAGGCATCCTAAATACAATTACAGTCCACAGCTGAATGGAGAGGAAAGGTCCTCGGGGATCCCTAGAAACAGGAAATGGTCAGGAGGGTTGGACTGAGGAGGGAACGGCAAATCCCTAATTCAATTGGCTGAACCTTGGCAACAAGCCCCCGGCGACTCTTACTGTGGAATCAGTGGAATCAAACAATGCTGCTCAAACCACAAGAGAGATTTTTATCCACACTAGCAAACACACACACTCACAAATTGACACAAATGCATCTCATTTTCTCATTCCCCAGCATTTGGTTTCTCTCTATTCTTAGCATACTCCCATACCCTTTCCTTTATAGGTTGCACAAAGTGAGAGCCTGCAATAATGATTCAGTTTAAGATTCTCACTGAGCCTCCATAGCCCTGCATGTTGTCCCGAACTGTTAAGAAAACCGGGAAGGCAATCAATAACTGCTCTATGTGTCAACGATGATGACCTCCAACCCAGAGTTTATGGGTTACACTTGATTGCTAAGAAGCTTCATGGCACCACTGTACACTCAACACACTGACACACACACAAACACACAGACAGCAGTGTGTGTAGGAGAATAAGAAAATCAATCTGTAACAACACTAAATCTTTTAATCTACACTGTGGGTGTCCACTGGCAATTCAGAGAAAAGTCAAAGAGTGTACATGTGCATGAGCATGAATAACTAATGTCTTGTGGCAAGAATATAGACAGTTATGTTGGACTATAAATAATTTCATTTCCTCTTTGGAAATGCAAGCACAGGGAGAGTTATCCATTTTTCCCTCTTAATTCTCTCTCATCTAATAACTGTGGCACTGTAACCTCAAAAAAAACACCACAAAACAACTGTGATTACAAATACCTCTAATATATAAGCCTAGCCCATCATTAATGTCATGTAATATGGATGTAAGTTACCTGAAGATAATAAACTAAAGACATTTACAAATGACTGAAAGCATTCCCGTTTTTGCTCTGTGGCAAAAATTAATTGCAAAATTTTTTTACATACTGTATACAGCTGATAAACAAAAAAATATATTATTGAAATAATACATTTAGCTACAGATCTGAAGATATGTTATAGGTTACTGTAGATAAATGCTCTGGACACAAACACACAATATGGTCCTGTTGCTTCTTGACTGACTAACCCAAAAGGGTGGGAGATTCATGGTGTAAAAGAAAGGTACATAAAAATAACCTGATATATTTATTTATTTAATGCATCATATCATGTCAACCCCCCCCCCAACCCCCACCTCCTTGGCTCTCCATCCTCTGCCTCCTCTCTCTTCCTCCGGCTTTCTTTAGCTTGCATTCTCAGATGTGGTTGCCTCCGTTGCTCTAATGCTTGTGTGAATAGCCGTATTAGGCCCCATACTCTTACTGATAATTGGAACAAAGTGGGGGATCGATGCAGAGGGCAGACACACGCATACATACACAACAATATAAACAATCACGTTTCCACACAAACATGCTGGTGCAATCACATACACACAGTGGGCCGGAGCATTGGAATCAATACAACTCAGAGGCAGGAGTTTTCCTCTGCATTTACAACACATACTCAAGACAATCCTTCACTGCACACTTCGTGCAACAAAAAGATTAAGCAGTTGTTTTTTTTAAATTTGTTTTTGTTGTAAATTTGTTTGGTCTCATGTCAGCCACACTTCTCTATGACACGCAATCTTATTTAAGGCCAATAACTCTCCACCAGTTGCAAAACACAAACTAGACACTGAAAGTTGTTTGTTTCTGTTTTTCTCGACAAAGATGCACTGAACAATCAGTGTCGTCCAATATCGACATTCTTGTCACGTGAAAGGTTTGTGATAAAATGTGTTCATTCTAACAAAGCCTAACCATCCGTTTGGCAAAGCTAAGTGCCTTATCTAATATTTTAACCTATATTTTCCTTTTATGTGCCACTGCACAGCATACACTTGTGTAATCAAACATTATTTCACCCAAATTTGACATTACACTCCGAGTATCATCCATTTTCAATGACACTTCTTTTGCTCAGACAGAAACTGGTGCAGAGATTATGAGTCTCTTGTCTCTCCATGTGTAAATGCCTGTCTACATACATGTGCATGTGTGTGCATTTTGCATGCATGAATTCACATGTACGTGTGTGTTCCACTAAATAAGTGTCTTGTCTTTTAAGGAGATTCTCCTAAGGGATGAAAGAGCAGCCAACTGAGACTAACAGGCAGGTCTAAGTGGAAGTGTGCTGATGGGTCTAAGTGGAAGTGTGCTGATGTAGGAGGTTACTACATCCCATTAAAAAAGGAAAGATATTTGATCGTGGCCTCCATTTGTCCTTCTTTCAGGACAACAGCACTATAAATGTCAGTGCAGACAGTCAGTGTTTTTTCTCTCCACAGGTAGCATATTTGTCTGTTCAGTAATGGAGAAACCACAAGCGTTCTGATTACTTTTGTTCTCTCTGAAATAAAGCCAGAATACCTGCAGAAATTAAATAACTTTAATGTCTCAAACTGAATGCAGTCTAAATGACCTATCATTATTTTGGATATTGTTACTAATATTCCAATTTTTTGTACTTTGAGGTACTGTTTTTGCTTTATGTTGTTTAATCCAAACAAAATGATGAAACAAAATTGGAAGCAAAACATAATTGATAATAATATTGATAATTATATATGTATATATATATATATATATATAACTGTGTGTAATTAATTTCTCTGAAGTTTGCTTTTCTCAAGTTGATAGTCTTAGAGAGGAAATATGACCTTATTAATTAACAACTGTCATCTGCTGGCAAAATGTGACTGAATTCAATAACAGATAGTGGTATTACTGGTGTGAAGGTTCTTATATTATTTATATTATATTTCCATATGTATTAGAATGTATTGCCCCTGAAAGATCCTTGAATCTCCCTTAAACATCCCTCATATCAAATTAAATGAAGTATTTATATGACACTAGTGTCAAAAAACAATCAAACAAATGCAAATTTCCACAATGCCAAAAAAATCTAAATAGTTTCATACCTTCATGCTAAAAGGTATAATTATATCTGTGTCCATATATTTATTAGCAGTAGTTGAGTTATTTCACACACATCACTGTTTAGCCGTCCAAGAACAACAACAAAATCTGTCATTTTAGTACGTTTTTGTTATTATAGAGCGACAACGGCCATGTAGGGAGGAGGTTCGGGTGAATGGATGGGTCAACAAAGATTGTTGTTGTTTGTTGTTGTTTTTTACCACTATCGTCGCCTAACCTTAACCACATGGTTGTTAAGCAAGTAGTCATTTAAAACCAAACCACAGTTTTTCCTTAAATCTAAACAAGTCGTTTTTGTGCCTAAACTGAACCAGACCTTAACCCTAGCATTATCACATTATAAAACATATGTTTTTGTTTTGGATGGCGCAGACAAATTATGTTTTCCTACTGCTGAAAAAGTGGGCGAAAAACGCTTCTATGTGTCGTTGTGGAGTTCACGGACAAACAACCTAATTTGTTGTTTAATGTGGAGGACTTGTTTAAATCTGTCTACATGTACTTGGACACAATAAAATATTTTTACTATTTCATCGTTCACTGAAGCTAATTGTAGCGAATTGTCTTCCAAAATAGAATCGTCTATGTGCCTTAATATGTGTTGAAAACGTGATGTTTGATGATTTCATTATCTCATATTTAGAGGGAAAACATTTTATCTCTGATGAATGAAAATAACCTCTTTATTTTTTGCACTTTGGGAAAAATGTCACAATCTTTTTTTCCTGTTTTACAGTTCATTTAGTCAGACTGACTAACACACAGCAACATGGTTTTCTCTGCCATGTATGTCCTTAGTATCATAAAGTAATTTGTCTATTTACAAGACATTTTATAGAAGTGCAGGAAAATGTCAACACACATGACCACATCATACATCTGGGTGGTATTTCAGAAAGTGAGTTTATGAGTTTGTTGACCCCGTGATGAGGGAAACTCTGTGTTTTCAGTTCCAGAAAGAGAGATAACTTGAACTGGGAATCAGTTACTATGGTAACTTACTGTGTGAACCTAACCTGCTTGCTGATAGCAGATACAAACCCTTCAACACTCTCTCTGTCTCCTCCCTCTTACAGAGTTTCAGTTCCTCATTGATAGAGTCCGCATCAAACCAGGTATTGAAGTGCATTAATTAGCAAAGGTTTACTCTTTGTCAGAATCAAAATCCTGGTTGGATAATAGTTTGTTACTAAAGGACTATCTAAAGTTACCGCTTTTATGCACATCAGTCATTTCTTTGAACAGCAGTTTTTGCTCTTACATTCAAATATTACACCCTCAGCTCAGAATAAAACTTCTGCATGTTCTTCTGTTATAACACTGTGACTCTAGACGGCTGTCAGGTTATTAGAGCAGCTCCTGCACCGAAATGTTCATTGCATATAATGTGCGATCTTAATTTAAATTTAAAAAATCGGTATGAAGCCTTAGAAACGTAGGTAGGATCGATGAATAATTATCTCTATCACTCATGATGTGATTGGTCGCACTGATGGAACATAATTCCTATAATATTGGAGATTATATGTTAATATTTCTGAGTGAGTAGGATTGAGCAGCATCACTGAACGATGTTGAGCTAAGATACAAATATATGTGTAAAATTTTAAAATCTACTGCTTTGACACCTTTTCAAGTGCAAATCACCAAACACATTATTACTGGATCAGCTTGTGAGCTTACAATCATGCATCTATGTCTTTGCCTCCTGTGTTTTGTATTTGTATTGTATTTTGTAATATCAGATTAAAGCTAAACACATATTTAAAATGTAATGTAGCTGCAGCCTGATACACAGTCAGACTCCACTTTATCATCATTAAGGAAATGTAAGTCTGCTAAATGATGAATTAATGGACAAGACTGAATAAAACTTTATTGTGTTAACTTACTGACACCTTTCCCGCTCTGACTCAGGCTCTTTTTTAAATGTGCATCGTCCACATACACATGCGTTAATATCTCTACGTCCACTGGATTAAAATAGAGGCTCTGCCTTTTATTTACCTGTTTCCATGGTGAATCTTAGTACTGGGGCCTCATTGATGATAGCTTTTTTCATTCACCATGCACGCACTTAACTCAGAGTGAACATACTCACAGTTGATTGAACTGACTCTGATCAGATCTGAAAACTCAGAGTTTCCCATCTTGGTGTTCATCAACTCAGAGTTCAGGGTTAAGCTCAGAGTTTGTTAAACCTGTTTTCTGGAATACCACTCTGATTTCCTGCCTATTTACCTCTATTTGGACTGACTTCAAATCATTAGTTCAGGTTCACATGGAAACAGCCCAAGATCACCTCTCTTTGGTCAGATGCTTTTTGCACACCTGAGTTCACTTGCTGTATTTCATTAAACAACAGCAAACACAGCAGATATTAAAGGGCCTTTAGTCTCTTCTTCTTCTTCTTCTTCTTTTGCTCAAAACACCAGTATGCCCTCTCACATTATCAAACAAAGCCTGAAATATTGTGATTGTGTTAAGGAGATTGAAAGCAGTTATGTATGAAAGTGTGAGAAAGAGAAAATAATACATGAACACAGTAGTTGACAGTATTTGTGTTTGCATATGCATGTCTGTCTGTGTCAGATATACATCACTGATAATTGAAACAGACTTCCATTATTTAACGCTGTAATTAGAAAATTCCCTCCCTTTCGCATACAATTACTCTTTATTTTAAATGACAGCACAGGCATCATAAGGTGTCTAAACGTATCTGCACAATCTATATGTCTGCGCAAGGCCATGTTCATTTTATCACACACACTCAAACACCTTTGCACACTATCACATGTGCTTTGCACACATACTGAAAGTCATGATCAGCCTGCTTAAAGCCTTGTCATATTAGCAAATCCTATCAAATTCAACTTTGATTAACATTTTTGCATTTAAAGTGGCGATTGTGATATATAGTTGAAGATGGTGTGATTTTTAAGACATGCTGTATATAGAAGAATTAAACAAATACTATATTACACCCATCTTGTTTATGCATTGATAGTCTTCTTTCCCCTTTATATCTCAATGCAACTGCTTCATATGGTTTTTACTTCATAAAACTGGAAGAGGGAGACTGATCTCTTGCCTTCAGCAGGAAGACCATTATTATCTGATAATGTTGGGTTTTACCGAATGGCCTGAAAGTTCCAGAAAGTTAGAAGAAAAGCCTGCAAGGAGTAATCATTGACCTGAAATAATGGGAACTAAAAATAGTAAGCTAGAAAAAGAAGTGCAGAGGAAATGAAAAACTGGAGTAAGATTGTATTGGTGTATTTGGGCAGTTTTAACTGTAATGTCACATAATGTCATGACCGTTGGAGGATAAAAGACAAGAAGGTGTCTGTTGCAAACCAGTCTCACATCAAAATGTGTAATAGTTACATTGATCCACAGCACAAAATGTATTAGTTTTGCAATAATGGCTCTAAAATTGTGAGATGCCTACGTTTTTTTAGCCTATTCTTTTCAATTGGCCTGCGTCCACATCACGTGATCTTCTAGTTGAGGCCATATGCTGGAGGTGTTCCCAAATACAAATATGTTTTTCGGCAAAGCACAAATTGTAGGTTTTTATAAACATTTTATTTCATACATATATTTTTAAAAATTATTTGTTTTCGGGAAGAAAAAAAAACACGTCAAATACCAGCGTGCAGGTCGGTTACATCGCTGTCTCAGCCTCTCTCCTCTGCTCTGCTGTTACGTCTACTAGCAGGTCTCAACAAGGGAAGTCACATCAACCTGCTGCATGACACACATTTCCTTATCTAGACATCACTCCCGGAGTTGGGGGTGTTCCCCAGAGATAAAGCTGAGCTGCTGATACAAGCGTAGTGCTCCCAAGGGACTCTCCATAACCTGTTGTTCCCTTCTCCTTTCCACAAAGTTAGGTTGTAAAAAATAGGCAATAAATGAAAAGTGCAAAGCAAGAATCGCTTTTGAAGTTCTTCCCTACATGTTACATGCTGTGCTGTCTCTGTGTTATTGGTGTATAAATAAGTAGAGGTTTGTCTTCATGTTGGCAATGCACTCAGTTTAGCTCAGTAGTCAGCGCAGTCATCTATGATCTGGGAGACTGAGTTCGAGATGTGCGGGGACCTCCTGCGTAACGCCTGAGACGTGCGTCACATGGAGAAAATAGGCAGGACCTCGAATCTCTAGATGACACAACACAGCCAAAATGAAAAGCAAGAGGTTCCGCGATGCACACGTGCCGCTCACGCATCCAGTGTGTCCCAGGTGTTAGGTAGTTTATTCATAAACACTTATTTTAACACTTTTATATCCTAAAATTAAATGCACAATAAAAACAAAAAATTGATTTTTATCCCTATTTCCCCTTTTTTTTAATATAAATATAAAATCATTTTACTGCCTCAACAAATATAGATACAAATACAAATACTGGGCTCTCTGCACATCCCTATATGCCACAGATATCAAGAATAATTCATTTTTTCTCACGGGAAAATTGTAGCACACATAAGTATTGCTAAATTTGTCCTTCATGACTTTCTAAATATATCTGTATTTGCTAATTCAGTTTGTCACTGATAATGAGTTGAGTTTTTTGTAAATTCTCTAAATTTGTGAGAATTTCCTCTGAAAATAATCTACGTTTCTGCAACCATACAATTCAGCTGAAATTGCATCAATCTTATGACTCATGTGAATTGTTGTTTATGCTACAGTTTCATAGTAGAGTAACCTAACCTCAATTTCTAAAATTCTGAAGCCAACTTTTACATGTTTAAGCTATAATATGCTTCAGGCAAAACACAATTACATCTAGCTTACACTTTAGGCGAGAAGTCTTATCAAGGGAGACTTATAACTACAATGCAAGGGGGAAATAAGCTTATCTAACAAAATCAGAATAAATGTGCTTCATTTGTTGAATAGAACAAATGTAAAATAATCTCATAAACTATAAAAGAAAAAAAAAGACCTATTAAGGAAGATATAAACAATGATTAAGAAACTTTGCGGGCTGGTGTGAATCAAGGATTGTGAGGAACCAGAGAAATAATATATTGGAGAACATGGTTCAACGGGGGTCAGTAAAACATATTTCTTGACATTCATTTTATTTTACGATGAACGACAGGTATTGCCTCGGAGACTTTGTTGGAGCTGAAGACATTACTTCAAGAGCCTAGAATGAAGGAGGCTGCACTATTAGATGGAAGACAAATAACAAGACCTGGGCAGTGTCTTGATTGTGAACTGTTGTGTTGTGCCAGTACATGTAGTAGAGGGCACACTAACAGTTGTTTGTGGAGTCCACAGGATTTCTGGTAATTTGGGTTAGTGTCACTGTGATTTCAACAGTGACTGGATTGTGTTTGCAGGTTACAAAGTTGCAGCTCAGCCTTGTTAAAGCTGAGCTTGAGGTGGAGGCTAGATATTTAAGCTGGATGCAAGTTGGGGAGTAACTAGTTACATGTAATAACATTAATTCAATTACAAAATAAATGTAATTGTAATATATTACAGTTGCCGTGATAAAAAAATGTAAATTAAATTACAGTTACTAATGAAAATGTTGGTAATAGAAAGGGGTTTTCAAGTAGAGATGCTGCAGAAAAAGTTGGAACGTTCTAATAAAAGATACTGGGTGCAGTGCTTTGTCTCTAGGCGGCCCATGCACTCTCTCCTCAATGGGAACAACTGAAAAAAGATGCTGTCGTTCAGAAAAAAAAAAGCTATATGGACAAGACATCTTGAGGAGCGGGAGGAAGAGAATTCCGCTCAGCCATCATTCTCAACCCAGACACCTACTTCTGCACCAGTTTCTCCTCAACAAGTGCCAAGTGACTTAGCACTTGATTCTCCAACAAAGACATCCCAAGAAGTGATTGACTGAACTTGGACTATAATGAAATAATTTCAGTGTTCAACACCAAGCCCCGTCATCTCCTGCTGTAATCAGACAAGCAAACAGAAAAGCTCATTTACAATTTCGGACTTTAGTAGCCCATTGCCTATTTCAATGTTATTGTTTATAGTTTTTGTTGGGTGTACAATTAGATGTGATGTTATGCTTATGTTGCTGCGTCTGCTGTGTGTGTGAGCATGTTGGTGCCAGTGTACCTCTATCCATACGTTTGATTAATGATGCTGTTGCGTCTGTCAGTTGTGTGTGTGTGTGTGTGAATATATGGCCGTCGTGCCAGGCTATGTGATGCTGTTTATGTTTGTCTTGGTATCTGTAACATTACCTCTGATGATGTATAAGGCTTATATGATTAGACTGTGGTGCATTCAAGCAAGTATAGTTGTAATGGCCTTTTGTGGTTAACATATGCATTTCAGAACCTATTAAGTATGCTAAATACGCTACTGGCTTACAAGGAGCTGTCTCTGTGTCTAGACAGGCTCCATTCATTTGGCAGTATGTACTCAAATTAGCTTTATTGACCAGTTTAAAACATCTGTTAGTAAAGTAATTAAAAAGTAATCAAATGTAATAAGTGATTTGATTTGATGACATAATTAAAATAGTTACATTACTTTACATTTTTAACAGGGTAACTACTAATCTGCAACCTTTTAAAAGGTTCCCAACCAAAGTAACCTTCCTAACACTGGCTGGACTTCAGCTAGACAAGCTAGAACTTCAACCTGACTGTCAGAAAATGGAGAATTTAGTGTTGTTTGAGTAGCAGTGGAAGAAGTTTTCGAGGAGAGATGACACAGCAAATCAGTTTCATGGGAAGGAAAAATAGGATGCGCCACAGGACAGAAGCCAGGGAAACCTCACGGGGGATACAGTCAAGAGAGGCACACGTTCCATAATACCCAACTTTATTTGAATATTCAGGTTATGGTGGTTGACAGTGTCAAATGCAACAGAGCCGTATCGGAGCATGGGCAGCTCCTGTGAAGAGAAGTGCTGCACTGACAGCAGTGATTGTAGTGTCATGATAGTGTGAAGCCACATGGATTGTTGGGATATCACATCCAAGGGTTTTAGAAGGAATGAGACACCAAACTCTATTACTTGACATCAGGTTGCCTGTGGGTCAGTTATTTACGAGGGCTGTTGTCCCGCTGATATCTATGGGGAAGCTGATTTTTTAAAGTGAATGTCATTCTCCAAAACTGTCTGACAGAAATAAATTGTTTCAGGATTCAGTTCAGTGATTTACTTCACCACTATCCTCCACCACCCTGTGAACTCTGTCATAAAGACAACAATGAAGTTTGAGAATTCATGAGTTTGCTGTAATTGTGATTATTTAAGCCTAGTGTGGACAGTTGCCAGCTGGCACTAAAGTCATTAAAAAGGCAGACAGAAAACGGCTCTTTTGTCGTGCAGTGTTAAAATTGCAAATTTCAGTTCAGTTATTTTAGTGAACTAATATGCTGTCAAGTTTTATTCAAATGAATCATTGGTTTGTCAATAAGTCCATTACCACTAGAACAATTTACATGTACATCGGAAAATGTCAGCAACAAATTGTTGGCGGTAACTAGGACAGTGAATTTCAATTAAAAGTCAAAGCTGCATCTTTGTCTGATTGGAGGAATTTTTTTTTTTTTGCTCAGTTGTTAGTGATGGAGGCCAGCACAGTCAACTTCCTGTAAAGGTTTTTGAAACACTAAGAGCCAAATCGACCAAGGCTTTTGTCATGTGATGCACTCTGTTCCAAACACATGCATACAGTTTGCATGTCATTTGTGAAAGTGTCTGCAATTTGCACCAGGGGATGATTATGTATTCTGCTGGATTTACTAGCATCACGCAATTTGCAACTGTGTGTTTTAACTGGGAAAATTATTAGCCTTTTAAGACTAGGCGTGCCACAAGGAAGGTTGCAGTGGAGAAAAGAAACATGCACTAAATATAGGCTTATATGTAACTAAAAAGCAATAATTAGAAACAGAAATTAAGCAACTAGGCTATTGTTAATAAGCGCAATATCTGATTACTGTAACAAATAGGGGATGTTGGTTTGTGTTCATCAAACTTGAATTTGAATCAATCAATGAACTGTAAAATCATTTCAGACGGCAACTAAACATTTCTTTTTATTAAGACATTTAGGCCCAAGTGGTTTCATTTACCTCACTGTCAGCATCTGTATTCACACATTGTCCACCTCCATCTGTTCTGCTCATTATTAGAGATATATTCTAATAATGATAATATCATATTTGTATGTGTCTTGTTGGAGGACGGGACAGACAGGTGGAGGACCCAGATGCAGACAAAGGGCAGCACAGGTTGGACAAAAAAAGGCTTTAATAAATTAATAATGAAGTTCAAAAACAGGCTTACATGTCCAAAAGCTGGCAGGTCAAAAAACAGATGGAACAGAGCAGATAACAGACAGGATCAGAATACAAAATGACTGAATACAATTGTCCATAGGAGCAACATCGAGGACCCCCTTGAAACGAGACGATGAATCTCAAGGGGTTTATTCTTTGATTAAATTTTGGAAAATAAACATTATAACAAAGACAGACTGGCAGGGAATGAATGACTGAGACTGGTAGATGTACTGAGGGGCTGATGAGGGAATGGGGAACAGGTGAGTAGGGAGGAGGATCAGGAAGGAACCGGCTGGGGGAAACACTGTGAGCAGAGCAGGGCTAACGAGGCTTGATGCAGAGCAGGTGTGGAGGGAAAAGCAGACTGGGAAAAGAGCACAAGAACACAGGAGGGAAACGCAGAGCAAACAGACTACAAAAACCCAGAGAACACAATAAAACCAGACAGGACTGTGACAGCACCATGACAGTATGAGTGATAAGCTAACAGTTAAGGATCCTTAAATTCCTTTCAATTTTCAGTAAACAGTGTTATAAAAGCAGTATCCTTTTCCAAGAGAAGTGACTTTCAGAGGTCATCTTGTCTGTGGTCTCTGGTGTTCCTGTCAACTTGGCTGGACCAACTCATTTTATTTGTCTTTAGGTAATTGAAAGATTTCAAAGATAATCCCAAACACCAAACCACTGTGGGAAAAACGATTCACCTTTTCAGTAGTTTTCACTTGCTCGCTCCCTCTCTCTCTTCGATCAATCGGTCAGTTAACGAATAGCCTGTATCAATTATTTAGATAAAGCTTTCACCAAAAAAGAACATGCATTTTTTATTAGAAGTATAATGCCATACACTAATTATTGGCAATATTATTGTCAATAAGTGGATTACTGATTACCATTCACATGCTTCTGTTTCTCTTGTCATATGAATTCACCAATATTGAATGGTGATTTGATTCACTGTCAATACTTACAACTCTATGTAAAGTGTGAGTAAAACCCTGCTAGCCTAGCACCATTCTGCATGAGGTTGTGCTTTTGTCTGTTTTAACCTCAAGCTGTTGTGTAGATCTAATCCTTATTTTCCATATATAGTGAACAACTAAATAAGTGCAGATTCTATAGAGTCCCCTGATGCATTTGTGTTAATGAAATACAGTACAGTTCTTTTTTCCTAATGCAAAGAGGATTTGTGGGACTTGTGTGAAATTTTGCAGGTAAGGTTTAAAGCTTTATATTTAAATTCTCTGAGTAATATATATATATATATATTATATATAAGAAGTATAAGTTTTTAGATACTGCAAACAGTGGTGAAGTTTGAAGTCTCACACCTGACTGAGCAATCTGAATGTGTCACTTGAAGACTGCTGCGCTTTAGCGATAGCCGACTTATTTCTATAAGTGCTGATTTGCCAGAGTTGACAGGTGTGATCGTACGGACTGAATACTTGCTGCAGAGAATGAAAACATATTCATTCATTAAATCTCAGTGGATTGCTTCTCTTGAGCTTTATATATGCAGTGGCCTTTTTCCTGAGTTACCAACTGACAATCACTGGTTACCACCTATCTATGAGAGCATGGCTATGTGTCAGGTAACTGACATTTGAATGGCCTCCTCACTCACTGTGTGGTGTTGAGGTGTCAACACCTTTGTCTGGCCCTGACAGAAAGTCAGCTGTGATGGATATGACATTGCAGCTCCTTGACATTATTGCTCCCATTGAGAGGTCCGTAGGAGTCCACACTTACAGGATA